>NC_136262.1:69804390-70160383 GCF_964187855.1 Myxine glutinosa
TCAAGTTTCAGTTACCATATCGAGTAGTACCTCAAATTGAAGCCCTTGTTGAGTGCTTTCCAAACATATAACTAGTTTGACAATGTGACGTCATTTGACGGCGTTATGACGAAAAAACTGCACTTTTCATGTATATTGTATTGCTTTAGTTCGCATTGTTTAGGTCACTCTGTAGAGCACAGTTCCCTTTGGAAACTCTTGTAAGTTCGCATATCAGAGTCTTTTAGAGATACCCTTTAGCACACAAAATTATGAAGGTCAAGGTCAAAGGTCAAGGTCACTTTGCGGCCAATCATGGAGGTCAACTAAACCCTTATGTTTGGAGTATTGTTAGTCGAATCAGCTCGAAACTTTACAATATTGTAGTATATGGTCTAGTGCACAGCTGATCAGTTTTTGGTGGCGAACGGCCTTGACGTTCATGGTTAGCGCTGAGGTCGAAAATATATCGAAAATTTTCAAATATTCACCTCAGTGTTCACCTCAGTTCACCTCAGTGTGACCTGAAGCAAGTCACTCATGTTCACATTTTGGCAAGATACGGTTCACCCTGTGGGTGACATATGTTCATTTTGTTTGTTTTTTTGTTTGTGGTTAATCATTTTTTTTTCACGTTTAGATCACTCTGTAGACCACAGTTATTATTGGAAACTCCTGTAACTTCGCATATCAGAGTCCTATAGAGATACCCTTCAGCACACAAAAATTTGAAGGTCAAGGTCAAAGGTCAAGGTCACTTTGCGGTCAATCATGGAGGTCAACGAAACCCTTATTTTTTGAGTAACTTTGATCTTATGATCTCCAAACTTGGTGGGTATATAGGGTGTGGTATGGCGCTCAGCTGATTAGTTTTTGGTGTCGATCGGCCTTGACCTTCAAGGTCATTTTGAAGGTCATTCATTTGTTTGTGGTTAATCATTTTTTTTCACGTTTAGATCACTCTGTAGACCACAGTTATTATTGGAAACTCCTGTAACTTCGCATATCAGAGTCCTATAGAGATACCCTTCAGCACACAAAATTTTGAAGGTCAAGGTCAAAGGTCAAGGTCACTTTGTGGTCAATCATGGAGTTCGACGAAACACTAATTTTTTGAGTAACTTTGATCGGATCGTCTCCAAACTTCATGGGAATCTAGTATATGGTCCGGCGCTCAGCTGATTAGTTTTTGGTGGCGATCGGCCTTGACCTTCATGGTTAGCGCTGGAGGTCGAAAATTATTGACCCCAAGGTCAAATTTTGAAATCGTAGGTACCATATCGAGTAATACCTCATATGAATGCCCTTGATGAGTGCTTCCCAGATCTGTAAACAGTTTGACGCTATGACGTCATTTGATGACGTCATGACGAAAAAACGGAATTTTCATGAAAAAATTATTTCCTCAGTTCTCATCAAAATCTTTCAATATTTCATGTGCGTTGGTCATGAAGACATACTATTCACCATACGAAATTATTAAGGTCAAGGTCAAATGGCAAGATACGGTTCACCCTGTGGGTGACATATGTTCATTTTTATCTTGCCAAAACGAAGTTTTTGCAAGATGTATTAGTCAGCTTGTATGTTTGTTTTTTTGTTTGTTTTTTATCTTGCCAAAACGAAGTTTTTGCAAGATGTATTAGTCAGCTTGTATGTTTGTTTTTTTGTTTGTTTTTTTTTTTGTTTTTTTGTTTGTGGTTAATCATTTTTTTTCCACGTTTAGATCACTCTGTAGACCACAGTTATTATTGGAAACTCCTGTAACTTCGCATATCAGAGTCCTATAGAGATACCCTTCAGCACCCAAAATTTTGAAGGTCAAGGTCAAAGGTCAAGGTCACTTTGTGGTCAATCATGGAGGTCGACGAAACCCTTATTTTTTGAGTAACTTTGATCGGATCGTCTCCAAACTTCATGGGAATCTAGTATATGGTCCGGCGCTCAGCTGATTAGTTTTTGGTGGCGATCGGCCTTGACCTTCATGGTTAGCGCTGGAGGTCGAAAATTATTGACCCCAAGATCAAATGTTGAAATCGTTATTTTTTGAGTAACTTTGATCGGATCGTCTCCAAACTTCATGGGAATCTAGTATATGGTCCGGCGCTCAGCTGATTAGTTTTTTGTGGCGATCGGCCTTGACCTTCATGGTTAGCGCTGGAGGTCGACCTTGACCTTTGACCTTGACCTTCAGATCACTCTGTAGACCACAGTTATTATTGGAAACTCCTGTAACTTCGCATATCAGAGTCCTATAGAGATACCCTTCAGCACACAAAATTTTGAAGGTCAAGGTCAAAGGTCAAGGTCACTTTGTGGTCAATCATGGAGGTCGACGAAACCCTTATTTTTTGAGTAACTTTGATCGGATCGTCTCCAAACTTCATGGGAATCTAGTATATGGTCCGGCGCTCAGCTGATTAGTTTTTGGTGGCGATCGGCCTTGACCTTCATGGTTAGCGCTGGAGGTCGAAAATTATTGACCCCAAGGTCAAATGTTGAAATCGTTATTTTTTGAGTAACTTTGATCGGATCGTCTCCAAACTTCATGGGAATCTAGTATATGGTCCGGCGCTCAGCTGATTAGTTTTTGGTGGCGATCGGCCTTGACCTTCATGGTTAGCGCTGGAGGTCGAAAATTATTGACCCCAAGGTCAAATTTTGAAATCGTAGGTACCATATCGAGTAATACCTCATATGAATGCCCTTGATGAGTGCTTCCCAGATCTGTAAACAGTTTGACGCTATGACGTCATTTGATGACGTCATGACGAAAAAACGGAATTTTCATGAAAAAATTATTTCCTCAGTTCTCATCAAAATCTTTCAATATCTCGTGGGCAGACATTCCTCAAAGAGTCGCTTCTAGTGGATAGCAGTTCTGTTCACCTCAGTGTGACCTGAAGCAAGTCACTCATGTTCACATTTTGGCAAGATACGGTTCACCCTGTGGGTGACATAGGTTTATTATCTTGCCAAAACGAAGTTTTTGCAAGATGTATTAGTCAGCTTGTATGTTTGTTTTTTTGTTTGTTTTTTTTTTTGTTTTTTTGTTTGTGGTTAATCATTTTTTTTCCACGTTTAGATCACTCTGTAGACCACAGTTATTATTGGAAACTCCTGTAACTTCGCATATCAGAGTCCTATAGAGATACCCTTCAGCACCCAAAATTTTGAAGGTCAAGGTCAAAGGTCAAGGTCACTTTGTGGTCAATCATGGAGGTCGACGAAACCCTTATTTTTTGAGTAACTTTGATCGGATCGTCTCCAAACTTCATGGGAATCTAGTATATGGTCCGGCGCTCAGCTGATTAGTTTTTGGTGGCGATCGGCCTTGACCTTCATGGTTAGCGCTGGAGGTCGAAAATTATTGACCCCAAGGTCAAATGTTGAAATCGTTATTTTTTGAGTAACTTTGATCGGATCGTCTCCAAACTTCATGGGAATCTAGTATATGGTCCGGCGCTCAGCTGATTAGTTTTTTGTGGCGATCGGCCTTGACCTTCATGGTTAGCGCTGGAGGTCGACCTTGACCTTTGACCTTGACCTTCAGATCACTCTGTAGACCACAGTTATTATTGGAAACTCCTGTAACTTCGCATATCAGAGTCCTATAGAGATACCCTTCAGCACACAAAATTTTGAAGGTCAAGGTCAAAGGTCAAGGTCACTTTGTGGTCAATCATGGAGGTCGACGAAACCCTTATTTTTTGAGTAACTTTGATCGGATCGTCTCCAAACTTCATGGGAATCTAGTATATGGTCCGGCGCTCAGCTGATTAGTTTTTGGTGGCGATCGGCCTTGACCTTCATGGTTAGCGCTGGAGGTCGAAAATTATTGACCCCAAGGTCAAATGTTGAAATCGTTATTTTTTGAGTAACTTTGATCGGATCGTCTCCAAACTTCATGGGAATCTAGTATATGGTCCGGCGCTCAGCTGATTAGTTTTTGGTGGCGATCGGCCTTGACCTTCATGGTTAGCGCTGGAGGTCGAAAATTATTGACCCCAAGGTCAAATTTTGAAATCGTAGGTACCATATCGAGTAATACCTCATATGAATGCCCTTGATGAGTGCTTCCCAGATCTGTAAACAGTTTGACGCTATGACGTCATTTGATGACGTCATGACGAAAAAACGGAATTTTCATGAAAAAATTATTTCCTCAGTTCTCATCAAAATCTTTCAATATCTCGTGGGCAGACATTCCTCAAAGAGTCGCTTCTAGTGGATAGCAGTTCTGTTCACCTCAGTGTGACCTGAAGCAAGTCACTCATGTTCACATTTTGGCAAGATACGGTTCACCCTGTGGGTGACATAGGTTTATTTTTTTGTTTTTTTGTTTTTTGTTTTTTTGTTTGTGGTTAATCATTTTTTTTCACGTTTAGATCACTCTGTAGACCACAGTTATTATTGGAAACTCCTGTAACTTCGCATATCAGAGTCCTATAGAGATACCCTTCAGCACACAAAATTTTGAAGGTCAAGGTCAAAGGTCAAGGTCACTTTGTGGTCAATCATGGAGGTCGACGAAACCCTTATTTTTTGAGTAACTTTGATCGGATCGTCTCCAAACTTCATGGGAATCTAGTATATGGTCCGGCGCTCAGCTGATTAGTTTTTGGTGGCGATCGGCCTTGACCTTCATGGTTAGCGCTGGAGGTCGAAAATTATTGACCCCAAGGTCAAATTACGAAACCCTTATTTTTTGAGTAACTTTGATCTTATGATCTCCAAACTTGGTGGGTATATAGGGTGTGGTATGGCGCTCAGTTGATTAGTTTTTGGTGTCGATCGGCCTTGACCTTCAAGGTCATTTTGAAGGTCATTCAATTTTGACCAAAAGGTAAAATTTTCAAGTTTCAGTTACCATATCGAGTCATTGGAAACTCCTGTAACTTCGCAAATCAGAGTCCTATAGAGATACCCTTCAGCACACAAAATTTTGAAGGTCAAGGTCAAAGGTCAAGGTCACTTTGTGGTCAATCATGGAGGTCGACGAAACACTAATTTTTTGAGTAACTTTGATCGGATCATCTCCAAACTTCATGGGAATCTAGTATATGGTCCGGCGCTCAGCTGATTAGTTTTTGGTGGCGATCGGCCTTGACCTTCATGGTTAGCGCTGGAGGTCGAAAATTATTGACCCCAAGGTCAAATTACGAAACCCTTATTTTTTGAGTAACTTTGATCTTATGATCTCCAAACTTGGTGGGTATATAGGGTGTGGTATGGCGCTCAGTTGATTAGTTTTTGGTGTCGATCGGCCTTGACCTTCAAGGTCATTTTGAAGGTCATTCAATTTTGACCAAAAGGTAAAATTTTCAAGTTTCAGTTACCATATCGAGTAGTACCTCAAATTGAAGCCCTTGTTGAGTGCTTTCCAAACATATAACTAGTTTGACAATGTGACGTCATTTGACGGCGTTATGACGAAAAAACTGCACTTTTCATGTATATTGTATTGCTTTAGTTCGCATTGTTTAGGTCACTCTGTAGAGCACAGTTCCCTTTGGAAACTCTTGTAAGTTCGCATATCAGAGTCTTTTAGAGATACCCTTTAGCACACAAAATTATGAAGGTCAAGGTCACTTTGGCAAGATACGGTTCACCCTGTGGGTGATGTTTTATTTTTTTGTTTTTTTGTTTGTGGTTAATCATTTTTTTTCCACGTTTAGATCACTCTGTAGACCACAGTTATTATTGGAAACTCCTGTAACTTCGCATATCAGAGTCCTATAGAGATACCCTTCAGCACCCAAAATTTTGAAGGTCAGGGTCAAAGGTCAAGGTCACTTTGTGGTCAATCATGGAGGTCGACGAAACCCTTATTTTTTGAGTAACTTTGATCGGATCGTCTCCAAACTTCATGGGAATCTAGTATATGGTCCGGCGCTCAGCTGATTAGTTTTTGGTGGCGATCGGCCTTGACCTTCATGGTTAGCGCTGGAGGTCGAAAATTATTGACCCCAAGGTCAAATGTTGAAATCGTTATTTTTTGAGTAACTTTGATCGGATCGTCTCCAAACTTCATGGGAATCTAGTATATGGTCCGGCGCTCAGCTGATTAGTTTTTTGTGGCGATCGGCCTTGACCTTCATGGTTAGCGCTGGAGGTCGACCTTGACCTTTGACCTTGACCTTCAGATCACTCTGTAGACCACAGTTATTATTGGAAACTCCTGTAACTTCGCATATCAGAGTCCTATAGAGATACCCTTCAGCACACAAAATTTTGAAGGTCAAGGTCAAAGGTCAAGGTCACTTTGTGGTCAATCATGGAGGTCGACGAAACCCTTATTTTTTGAGTAACTTTGATCGGATCGTCTCCAAACTTCATGGGAATCTAGTATATGGTCCGGCGCTCAGCTGATTAGTTTTTGGTGGCGATCGGCCTTGACCTTCATGGTTAGCGCTGGAGGTCGAAAATTATTGACCCCAAGGTCAAATGTTGAAATCGTTATTTTTTGAGTAACTTTGATCGGATCGTCTCCAAACTTCATGGGAATCTAGTATATGGTCCGGCGCTCAGCTGATTAGTTTTTGGTGGCGATCGGCCTTGACCTTCATGGTTAGCGCTGGAGGTCGAAAATTATTGACCCCAAGGTCAAATTTTGAAATCGTAGGTACCATATCGAGTAATACCTCATATGAATGCCCTTGATGAGTGCTTCCCAGATCTGTAAACAGTTTGACGCTATGACGTCATTTGATGACGTCATGACGAAAAAACGGAATTTTCATGAAAAAATTATTTCCTCAGTTCTCATCAAAATCTTTCAATATCTCGTGGGCAGACATTCCTCAAAGAGTCGCTTCTAGTGGATAGCAGTTCTGTTCACCTCAGTGTGACCTGAAGCAAGTCACTCATGTTCACATTTTGGCAAGATACGGTTCACCCTGTGGGTGACATAGGTTTATTTTGTTTTTTTGTTTGTGGTTAATCATTTTTTTTCACGTTTAGATCACTCTGTAGACCACAGTTATTATTGGAAACTCCTGTAACTTCGCATATCAGAGTCCTATAGAGATACCCTTCAGCACACAAAATTTTGAAGGTCAAGGTCAAAGGTCAAGGTCACTTTGTGGTCAATCATGGAGGTCGACGAAACCCTTATATTTTGAGTAACTTTGATCGGATCGTCTCCAAACTTCATGGGAATCTAGTATATGGTCCGGCGCTCAGCTGATTAGTTTTTGGTGGCGATCGGCCTTGACCTTCATGGTTAGCGCTGGAGGTCGAAAATTATTGACCCCAAGGTCAAATTACGAAACCCTTATTTTTTGAGTAACTTTGATCTTATGATCTCCAAACTTGGTGGGTATATAGGGTGTGGTATGGCGCTCAGTTGATTATTTTTTGGTGTCGATCGGCCTTGACCTTCAAGGTCATTTTGAAGGTCATTCAATTTTGACCAAAAGGTAAAATTTTCAAGTTTCAGTTACCATATCGAGTAGTACCTCAAATTGAAGCCCTTGTTGAGTGCTTTCCAAACATATAACTAGTTTGACAATGTGACGTCATTTGACGGCGTTATGACGAAAAAACTGCACTTTTCATGTATATTGTATTGCTTTAGTTCGCATTGTTTAGGTCACTCTGTAGAGCACAGTTCCCTTTGGAAACTCTTGTAAGTTCGCATATCAGAGTCTTTTAGAGATACCCTTTAGCACACAAAATTATGAAGGTCAAGGTCAAAGGTCAAGGTCACTTTGCGGCCAATCATGGAGGTCAACTAAACCCTTATGTTTGGAGTATTGTTAGTCGAATCAGCTCGAAACTTTACAATATTGTAGTATATGGTCTAGTGCACAGCTGATCAGTTTTTGGTGGCGAACGGCCTTGACGTTCATGGTTAGCGCTGAGGTCGAAAATATATCGAAAATTTTCAAATATTCACCTCAGTGTTCACCTCAGTTCACCTCAGTGTGACCTGAAGCAAGTCACTCATGTTCACATTTTGGCAAGATACGGTTCACCCTGTGGGTGACATATGTTTATTATCTTGCCAAAACGAAGTTTTTGCAAGATGTATTAGTCAGCTTGTATGTTTGTTTTTTTGTTTGTTTTTTTTTTTGTTTTTTTGTTTGTGGTTAATCATTTTTTTTCCACGTTTAGATCACTCTGTAGACCACAGTTATTATTGGAAACTCCTGTAACTTCGCATATCAGAGTCCTATAGAGATACCCTTCAGCACCCAAAATTTTGAAGGTCAGGGTCAAAGGTCAAGGTCACTTTGTGGTCAATCATGGAGGTCGACGAAACCCTTATTTTTTGAGTAACTTTGATCGGATCGTCTCCAAACTTCATGGGAATCTAGTATATGGTCCGGCGCTCAGCTGATTAGTTTTTGGTGGCGATCGGCCTTGACCTTCATGGTTAGCGCTGGAGGTCGAAAATTATTGACCCCAAGGTCAAATGTTGAAATCGTTATTTTTTGAGTAACTTTGATCGGATCGTCTCCAAACTTCATGGGAATCTAGTATATGGTCCGGCGCTCAGCTGATTAGTTTTTTGTGGCGATCGGCCTTGACCTTCATGGTTAGCGCTGGAGGTCGACCTTGACCTTTGACCTTGACCTTCAGATCACTCTGTAGACCACAGTTATTATTGGAAACTCCTGTAACTTCGCATATCAGAGTCCTATAGAGATACCCTTCAGCACACAAAATTTTGAAGGTCAAGGTCAAAGGTCAAGGTCACTTTGTGGTCAATCATGGAGGTCGACGAAACCCTTATTTTTTGAGTAACTTTGATCGGATCGTCTCCAAACTTCATGGGAATCTAGTATATGGTCCGGCGCTCAGCTGATTAGTTTTTGGTGGCGATCGGCCTTGACCTTCATGGTTAGCGCTGGAGGTCGAAAATTATTGACCCCAAGGTCAAATGTTGAAATCGTTATTTTTTGAGTAACTTTGATCGGATCGTCTCCAAACTTCATGGGAATCTAGTATATGGTCCGGCGCTCAGCTGATTAGTTTTTGGTGGCGATCGGCCTTGACCTTCATGGTTAGCGCTGGAGGTCGAAAATTATTGACCCCAAGGTCAAATTTTGAAATCGTAGGTACCATATCGAGTAATACCTCATATGAATGCCCTTGATGAGTGCTTCCCAGATCTGTAAACAGTTTGACGCTATGACGTCATTTGATGACGTCATGACGAAAAAACGGAATTTTCATGAAAAAATTATTTCCTCAGTTCTCATCAAAATCTTTCAATATCTCGTGGGCAGACATTCCTCAAAGAGTCGCTTCTAGTGGATAGCAGTTCTGTTCACCTCAGTGTGACCTGAAGCAAGTCACTCATGTTCACATTTTGGCAAGATACGGTTCACCCTGTGGGTGACATAGGTTTATTTGTTTTTTTGTTTGTGGTTAATCATTTTTTTTCACGTTTAGATCACTCTGTAGACCACAGTTATTATTGGAAACTCCTGTAACTTCGCATATCAGAGTCCTATAGAGATACCCTTCAGCACACAAAATTTTGAAGGTCAAGGTCAAAGGTCAAGGTCACTTTGTGGTCAATCATGGAGGTCGACGAAACACTAATTTTTTGAGTAACTTTGATCGGATCGTCTCCAAACTTCATGGGAATCTAGTATATGGTCCGGCGCTCAGCTGATTAGTTTTTGGTGGCGATCGGCCTTGACCTTCATGGTTAGCGCTGGAGGTCGAAAATTATTGACCCCAAGGTCAAATTTTGAAATCGTAGGTACCATATCGAGTAATACCTCATATGAATGCCCTTGATGAGTGCTTCCCAGATCTGTAAACAGTTTGACGCTATGACGTCATTTGATGACGTCATGACGAAAAAACGGAATTTTCACATTTTGGCAAGATACGGTTCACCCTGTGGGTGACATATGTTCATTGACATTTTCATTGAATTAAATGATTTATGTGGTGACCGTGGTCATTTTGTTGTGCCTGGCTGTCCTTAGCTTTTGGAGCAAATAGGCAAAAGCCAGTCCTTTGTGGAGTGTTCAAAGATGGATGACCAATTGGTGCATTCCATAACCGTGTGATGCAAAAGTGTAATTTCATACATGTGGTTGCGTGCATTAGAAACAAGAACATTTTGTCGGTGATTGTGGCATTCCTTTTTTGCAGATGTAAGGTATCCTTTCAGTGTTGCAGAGAAAACTAGAACGGCACTCAGTAGAGAGCATACCTCCGCCAGGTGAACAGTTCACGTATTGTATCCCAGAGTAGACCAGAAAATCACAATACAGAATCACATTTAATCAAAATCATCCGTCCACAACTTTTTGAGATATCCTGCTTTATATCGATTTTAGCCCCGTCACTCAATGGTGAAGAATCTCTTAAAAAATTAAATAATTCTCATATCCGAATCCCTATTCAGATCTTCACCAAAATCTAATCGATTCGTCCTTGTCACACACACACAACTGGTCCACGAAGTTCCGTCCAAATACATCCACAACTTTTTGAGATATCCCGCAATAGTTTTTGGCCCGAACCCCCAATGGTGAAGAATCACTTAAAAATTAAATAAATCTCATTTCGGAATCCATATTCAGATCTTCCCCAAAATCTAATCGAATCGTCCGTGTCACACACACAACCGGTCCACCAAGTTTCGCCCAAATACATCCAAAACTTTTTGAGATATTCCGCAATGTATGGTTTTTGGTCCTATCTCCCAATGGTGAAGAATTACTTATAATTTAAATAATTCTCATATCCGAATCCCTATTCAGATCTTCACCAAAATCTAATCGATTCGTTCTTGTCACACACACAACCGGTCCACCAAGTTTCGTCCAAATACATCCAAACCTTTTTGAGATATTCCGCAATGTATGGTTTTTGGTCCTATCTCCCAATGGTGAAGAATTACTTATAATTTAAATAATTCTCATATCCAAATCCATATTCAGATCTTCACCAAAATCGAATATATTTGTCCTTATCAGACACCCAACCTCTCCACCAAGTTTCGTCCAAATCCGTCCACAACTTTGAGATATCCTGCTATGTATCGTTTTTGGCCCTATCACTCAATCGTGAAGAATCACTTTAAAAATTATAGTAGCCGGATCCGAATCCGGATCTTCACCAAAATCTAATAATTTCGTCCTTGTGACATACGCTACATCTCTGCCAAATTTCGCCTGAATGCGTCCACAACTTTGTGAGATATTTTCTTCACAAACAAACAAACAGACAGGGGTGAAAAATAACCTCCATCCACCTTTGGTGGCGAAAGAAATTTTTTTTTTTTTTTTTTTTTTTGGGGATACTGAATCGAGGCTCGTGAAAGAGCTAACATTTACTTCACAAACAAATCAACCAGACAAACAAAATATATAAAAACAGGGAGCGGAAGACAAGATGGGGAGAGAAGGGGAAGCACACAAACACAACATTTGAGAGCAGGGAGATGTGTGGAAGGGAGAGGGCTTGGGGGGAGGAGGCGTGGGAAGGGGGGGGGGGGGGGGAGGGAGAAGTATAAAACACAAGGACACCAAGGACTTCCAGGACAGAAGTTGTTATTTCAAAAAAGTGGAATTGGGGTGAAATTAGCAGGGGTAGAAAAGATCAAGGTTTTGGATGGGGGAAGAAAAGAGATGGTGGTGAACAGCTGTTTTAAAGACCCTGGAGGGTGGAGTGGGATTGGAGAGAGTGAGGGAGTTTGTTCCAGAGGCGGGAGAAAAGAGGAATGAAGGAGTGAAGGTGAGCAGAGAGTCTTGATTTTGGCAGTTTAACCAGAAGAGGGTTGCAGGCAGATCTTGTGCGACCTGTAGGAATATTTGCGGGACAGAGCCCAGAGAGAGCTGGGGGGGGCAAGGCCAGAGAGGAGTCGGTAGAAGACGGAAAGACCACCAACCTGCCTGTGGTGAGTGAGTGAGAGGCCTTTGGAGTTAGCTTCATCGTGGGAGATTCCAATGATTGTGAATGCTTTGGTTTCAACAGCGTGAAGACGAGCTAGGTGTGAGGCAGGAGCACCAGCTCAGAGGGGAGAGCAGTATTCCATTGAGCTGCGGATGAAAGCCTTGTATGTGGTGAGGAGCTCAGGTGTGCCAAGGAAGGACTTCGCACGACGGAGGACGCCCAGTCGGCGACTGGCTTGGGAGGCCAGATTTGAAATGTGGTTTTCCCAGGAAAGATCATGGCAGATAGTGAGACCCAAAAGCTTGAGTGACAGAACTTCTTGGAGTGGATTATTCAGAAAGTGGATGGGAGGGTTGTCCAGTCGGTCTTTTCGAAGAGACATCGTAAGAGTGTGAGATTTGTCAGGATTGAAAGACATGTTCCACTTGTTTGCCCAGTCTGTGATTTTGTCCAGGTCTGCAGAGAGTGAGGAGGCTGCAGACTGCTGATCTGAGGGATGAAGAATGGAGCGACAGACAGTAGAGTCATCAGCAAAGAGATAGAGAGGATTTTCAAGAGAGTCAGAGAGATCATTGATGAAGACCAGAAAAAGCACAGGGCCCAGAACACTGCCTTGGGGAACGCCAGCCTGAACTGGAGGAGGAGATGAGAGAAACCCATTCAGGGCCACACGTTGACTACGACTAGAGAGGAAGTCCGCCAGCCATGCGTGGAGATTTCCATGGATACCAAAAGAGGAGAGTTTGGTGAGCAGAGCGGGGTGCCAGACCGTATCGAAGGAACGTGACATGTCAAGGGAGACTGCTCTAATTTCCTGTTTGGCATTGAGGACCTCCATCCATTGTTGAGAAAGCAGAAGCAGCATGTCCAGAGTAGAGTAACCAGGTCTGAAACCAAATTGATGATCAGAGATCAAGCCATTGGAGAAGAGGAAAGATTTCATATCTGAAGCAATGATGGATTCCATGACTTTGCTGATAATTGGGAGAAGGCTGATTGGTCTGTAGTTGCTGGGATCTCTTTTTGCACCTTTTTTGTGCAAAGCGGTGATGTTGGCAGATTTCCAAGCAGATGGAAGATGACCTTGAGCAAAAGAGAGGGTGAAGAGAACAGAGAGAGGGAGTGAAAGAGCGGAAGAACAGGATTTTAGGAGCCGTGGGCTGATGCCGTCAGGTCCAGTTGCAGAATCAGAGTCGAGGGTTTACAGAAACTTTTCCACCTTGTCAGGAGGAAAGGACACAGAGTCCAGGAGCAGCTGGGTACGACTGGGTACGGTGGGTACAGAGAGGGATGGGTTTGGGACACAAGATTTCGAGGCAAACACAGAGTTGAGGCATTCAGCTTTTTCACGTGCGGAGTCAGCCATGTGGCCATTTGAGGTGAGGGAGGGGATGGAGGGGGAACAAACACCAGAAACAGATTTGACCAGACACCACCAGGATTTGGAAGAGGGAGACAGATAAGAGAGTTCGGTCCTGAGAACGGAGAGATATTGTTTCTTGGCTCTCCTGAGGGTGGACACACACTTGTTTCGGGCTTTGTGAAAGGAAATGAGATTTCCTTCCGTTGCATTTGCTTTCCAGGAGATGAAAGCAAGTTGTTTCTGGGCAATAGCCTCACCACAAGATTCCATGTACCATGGACGGGAGGAAGGGTATGACAACTGAAGACGAGATGGGATAAATCTGTGCATGAGAGAGAGCAATTTACTTTGGAAGAATTCCCAGGATGAGTTGATGTCAGAGGCGGTAGAGATGGGAGACCAGTCCAGATGATTGATGGCTGCTTGAAGACCGTGCCAGTTGGCCTGAGTGAAATGCCAGACTCGTCGACGCTGAGGAGGCTCTCTGAGAATGGTCAGAGGGATGTCCACTTTAACAAGCACATGATCAGAAGAGCCGATTGGAGAAGAAGAAGAGCAGCAGACACTTTCAGGGAGGTTAGTCATAACCAAGTCCAGAAGAGAAGATGCTCCGTTGACTGAGATCCGGGTCGGGAAATTGACAGATTGTGTCAGTCCCAGTGAGTTACAGAAGTCCTTTGCTGAAGAGCCATGGATGGTGAGAGAGGTACCCACACCCAGCCAACTGGCATGGTGACAGTTGAAATCACCACATATGAGGAAGAGAGAGTTGGGATGGGTAGATAGAAGTTGGTCCATATTATCAGACAGCGAGATGTAGATGGAGTCATCACTGTTTGGTGGACGGTACAACACACATATGAACAAAAGGTGGGAGCGAAGGGGAAGCCGTAGCCAAAGGTATTCCTGGGGGTGAGGTGGAGAGAGGGCAGAGCAGGGCGAGTGGAGAAGAGAGTTTTTTTATAAAGATAGCAACCCCACCTCCAGGACGAGTCTCAGGTCTATCATACCGGAGGAGGGAGTAACCTGGGAGAGATACCAAGGAATCAGAGACATCATGAAGGAGGAAAGTTTCTGTTAAGCAGATCACGTCTGGTTTGTCAGAAGCAACCTGTATGGAGAGATCAATCAAGTTTGAGCGAAGGCCCCGGATGTTTGAGGTCCACACTGTTAAGGAAGAGGAAGGGGGAGCATCGGATACAGAACAGGGGGGGGGGGGGGGGAGCGGTAGAGTAAGATGTGGAAGAGGAGGAAGAGGTAGGGAGAGCTGTTGAAGGTGTGTCAGAGATTTCAGAATAGCTTGGAGAAAGGGAAGAATGGGGCGGACAAAAGGTTTGATGGTGATTGGGTGAGGCGCAGTGAGGTGTTATTTGTAGAGGGGGAAGAGTGAGGCAGAAGGTTGAGGGAGATGAAGGTGAAAGTTGGAAGGGGGAAGAAGCGGGGAGGACGCTTTGAGGAGGAGGGGTGAGAGGGGAGTCTAGGAGGGGAGGAGCGAGGGAGAGTCTCGGAGGGGAAGGATGTGGGGGGAGTTTAGGAGGGAAGAGGCAAGGGGGGAGATTTGAAAGGGATGGGTGATGGGGAGGATTTGGAGGGGAGGGGCAAGGGGGAAGATTTGAAAGAGATGGGTGATGGGGATGATTTGGAGGGGAGGGGCAAGGGGGTAGATTTAGAGGGGAGGGGTGATGGGGAAGTTTTGGAGGGGAGGGGTGATGGGGAAGTTTTGGAGGGAAGGGGTGAAGGGGAATATTTGGAGGGGAGGGGCAAGGGGGAAGATTTGAAAGGGATGGGTGATGGGGAAGATTTGGAGGGGAGGGGCAAGGGGGAATATTTGAAAGAGATGGGTGATGGGGAAGATTTGGAGGGGAGGGGCAAGGGGGTAGATTTGGAGGGGAGGGGTGATGGGGAAATTTTGGAGGGAAGGGGTGATGGGGAAGATTTGGAGGGGAGGGGTGAGATTGGATTTTGAAAAGTGTACGATAAATGGGAAACGAACATTTATTGCAAAATGAGTTTCTTGAAACATTCGAGTCAAAAATACGTTTGAGGACGCTGAAGGATGGGTGGAGTGCTGGAGAGTTTAGGGAATGAATGAAAGATGCACTATAAGAGATGGAATTTTTTTTTGGAATGAATAGATTTGGTGAGCAAGTCGAAAGTATCCTTTTATAGAAGAAGAAGAAAAAGGTGTCATAGAAAACGACAGAATACAGTTCTTCAGTGGACAGATTAAACATTTTTTAACAACGTGATCACGTGATCACAAACAACGTGGTCGAAGAACGAACGAACAAATAAGAACGAACAAACGGATAAGAACAGAGAAGGAAAATATTTTTTTTGGTTTTTTTTTTTGAGGAGATTTTAAAACAAGGAAGTATGGGGTGAAAATACCAGGAAAACCAGAGACCGAAAGTAATTGCAGCACGATCGAAGAACCGCTGAGACAAAAACAAAGCCTCAATCCAAGTTCGGACATGGTAGCATACTAGTACTACACTAGGCCTCAGAATACGTGACACAAAAGAACCGACGATTCTGTACACAGGTATGAAAAACCAACACCGAGAATCCTATTAAAGACACCCCAATAGGTACATACACCGAAAGAAAGATACAGTTTCGACAAAAACACAATTGTGAAAAATTACTTAACTTCGAAAGCGTGCGAGCAGGGACAGCTTTGAAGAGACGTGACCTCCACTCTTGCGCACGCGCAGAGGAAATCAATTAATCTGGAACATCTGGAACTGGAAATCTGTCTCATTCAATAATAATCAAATCCAATAATCTGGAACACTGCTCATCCTATAGACGATATAAAAGTAACAACAATAGCAACAGCAACAGTGTTGCGTTTAACCAAAGCAAACTCACTGACATTGGGCTGCAGAGCGTCCATTCTGATTCTGGGATCTCGGTGGTTCAAACCTCGGCCGAGTCATAACAATGTCTAAAAAATATCCCCGAGTGGGCTGATGATTATCTCGTGAGGTTGTAGTTCAGACCTCTGCTGATTTAGGGGGACCCTCCTTGGGAGCGGTCGTGATCCCTGGCAACCCCCCTGAGCCGAAACCGAAAAAATTAAAGACCAAGCGATCTCTTGTGGACCATCGAGTAGAAGGGCTGTATCGGTTTTCAGAGCAATCGGTTGATAAATAAGGGACAAGTCGGGAACAAAGTTTCTGGGTTTATCCCACCCTGGGCACCCCATGATTCAAAATCGAAAAATTGAAGCTTGAGAGATTGTGCGGGCTACTGTGTTGTATTAATGTGTCAAGTTTCAGAACAATCATCCAGGTAATAAGGGAGGAGTAGCAAAAATAGCAAAAAGTTAATGGCAGACAGACGGACAGACATTCGGACATCAAAACCCCATTTTCAAGTTAATTTCTTCGAGAAACAAGATGAGATGGCCAAAAAATGTTATGTTCTGCTTCCTCCCTTGATGCCTCGGCCTTCATTGAGAAGAATTGGAACACCTGCTCCAAGCCAAAAGCAGCCAAAGGGGGATGGGGGAGGGGGCCATGTTATTATTATTGAAAATTATATATATTACCCCAGCAGGGACCTGCGGAACATTCACACAATGTGAAATGACATCAAGTCCTCAGCTTCCCTCTCCCCCCCCCCCCCCCGTCTCCCAAACCCCAAGTCATTGAACCACCCTTCCCATTCCTCAAATACTCCACCAACCCCTCACAACTCTGTCCCATCTTTGCTTGCCCCCCCCCCCCTTCCTCTGTCCTTCCCTCCTCTCCTGCCACTCATAAAAGCAAAAGGGCATTCTTACATCTATCTATAATTCCAGTAATCTCTGTGTGTATGTTTGTTTGTACGTTTGTTTGTTTGTTTGTATGTCTGTGACCGCTGTTTCTCGACAACTACCGGTCCGATATACTTGAAACTTGCCAGGTATATTGCTGGGGACCCGAGGATGTGCCTTTTCAAGGTTTCATATTAATCGGACAATTACTTACCGAGCTATGTCCAAAAAACGATTCAACCAATCAGAGAGCAGCGAGCTATCGCGTGTGCCGAACGTGGCGGACACACTCTGCCTCGGATGGCACATTTGAGAGCGTATTCATTTATTTCACGTTTGCAAACTATTGTAACGATTTTGAGAAGTGTAACGGGTTTTGAGAAGTGTAACGGGGTTTGAGGAGTGTAACAATTTTGGAGGAAGGGTAACGGATGTGAAGAGTATGGTTTTGGTATGGTAACATCCTGGTAATGTAATAATGGTCGCAGCCGTCCTCCTAATTAATTTCATAGAACATACACGCAGGTCACGATATATCTTTTAAATAGTGTATTTCCTTATTCCATGTAGGCTAAGTATGTGTTTTCCACTAGATTGACTTTGCATTGTATCAAACAAAATAAGCGTAGGCCCTTCCAATTTCCCCAAAACCTCCCTTCCATTTGCCTTCCGCATTTTGGTCGGTTTTTCTCTTCAACCACCATTGACCACGAGGTAAGGTTGGAGAAGAAAGGCGTGTCTCCACCTCGTCAGAAGAGGGCAGGAGTGAACCGGCCCTAACAGCCAATCAACACCGCGGTGAGTGACCCGGTAGGCGTGCCCTCGGAGCCGGCGGCTTAATTCCGCCGGAGGTGATAAAAGCGACTGCAGGGGACTGCTTTACGAGTCGAGATGAGAGATGACTGGAGGGAGGCCTTGAGAGATACGCTGGGGGATGACCTGGAAGAGGAGCGCAATCCACCGCAAGCCCTACCTACCTACCTACCTGCCTGCCTGCAATACCCCCCTGTCGTTGGAGAGACGCGCTGAACGGAGGGAGACGGCTCCACCCCAGGAAGAGGAGCAGGTGTGCCGAGCCAGCGCGTGACGGCCGCGGATACGCGACGGAGGTTTTCCCGCCAAAACCGCGAGGGGTGCTGCGGCCTCCGACTTTGCCTTCCTCTCAAGCAATCAACCTCGACTCCTCGAGCCATTACCTGCCTGCAATATCCACCGTGTGAGTGTGAACGTCCTGTCCTACTCGTTTGTCTTGGGGATTAAGTAAATGAAATAGAATAAGTTAACAATGCACTGTGTGACTGCTCTTTTCCATCTATTGCTGTAAATAATATTGGTCGCTCTAAAATATTGCTTGTGTGTGTATAATAAATCTGTTCTTCCTCCAAACTCTGTCTTTCTTCTCTCTTCTTCTCTTTCGGTCGTTTTAGAGGTTTCCCAATTGAATATCTGTAGCGCGATTAGTCAACGTTCGGTTGGAATCGGGTTCTAATCGGGGAGTAACTGTTCGGACGCGGTTAAATACACCACCGCTCGGTAAAATAACATCCAAAAACCGTGTCCGTAACAATTGGTAGTCAGGAGATGGGATTCGAACCTGGGACTAAATTTATTTAGCCCAAATTTTGGACACCAATTGTGTTAGTACCGTAACAATTGGTGTCGAGGAGTTGGATTCGAACCTGGGACTAAATTTGTTAGGCCCAAATTTAAAAAAAAAAAAATCTTGGTCAAAATTACGAGCTGCCAAAATTGTGTTGTTTTATAAAACCCGAATTTTGAGATCGCGCCATGGACAATCAAGGCGATCGGATGTCGGTGGGGGAGATAGACGGGTTAGGGGTAACCCAGGAACCAGGGGAAATGTATGTGGAAGAAAGGGAGGAGGAGAGCAATGAGGAGGCGGTTGAGGGAGTAGCAGGCGTGCAAAATGGCGTCCTCGCGCACGTGGGTGTAGCGGCACCAAATTTTGCCACGCCCGCGACAGTAGCAGCGCCGCCGTTGGATTCGGACCTTTTGTTGCTACAAATCGGTGCCCTTATGGACAAAATGAGGGACGAAGCAAGGGCTGATAGTGCGAAAATGGAAAGCAGAATAATGGGGGTAATGGGGAACCGGATGGATGCTCAGAGTGAGCAATTGGGGGTAATGAGGGACGAAGCGAGGAGTACCGGTGAGGGATTAGACAATAATTTTAAGGAGTTAGACAAGAAATTTGAGGGATTAGACAATGGGATAGAAGGGGTGAAAAATGGGTTAATGGGGTTAGAAAATAGGATGGAGGACAAATTGCGGGAAATGGGGGAACAATCCGCCCGGGAAATCGAACAGATGGGGAACCAGATGGAGGAAATACGAAGAGGGATGAGTGAGGAGGTCTCGGGGCTACGCGAGGAGGTAAAGCGAGGCGAAAAGCGTATCGAGAAAGAGGTGAGAAATAATACGGCAAAGTTACAAGGGGGAATAGAAGATCTGACGGAGGAGGTGGAGCAGCTGACAGAGGGACAAACTAAGTTAGTGGAGCAGGTTCAAAAGAACACGGCGGTACTAGGAGGGTTAAAGGCGACACAAAAAGAAATTAAAAACGAATTAATAGCGACGCAGAGGCAATGTCAGATGGTACGGGAGGAACTGACAATGAGGGTGGAAGAGGTGACAGAAGCAATGGAGACGAAGGACCGGGAGGTAAGGACGCACGTAGAAACGGTCACGGTAGCCTTAGAGGACGAACTTGAGGAGACGCACCGGGAAATAAAAGAGGTTAAACAAAAATTAGAGGAAGTGGGAGAAGAGGTGAGTGAAATTAAGAAGGGACGGACAGAAACTAAGAGAGAAATCCGGGAGGAGGTGATGGAATGTGTACAAGGTCTGTGTTCAAATCATGATGCGGTGCTCACTAACCAAATAAAAAGTTTGCAGGTGGCAGAGAAGGTGCGACGAGGTACGGAGGTGAGTGGCAATGTACATGATGTGAGGGGAGATTCAGTCGGCTTGGGGATTGGTTTGGATCCGGGTGTTCGTGAAAGGCCGTTGGTGAGGTGTGTGACAGGACAGGTGTGCGAAAAAAGGGGTGTGCGAGAATGTCCGACCATGGGGTGTGTGAGGAAAAAGTGCACGCCGAGGAGTGAGTGTGCCGTCAAGAGTGAATTGGTCAAAGCGCGTGTGCGAGGGAGCACAGGGAAGCGTGGTGTGGTGAGTGTTACGGAGGAAGTAACGAAAAAGTGTGCGCGGGAGGACGCGCGAGAAAGGTGTGTAACGGACGGGTGCATGGGGAAAGCGCATGCTGTCAAGAGTAAGGGAGAATGCATGCCTGTGGTGAGTGTTACGGAGGAAGTAACGAAGAAGTGTGCGCGGGAGGATGCGCGAGAAAGGTGTGTAACGGACGGGTGCATGGGGAAAGCGCATGCTGTCAAGAGTAAGGGTGAGTGCGCGACTGAGAGTGGAGGTGAGAGTAGTGAGAGTGAAACGGAGCGTGAGCTGGTTGTGATAGGTGAGCGAGGATGTACACCTGGGATGGAAGGATGCACACCTGGAATGGTAGAGCGTGAGTGGGAATGCACGCTGGAATTGGTAGTGAGACACGTGGTTGGGTGTGCGGGTGAGAGCACACCTGTGATTGTCACAAAGGAGGTGACCGAGGAGGGGGCGCGAAGCGGTGTATTGGTGAGGTGTGCGAGCAACGAATGTGTGCCAAAGTGTTCGGTGGTCAGGTGTGTGACCAAGTCGGTGAGCGGAGTGAGTGTACCGAGGTGTGAAAGAGAAGGTACGAGGAGAATGGGAACGGCTGCATGTATGAGCAAGAAAGAGGTAGCGTATGCATGTAAGCCTGCAGGTGAAGCGTCGACGGTAACCGGGTTAAAGGTTAGGTCGACTTTTAGCCGGATCGGGCCCTCGGTGCGTGCCGGGCTTCGCGTGCCGCGAGAACCAGCGGAGATCCGAGCCACGGCGGGTTCGAAAGGACCGCCGTGCGCGATCCACGCTGGGCCTCGCGTGGAGCGGCCGCGTCCGGGCTCCACAAGGCGGAGCGGGCAGCTCGATAGGAAGGGTCGTCATGGCGACCACTTTCTATTGAGACGTGCCGGCAGGTCGAGATCGGGACGTTGGATGGCTCCACGCCGAAGTGGTGCATGGGATCTCGGCCCGGGTAAGCCTCCGTCCCTGCCCCGAATGCGGGACGTATCCAGCCGCTGGCAAAAAAACGACCCGCGTTCATTGCTCGGCTGTACGAAGCCGGGCTGTAGATGTGAATTGGCGCACCGAGAGGATGTAATAAGTAGACGGGTGATGTGAATTGGCGCACCGAGAGGATGTAATAAGTAGACGGGTGATGGTGATAGTGATAGTAGTGATTTAAAACGAAATTTAGAAAAGTGAATAGAATTGGCAGTAAATGGAAAATTTTTGAATTGTTGGATTTGGACGAGCGAAATTGGTAGTGAGAGACCCCCGATGTGGTGGGATGGCAAATCCACCATCCCTCACAGGTGGGGGCAAATGCGCTATAGATTATGGGGTTTATGGCAGTGAAAACGAGCCAGGGAGGGCTTGGATAATGATAGGGATCTAGCGAAGATGACCTTAGGTAACGATAAGGTTAGTTAGTGACTGATACCTGTAGTGGGGACGCAGGTAGGTTAGTGTGGTTGATAATGACGTGGGAGCGCAATAGTTTAAAGGGACGACTGGGAAGCGCAAGTTTCAGAGGGGAGGAGTTAGCTGAGATGATGCCGTGTGTGGGAGTGATTGAACAGGTGTGATTGCACAGGTGTGCAACTGAACAGGTGGATGGAGCAGTGTATGAGTGAGTGATGGTGATTGTGTATTGTGATGACCAAGTGGTCCAGGAAGAAAGGAGGGTGCAGGTGGCACCAGGTGAGATTGCACAGGTGTGCAACGACAGGTGAATGGAGGGCAGGTGTATGGAATAAATGGTATGGAGTATTGGAATGGATGGTCGTGGAGTGAGTATGGTGGAAATTGTGGAGTGGAGTGGATGGTGCGAAGGTGTGAATGGGGGAAGAGTGGACCCCCATCACGGATACCCGGGGCGGGTAGTGTAAGTGTTAGGTAGAGGGTATAGGTAAATTGTAGTTGGATATTGGCATCTGTGGTGCGGGTGACAGAATGGTATGTGGATGGGTGCGTTGGTGTTGTGGAAATGGCTGGGCGTGTAGCCTGTTAGTGTGTGTAGTTGGTTTGGGCACTCCACCACTGTAAGGATGTCGGCCAGGTGAGGCCGCAGGTGGGCTCTGGGAGCCGGTAGTAGTTGTGTGGATGGGGCCCGAGGATCCGGAGGACGGACCCGGGTAGCCCAGTGCCAGAGGGCACCAAGGGGTGACAGAGCCAGGAGAGGGGCTGCCCCCAGTTAGATAGGTTAGGGTGAGGAGCTAGGTAAGCTCGGGTGGCAACTACAGTGGTGGAGGTGTGCAGGTGGGTAGACCTGTTGGGAGAGGTACACGTCGCAGCCCAGAAATTGTGCTAGAGCACCGGGAGATGAATCGGGGGAGTGAGACCCCAAAATTGAGGAGCACCACAGTTTGGCCAATGGGAATTGGTTATTAGAACCCATAGTGTAAGTTGGCCAATGAATTGGCAGGGAAAGACCCCGGGTAGAGTAAAGTGTGTTAAAATCATTTAGAGGATAGTTAGGATGAAGGATCTCCTCACACCATCTGCATCCACTCACCTGAGGTGACAGGTACTCCACACCATGCCATGTTTTGATTATTTTTTATGATGCAAATGTTTGGATTGTGAGACGCATCATGACGTGGGTGTGACATTGTGCTTTGATGTTCCATCTCTGCCTCCTTATGAGGATTGATGATGAATTTGGTGATGGCAAATTTTGAAGTAGAGGGATTGTGGTGACGAATTTGGTATAAGGGAAATATGGGGAGGACGTGACAGTAGTGACGAATTTGTAAATGGGTAGATTTTGTAAATATGGGGTAAGAGCAAGGGTAGTGTAGGTGACAGGGGGGTGACGTACGGTAGGGACGAGCTTTCTCACTTCGCCCTCCGTACGCATTTCACCTTGCATTGCCTTGTTTGACGTGTACCCTTGTGACCTTACCCCTCGCTCAATTGTCTTTCTTTTGTCTCCCACATGACCTGTGCGCCATTGGGTGCCGAGGGGAGCGTGCGTGAGGTGGCCATTGTGCGCCCGAGATTCCCAGAACCAGCACGCATTGCGTTGATGTACCACTTTATGGACCGCTGTTCGGCGGCCAAGTACCACTTGATGGACCCCAGGTTCTGGGGCAGAGCACCTCTGTTGGAGACCGGCCATAGTGGCCAGGGAATCTTGCTTGCGGACCTCGGTAGGGTGGCACCTATGCCAAACAGGTGGACCACCCTTAGTTGGCCCCTGAGGCCCTAAATAATAATAAAAAACGAACACAAGTTGTGCTTTTTATTATGTCCAAATAGGCCGCATGAAGCCAGAAGACGTCAGGAAGAACATCGGCCCAGCAGACAAGGAGAAGACCACCACCAGTTGTTTTGTTGAGTTTATTATGAACCATGGTGACTGCGCACCGAGTGGTGCTTTGTGGTGCTGGTGGTGCTTTTGGGTGCTTTGGTGGTATTGGTACTGGTACTGGTGCATCGATGCAATGCGTGCTGTCTCCTCCCTCCCAACAGGAATTTCTTTCTCTTGTTCCCTAAAAAGAAAAGAAAAAAACACACAGGTCCTGGGTTGCGTTGTAAATAAGAAATCACGTCATTGTAAATAATGCTCCCCACCGTAAATGTATAGTTTGAGAATAATTCCGTAATTCGGTTAGCTGTGGGCTTGAGTCTGTTAGACAGGATGCAATGCAATAGGGGGACATACTTATTTGTGTTTTAAAATTGTCACACTCAGGGTCAGGTTAATTGTAGAGGGAATTACACCTACATGTCACACTCAGTTAAGTCTAGTAGGCCCGAGGACGTGCCTGAAGAAAGGAGGGTGCAGTGTAACGATTTTGAGAAGTGTAACGGGTTTTGAGAAGTGTAACGGGGTTTGAGGAGTGTAACAATTTTGGAGGAAGGGTAACGGATGTGAAGAGTATGGTTTTGGTATGGTAACATCCTGGTAATGTAATAATGGTCGCAGCCGTCCTCCTAATTAATTTCATAGAACATACACGCAGGTCACGATATATCTTTTAAATAGTGTATTTCCTTATTCCATGTAGGCTAAGTATGTGTTTTCCACTAGATTGACTTTGCATTGTATCAAACAAAATAAGCGTAGGCCCTTCCAATTTCCCCAAAACCTCCCTTCCATTTGCCTTCCGCATTTTGGTCGGTTTTTCTCTTCAACCACCATTGACCACGAGGTAAGGTTGGAGAAGAAAGGCGTGTCTCCACCTCGTCAGAAGAGGGCAGGAGTGAACCGGCCCTAACAGCCAATCAACACCGCGGTGAGTGACCCGGTAGGCGTGCCCTCGGAGCCGGCGGCTTAATTCCGCCGGAGGTGATAAAAGCGACTGCAGGGGACTGCTTTACGAGTCGAGATGAGAGATGACTGGAGGGAGGCCTTGAGAGATACGCTGGGGGATGACCTGGAAGAGGAGCGCAATCCACCGCAAGCCCTACCTACCTACCTACCTGCCTGCCTGCAATACCCCCCTGTCGTTGGAGAGACGCGCTGAACGGAGGGAGACGGCTCCACCCCAGGAAGAGGAGCAGGTGTGCCGAGCCAGCGCGTGACGGCCGCGGATACGCGACGGAGGTTTTCCCGCCAAAACCGCGAGGGGTGCTGCGGCCTCCGACTTTGCCTTCCTCTCAAGCAATCAACCTCGACTCCTCGAGCCATTACCTGCCTGCAATATCCACCGTGTGAGTGTGAACGTCCTGTCCTACTCGTTTGTCTTGGGGATTAAGTAAATGAAATAGAATAAGTTAACAATGCACTGTGTGACTGCTCTTTTCCATCTATTGCTGTAAATAATATTGGTCGCTCTAAAATATTGCTTGTGTGTGTATAATAAATCTGTTCTTCCTCCAAACTCTGTCTTTCTTCTCTCTTCTTCTCTTTCGGTCGTTTTAGAGGTTTCCCAATTGAATATCTGTAGCGCGATTAGTCAACGTTCGGTTGGAATCGGGTTCTAATCGGGGAGTAACTGTTCGGACGCGGTTAAATACACCACCGCTCGGTAAAATAACGTCCAAAAACCGTGTCCGTAACACTATGTTGCCGTTAAACTATGTTTTAAAACTAATAAAAACTAATTTGCGATTCATCGTAACTGCGATATACGACCTTCCGGACAGTGAGGACTGCACTTCCGGCATCCAATCACAGAACGCGTTATTGCGTAGGCGTGGCCGATGTGAGAGCGAGCTGATGCTGAGCCCAGCGCGTGCGCCATTACGGTACGTAATTCGATTTCTTCCGGAGAAAATAATAATTTCTCGATTTCTTATGCACATTATTTCTCCCAATTCAGTCAGAGCGAAGGGCGGAAGCGAAGAGCGTTGTTTTTTTTGTTTACGGGCGTACGGGCGGGGTAGAGCGTACGGGTAGCGTTTTTTTTTTTTTTGGCACATTTGAGAGCGTATTCATTTATTTCACGTTGGCAAACTATGTTGCCGCTATGTTGGCGTTAAACTATGTTTTAAAACTAATTAAAACTAATTTGCGATTCTTTCGCTTTCCTGCGCATTTGTGCACGCTATGGCGATTTCTTTACCAAACTCCGCTAGCCGTTAGCTTTGGACCAAACCATTTCATGTAAATAGAGGGGGGGATTGTCACCGTACTCGCAAGCCGTTAGCTTTGGACCAAACCATTGCATGTAAATAGAGGGGGGGGGGATATACTTTTAGATATATATATAGTACGGGCATGCCCTAGTATTATATAATATCATGTCACCACAATCACCATGTTTGAGGTTGTTTGACTTACTTCAGTATTCTTGTCACTAGCGTGACTCTGCGTGCTCCTCGCGCCTCACCACACGTCGTTTAAGAGGGATAGGCATCTTTGACCCTTTTGGATCATCAGGGTATTTTGGGTCATCAGGGTATTTTGGGTCTTCAGGGTATTTTGGATCTTCAGGGTATTTTGGGTCTTCGGGGTATTTTAGGTCTTCAGGGTATTTTGGGTCTTCAGGGTATTTTGGGTCTTCAGGGTATTTTGGGTCTTCAGGGTATTTAGGGTCTTCAGGGTATTTTGGGTCTTCAGGGTATTTTGGGTCTTCAGGGTATTTGGGGTCTTCGGGGTATTTTGGGTCTTCGGGGTATTTTGGGTCTTCGGGGTATTTTGGGTCTTCAGGGTATTTTGGATCTTCAGGGTATTTTGGGTCTTCAGGGTATTTTGGGTCTTCAGGGTAATTTGGGTCTTCAGGGTATTTTGGGTCTTCAGGGTATTTTGGGTTTTCAGGGTATTTTGGGTCTTCGGGGCCTTCAAGGGCATTTTGGGTCTTGGCGGTCTTAAGGGTATTGGGGGGACTTAAAGGGTCGTCAAAGGTCTGAGGGGTCTCAGCAGTGTAAACGTAATTAAGATGGTTTTAACTTATTTGAAGAAGAAGAAGACTTTGTGGTCGCATATAAACATACTGTCATGTGACTGCTCTCAGTTAAGACCGAGAGTGAGCCACGGATGAAAACGAGCGTTAATGGAGGCGTTCGACTCAAATTGATGGTTGATGATATGCAATGAGGAAGAAGAGTACCGACTTACCTGGACGGCCTGGCAGACGTCTTCACCCTGCGAAAATAACTCACAAGAAAAACGGATTTAAAATGTACAAAAATAAACAGGTTTATTCAATGGAATAAACAGGTTTATTCAATTCAATGGAAAATAAAAGCGTCGTGTGTCACTTAGCTCAATCGTCTGTCCTACACCTGGTCAAGACCCATCTCAGGCCCCCATTCCTGCATGGGAATCCGGACACCGTCCCTGCCTTGGCAGCAAGTAGGCCTCAATCCGCCTCGTTCGCGCACTGCCAGGCCTCACTGGGCATCTCGCTCGGCCCTGGCCCGTCACACTCCAGCGGCAAGCCGCCCTTGTACGCTCGTCGCTCGCATGGAGAACCCAGCTCTTCGTCCGCGCTCTTCCTCCTCACGTCCAAACGAACAGTGGAACGAGAAGACGATGCTGGCACACAACCACTTGCACCGAGATCCAGAACGTCAAGCAGGCACAAGAGTGAGAAGGTCCAAAAGCAAGAGAGGGTCCAGTACCAGAGAGCAGAGAGAGGAAAAATGTTGGTTTCTCTCCACTTTTTATCAATCCCTCTGGCATCATCTGCCTCTCTCCACCAATCCCTGCCGGCCAACACCACAGGCTTAGCTCTCTACCGATGGCCGCGTCGCTTCTCCCTCATGCCATCGGACCGTGGCCAATCCTGCCTCGTGTCTTCCTATTGGTCACTGCCGCCCAATGGGGTCCTTCTGGTCGTGGCTCTCGGCCTGCCTGTTTCGATGTTGCCATACAAGCTGGTGATGTAGCTGGCCATGGTTCCTTCGGCAGTGCTCCGAACTGGCTTCCAGTGAGTTTTATTGTGGGGAGGATTTATTAATTAGTGTACTAATGGGCCTGACTAGTGTGTATTGGTGTAGTGCCATAAGGGACAATGGATAAATCACAAGGTCTCACGCACAGGGGAATTAACATAATCCCAACACGAGTTAACACGCCCCCATTCCTTGTAACAGGGACAAATATACAAGCTTAATCTGAACACACGGTCTACACAGGTACCTGACTTATGTACATCGAAGTGGTTCTTTCTACCCACGATCATCGGAGCACCTACCTATGCAGATCTACCTGACTCTATAATCATCTACCCCACCGACATAATACATACAGACAAACAAACATAACCTTATACGTTTGCTCTATTATAACAAGATAACTCATCATTAAACGGCTATCTCAGTATATTCTGCTTTATTTTTTGTCGCTGACAATCTCTGAATAACGTTTTTACCATGTTTGGTGAAAATAGGTAAATTAAAATAAAACCGGCTTTCCATTCCAACCACCAATCCGCTTTTTGTCACCTCCAATTTTCCACTTTTGTTTATTTACTTTGTAGTGGAAATCAATCAAGTCCACAACTTTGTCCCATAGGTAGGTTTAATGTCAATCTGATCTCTGGCAACATCCTGTAGAATACAATCATGCAATATATATATCAGGATCATGGCATCATATAGAAAGGAACGAAAGTTTTAGTCAATGCAAGCAAGCCTAGAGTATCTGCATATACGCACCATCCGAGTCTACATGTCATAGATTAAATGTCGCAGGAAAGCTCCGGAGCCACGGACGTCCGAGTTCTTATAGACGCCTCTCAGTGGTTGAAGTAAGCATCACACCTGGGTTCAGCTTGGATACATTTTCACTACATTCTCCCCGCCGTTAGAACTACACTGCCACTAGGCAGGAATCAAGCATGCAACAGCATTAGTAGAGTAGCGATGTCAGTCCATGTCAGTACGTCCATCCGTAGCGGTCAGGGCGGCGAATTGCCCTGCCAGCACGGGTCCGGAAACTACCGGGTACTACATCCCCAAGCCCGGAGTCCCCCGCATCGGAGTAGCCGCTGGAGGCAGGTGTCGGAGGGGGCACCACAGTGCCTTCAGGCAGGGGTGTATCTGGCGACGGGAGGGACGGCAGGTGCTCCATAGGCTGAACCCCGGGCGAGTCCATAGACTCGTAAATCGGTTCGTCGATGTCCCCGTAAGGGTCGATGACCCCGCAAGGGGCAAGATGGCGTACGGAGACAGTAGACTCGCGTCCATCTGCCATCATCACGCGAGCATGCTCGGGATTAGCCTGGAGTACCTGCACCTTATCCACTAAGGGATCGTACTTGCTCGTGCGAACTGCGCGTTTGAGGTAGGCCGGCCCCGGCTCAGCGAGCCAGCTAGGTAAAGATCGGATACTACCCGAGCTCCTGGGGTGGTGAAATAGCCTTTCGTGAGGAGTCTGGTTGGTGGCCGTACATAGTAAAGCCCTGATTGAGTTCAGCGCCGCAGGTAGTGACCAAGCCCATTTATCTAGGCCCCGGCCGAGGGACCTGAGGCTTAGCATGACGGCCCTCCATATAATCCCGTTGAAGCGTTCAACCTGCCCATTTGCCTGTGGTCTATACAGGGTGGTATAGCTAGAAGCGACATTATTCTGGAGCAAGAAGCTCCTCACTTCCTGGGACAGGAACACCGCACCACGATCTGTATGCACGTAGACCGGATACCCAAACATAGAAAACAAGTTCTGCAGGCACAGTATAACAGTGGCAGCCGTCATATCTGCGCACGTGAAAGCAAAAGGGAATCGCGAGTACTCATCAACGATAGTGAGCAGATAACGAGAGTTACTCGACACCGGCAGCGGTTCTTTGAAATCCATCGCCAAGCGCTCCCACGGTCTAGTAGCCCTGACCAGCGTCCCCATGGGAGGGTTGTAAAAACGCGGTTTGGGTTCCGCACATACAGCGCAGTCGCGACAGACCCGGCGAACGTCCTCAACCGAGTATGGCAGATTACAACTACGCACAATATGAGCGAAACGCGTCACCCCAGGATGACACATAGTGTCGTGCAAAGCGCGCAGACCCTCCAAAGAGATGAGTCCCGCACACGTAGCCGGCCGCGGTAAGGCGTCGGCAACCAGGTTATCCCTCCCCGGGCGATATTTGATGGTGTAGCAGAAGTCGGCGAGTTCGATACGCCAGTGAGTGATTTTCTCATTCTTAATGCGTTGAGCATGTAGGGTGTCATACATAAACGCAATGCTCTGTTGGTCCGTGATGATTTGGAAGCTACGTCTGAGCAAGTACGGACGCCAACGCCGAATCGACTCGACGATCGCGTATGTTTCCCTTTTGACAGACGAATGCCTCCGCTCAGCGGAGGTGAGAGTCCGCGAAAAGAAAGCCACAGGGCGTCCCCCCCTGGGAGAGAGTCGCTGCTATCGCATGATCCGAGGCATCACTTTCCAAAACGAAAGATTTGTGCTCGTCAATGGTCGCCACAGCGGCGCCCGCGATGTCAGACTTAAGGCCCCGAAAAGCAGCCATGGCGGCAGGGCTCATGGGGAATGCTTCGCAGGCCACGAGTGGGCGGAGATTCGCGGAGAAATTTTGCACCCACTTAGAATAATGGGCGAACAGCCCGAGAGCATGCTTTAGCGAAGCTCGATCGCAGGGCGGGGCCATATCGAGCAAGGGTCGCAGACGCTCCTTATCTGGAGCAACAGAGCCATGGGTCACGGTGTACCCCAGAAGATATATCGTGCACATGGAGTAACGACACTTAGCCTCATTCATGGTTAGGCGATACCTCTGTGTGACCTCGAGGAAGCGCTTCAGATTTGCATCATGATGCCCCTGGTCATGCCCGCAAACTGTAAGATTGTCCAGATATACAAAGATGTCAGTCAAGTTCTCCTTAGCGATGAGGCCGTCCATAGCCCTCTGAAAACAAGAAAACCCCGTTTGTGACCCCAAAAGGTAGTCGGGTGAACTGGTATAACCTTTGACCTGATTCAAACGCGGTATAGATGCGGTCGGTCTCGGAGATGGGGATTTGATGATACGCACTACGCTGATCGAGAGTGCTATAGACCGAGTACTGAGCCACCTGTCGAACCAGGGCGTCCATCCCCGGTAGGGGGTAGGCGTCCAGCTGTGTAAATCGATTAATCGTCTGCGAATAGTCGATTACCATGCACTTGCGATGCGCTTCACTTCGTACCACCAAAACCTGGGCCCGCCACGGTGACCGGCTGGGTTCTATGATACCTTCCCTTAAAAGCTGGGCCGTTTCTTCCGCAATGAATTGCGCGTTAGCTCGAGAGTAGCGCCGCGATTTTACCGCTACAGGTGTGCAGTCCATGGTCATATTGGGGAACAGCGACAGAGGCTCAATTTCCATCCCTGCAAGAGCGCACACAGCAAGAGTATCAGTACCACCAAATTCCATTTCCAAACGTCCATGTCGCTTAAGAAAATCGTGTCCTAGTAAAATATCGGCACATAATGCTGGTAGGACCATGAGATGTACATCTGGAAATATTTGTCCCTTTATCACAAGCTTCAATCGACATTCCCCTTTTGTGCTGAGCCTAAGCCCTTGAGAGGCCATAAAGATCCGTCGTCTTGTCCCAAGGATCAGCCATCCATGTTTTTGCACCAGTCGATGATCGACATAACTATCTGTGGACCCCGTATCGTTTAAAGCCCGAGCAAAAATTCCTTCGATCATAAGTGGGATAATTGCCTGAGCCAGGCCAGGTGGTCCGGCAGGTATCGAGCCATCCGAGCGAGACGTTCGCGCCTCGCGTGTAGATCCACCACCAGCTAAGGTTCTTCGTTCGTTCAAGCAGCCTCCAGATGGCGCTCATATCAAGCGCAGAGTTTCAAAGCCAACTGCAGTTTTCCGTGCCGATGCAGGAGCTTGTAGTGCGTACGAGCGGCCTTCGGATGACGCTCATGTCAAGCGCGTAGTTTCAAAGCCATCATGAGACGTTCGGATACCGGCTAAGGACAGTCGCTCCGCGTTCGGTCGTGTTTGCGCCATTTGTTTTGTCGGCCCGATGAATCTCACCAAGGTCGAGCGTGCAGCCAGGGGCCCACGAGGAGGTGCGCCACTCATCAAAGGTGGGTGAGGCGCCCCGCTCCGTGCTCGGCCCTTCTGCTCGGCGATAAGCCCATTCAATGTCGAGCGAGTTAGTTTGCCCCGCGCAGCTTTTCGGCAAACTTTAGCAAAGTGCCCCTTGGTCGAACACAAATGACATATCGCTTCCCGAGCTGGGCAAGCTGACCTGGGATGTTGTCGATTCCCGCAGAAGTAACACGTAGCGTTTCGTCCAGGCTTTGGTCCTGCAGTCGCGGCTGCCGCCAAGCCTGGATCTGGGTCCTCCTCGGGAGAGGCCAGGGGTTCCGGCAGTGATGTCGAGTCCGCTCCCGTGTCCTCCGCGGTAGCTCTCTCCGGTCGGGCTTGACGAGAAGTCCCCGCAGTGACATGCGTGTGGTCATACGCGTCAGATTGTTCCCGAGCCTGAGTGTAGACGTGAGCTAGTCGCAAAGCTTCCGTGAGCGTCAAGTCCTCAGCTTCCAAAAGTCTTTGTCTAACAGTTGAGGAGCTGAGCCCAGAGACAAAAGAATCGCGTACAAGATCATCTTGTACTTGCTCATGTGTGCGTACCTCCGGAGCACTATCGGCAAGCAGACGTCGCAGCTCTTGTGCGAAATGATCCAGCGTCTCAGTGGGCTGTTGATTCCGCATTGCGAGCAGATGCCGGGAATAAACCACACTTCGTTTGTTCATGTAAATTCGTTTCAGCTCGGTCACAGCTGCATTGAATGTCGTACACTGTTCGATTCCCCGGTAAACGCTATGATGTACTTTAGTCTGGAGTACATCTAATTTCGTTTCATCAGTGACAGCGGTGTCCTGGGCTTTGAACTGATTGTCCAAAGTCTTTAGCCAATGCATCAGCTCTGAGCCCGAATCCGCTGCTTGTGGGTCGGCGGCAAATTGCGGCACCTGGATCATCCTGTGTCCTGCCATGTCGTCCTGGTTCGCCTCTTGTTCTCGAGTGGATAACGAGACAAATTGACATTAATTGTAGTGGAAATCAATCAAGTCCACAACTTTGTCCCATAGGTAGGTTTAATGTCAATCTGATCTCTGACAACATCCTGTAGAATACAATCATGCAATATATATATCAGGATCATGGCATCATATAGAAAGGAACGATAGTTTTAGTCAATGCAAGCAAGCCTAGAGTATCTGCATATACGCACCATCCGAGTCTACATGTCATAGATTAAATGTCGCAGGAATGCTCCGGAGCCGCGGACGTCCAAGTTCTTATAGACGCCTCTCAGTGGTTCAAGTGAGCATCACACCTGGGTTCAGCTTGGATACATTTTCACTACATACTTCACATAATACATGAATTGCATGTCCATGTACATGTGAAATACTGTTTGTTTATAAATCCTTCATTTGCACACAATTCAGCCTTGAAACCTCCGGGAGAAAACAACATTACGTACACTAACATTCCATTTTTTTAGCCGTTGGTTTGCGTGAAAAGGCCGTCAATAGGACATAGGTTGTCGTCAAAACGTAACTTTTTTCATGATAAACGCCGCGTTGTTCAGTTTTAAATGTACATAAACTCAGAGGTCCTCTCGCTTGTACGGAATTGTTGTTTGGGCAGTGTATAAGCAATAAAACTGCTGCTTCATTCGCTCCTGAAAATAGGATGCATTACCTCATTTCATTTGCACGGGTTTTTATTTAAAACTTCACAAAACGGACAGACAGACTGGTAGATACTAATATGGTGCAGATGCAGTATATGATTATTGATGTGGTATATAACTATTTTTATTTTTATTATTAATATTTAATACAAGAGGCGCCCGCTTCCTGTGGGAACTTCCGGTGGGGGTGGAAGGGGGGAGGAGTCTGTGTAAATGACTTGATGACGATTTCGAGTACAGTCGTGCTGGTGTTATATAATCGTGCAATTGTGCTCAATCGTATTCAATGTGCATAAGTGGTTGTTAAAACTAAAAGCATCTTCCGTGTACGGCAGGTACTTCTACTGTTTTCTCGTGGTGGTTGTTTCAATAGACGATTAATCACAAATTAATTTTCTCAGCAATGGGCCATGAATTCAGAATTGCAAATTAAAATTCTGCATATTTTACACTTTCTTTGCGATTATTGCTATTAACGAAGGAAAACGGTTTAGTGAGCTGGAGAAATTCCAGACCATGTTTTCGCTGTTTAATTAACTGTGACTGTACATAATGATGTTCAAAGGAAAAGTAACAAGGATATTGATATATCGAACAAAGTGTTAATTTTTTTCCCTAAGATATCACCATTGCTTACTTGAATTTAATTTTATCGCCAAATATATTTTCCAATCATGTGCCCATTTTGTTTGTGAATAAGTTGCATAGAAGGACTGTAAGGTGAAAAATGTAGGTTAAATGGCCAGAATAAAAATGGTGTAATCGTAATTGAAATGACATCGGTAAAGGACTACAGCTAGTAAAGGTGACACTTGCACCTGATTACCGTTTTGGTTTGAAATTGTCCAAATATGCTGGAAGACATTTCCAATTTGGAAATCAAAGTGGCCGAATATCTACCATATGAAACACAATGTCAGTTTGTGTGTGTGTACAGATGTCTGTCCCTCTACATAAGGGTAGGTTATAAAGACCAATCTTTTATCACGAATGTGTGTTCACTACCATCTATATTGGATAAAACGAACGCGAAAAACATTTTCTATAAAAGAGTAATTATGTCTCTTCTATTGCAAATGTAGACGGTGGTTTGCAAACCGAGCCTCAAGGGCAGTGTACAGAATTTTTTTTTTTTTTTTTTTAAATAACAATAAATCCAAGGTGCAGGGAGGTGAAATTCACTGCACATGATGTGTAACGCTCGCAAAGTAAAATGAGTGTTCATTTACGTCCATATGATGTATAATAAATAAAACTAGAACAATGTGACTGTGTCGCCAATATACCTCCGCATAGTCCCACAACGGGTGGATGACATTGTTCACTGTCCTATAAATAAACAAGTTTTAATTTAAATCCCTTCAGCTGTTTGCAAGTATCACATTTTCACCAGCCATGACAGGTTTTACATCAATCGGTGAAGCAGTTTCAGAGAAGGGATTATTTAAAATATCGGCTTTCAAGCTAATATGGCTGCCATACCACATAACATATTACCTTAAAAATGTACACTCTGCATATGTATGGCTAGGGGATCACGTTTGTGAAGTTTAGTGTTGATTGGATAAGGTTCGTTTTTCTATCCAAGATGGCTGCCAAACCACATGACCTACGACATCATCATTTTCAACCTATATGCACAATGGTGTTAGATGATATTTGTAAAATTTCGCATCGATAGGGTAAGTGGTTTCAGACATATAATTATTTTTGTGGGTGTCTAAAACATTTCCCTACACCCAGTAAGGTAAATTTATATTAAATATTATAATATTACACACAAACACACTCAAGCACACACACACACACACACACACACACACACACACACACACACACACACACACACACACACACTAATCTGTGATAATTTAATATCATTTTTCACATAGCTACAAATGCTCAGGCACAAAAGAGCAATTCCAATAAAATAACTATTTTTTCCCAAATTTTCAAATGTTTTTGCCTAAAACACTCCTCCCGGCAATCGCTGATGAGCCTCTGAAAGTTTGACCAAGTTCAGTCATCTCGTTCTGTGTTATTCTGTGCAGTAAAAGGAAATCTACATTATGCCGACATTATTAGGTACAGTCGACAAGTTTTGGGAACATACCTCATTTTGCATTTAAATAAGCTGCTGCTCTACCTATTAATCATTGTTATGAGACAACAGGTGTGACATGAAGTAAATTCAAATGGATTTGTTACTTGAAATTTTATAAGGTCACTCATGTTCAACAAGGCAATTCGCCATACAACTAGAATGGTACTCAGTAGAGCGCATACATACCTCCACCAGGCTCAACAGTTTGTTTTGCATCCCACTGATAGGCCGGATCTGCATTCGGACCTGAACCAAAATCTAATCGGCTTCTTCTTGTCACCTGACCAACTCGTCCACCAGGTTTAGTCAGAACTCGTTCATAACTTTTTAAATACCATGTCATATATATCGCTTTTCGCCCGATCTCTCAATAGTGAAGAATCACTTAAAAGTTAAATAATTCTCATATCCGGATCTTCACCAAAATCTAATAATTTCGTCCTCGTCACATACGCTACCTCTCTGTCAAATTTCGTCCGAATCTGTCCACAACGTTTTGAGATATTTTGTTCACAAACGGACAGACAGACAAACAAATGAAAAATCGGTGAGAGACCGAGGACTTGCCGGAATGTACTTTTTTTTTATTGGCCATTTTGGATCAAATTTTTTTTTCGGATCAAAATGGCGGAAAATCTATACATGTATATACGCTAAGCAAGGGAATGTAACTGAGTAAGTGTATGCATATCTCTTGTCCTTTTAGAGTTATCGTGGTTTGAAGTATATTTTCAATGAAAACTTGGCCTCCTGACCTTTGACCCCAAAAATAATTAAAACTAAGCATTTTTGACCATTTTATGCCACATGTTATTTTTCGGGAATTGAATAATGAACATTTTGGTGTTGGATAATGGATAATGTTTGACAGAGTTATTAGTTTAAAAAAACAATTTTTGACCTTGTTTGACCTTTCAAGGTCACTCAAGTTCAAAGGTCATGGTGCCAAATGAAATGTCGTATGTGACTTCCTATATGTCTGTAGTTTGCCTACAGACAAACCAACCAACCAACATACTTGCCGGAATCTATTCCTGCAAGTAACAAACAGACAGACAGACAGGGGTGAAAACATAACCTCCATCCACCTTTGGTGGTGGAGGTAACAACAAATTTAATCAAGAAACTGTGATCAAATAGTGACACAAATGACTCGAAAACAAGCAAAAAAAAGTTACAATTGACTACAGGAATGAAACGTGAACAATTAAACGGATAAGCTCGTGATGAAAATCACACTCAAGTGACTTTTTTTTTTCTTTCTTTTTTTGTATACTGAATCGAGGCTCGTGAAAGAGCTAGAGAAAAGCTAAATGAAAATGCAACACAATCGATTCGAGAAATAATAAATAAACATTAACACATCTCACATAAGTCAAAATAAATAACAAACTAGAGAGTTATTTGACCATGATACCCCACACAGTGTTTGAGTATACTTCAATTTTAATAAAATAATGATTTTAAAGATTAATTTTTAAAATCCTTAAGTTTAGCGTTGATGAAGCAGTTTTATACACCACCTTATACATAGTAATAAGATAACACCGAGTCGTCGTTTAGGAGGGCGGCTTTATTTATAACCATAAAATGCAGTGTCAATCGGCATCGTAAATAGCCATATTCGTGGCCTCTTCTTCACCATATCAATATCAATATCAAATAGCCATATCAATCGATATACAGTACTGCACTCTCGCACATGACACGCCCACTTCCCAAGTGCTTCGCTTGACTGATCCACTACATACATCATCAGAGAGCATGTCCAAGTACAGTACTGCAAAACTGGAGGTTCTTGGAAGTATTATGAAGGCAATTTGTGTTATCAAGCGCTCAAGTATATAACTAAAATTAAATAAAGGTTTAAAGAGGTTAATTCATTCCAAGGTAAATTAAATAAATAAATAAATTCTGGGTTTTACCGCCGCTTTACCCAGTGTCTATTACATCACCCTATCTAACATGCTACATTAGTTATTCATGCCTGTTGTTTGTGTCTTTTATAACGTCCTTAAAAACAGTAAATTTCCTGTTTGGAATGATTTTCAATTTTGTTTAACTGCCAGGCAGGCAGAGTAAAAAAATATTATCTCACTCCTCTCTGCGCATTTGTGATCGGGACAAGTTCAGATCCAGGGTTTGTTTAAACGACAGACTCGTCTTCCTATTCATGTTCCGATATGTGTTTTCAAAATATAACATTCAATTTAAATAAGTTGTTCCTCGATAATAAACTGATCAGATCGACGGATGGACATGAACCAATTGTTTAACCCTATCTTTCGTTTCACGGGCACAGGGTAAAAAAAAAACAAAAAAATGTTCCCAGCATGCACTTCTAACTCTGACCACGAGACCCAAATTAGCCAATCCGTGTTAAGATAATGGACCCACAACCTACAGAAGTGCAAGAAAAGTTTCAAAATAAAGTTCTAAGTAATAATCAACATCTTTCATTAAAAAAACAAGTACAAAAAGTTTTAATTAAAACAAAAGCCGCGTCGATGTTACACAATGCCTAGATGCAGCTGTGCCTATAGCGTCGATGTTATAGGCACACGACATTCCTATTGATTCGATTACTTGATGTTATTTTTGTGCAAAGTGAAAATATATCTCGGCAATTTCCCGTGTGTGGCGACGAATTTTTAATATATCTCGGCATTTTCCCGTCTGTTATTTCGGGCGGTGTATGACTGACCATGCCGCGATTTAAAAAAAAGATATCTCGGCAATTTCCCGTCTGTGGCGACACGTGAACGAAGCTATGCTCCTCTCTCCACATTATTGTGACGACATATAAATTAAATATTTAATCGTGACGATTGTCATCAAATGGACGAATTTTTAATATATCGGCATTTTCCCGTCTGTTATTTCGGGCGGTGTATGACTGACCATGCCGCGATTTAAACAAAATATATATATCTCGGCATTTTCCCGTCTGTTATTTCGGGCGGTGTATGACTGACCATGCCGCGATTTAAAAAATATATATCTCAATGGACTTGAAGTTACAGGCCTTTGAGAATTCATTTCTTTCTATAAAGGGCAACTTTCATCGGATTTTCTTCCCGTTTTTTTTTCAACCGAGTCAAAAACTATGTTAGTGACTGTGAAAAATGAAATGATATATCGAATTTGATTTGAAATAAAACTGTGTGAGAGAGGAAGACACCACGGGCCTACAAAACAGGCCTCAAAGCTATGCGATTTAATAAAATGGTGGATATTTGTTTATATGAAGCCTCTCCCACAATGGGTGGAGCTATGGTTCCCAGAATGGGTGGAGCTTTGAAGTTTTGTCTTCTCTGCAAGAACAAGAAGAAGAAGAAGAACAACAACAACAGCAGAGGGCACTCTATGACCAGCGTCTTACGACGCGGCTAAAAAAATGTTCTTCGTTATTCATTTAAAAATTAAACTGTAAATATTGTCCTGTTTTTGTTTTGTACCTTTTGTTCCAATCACGCCACCAATTAGTCACCTGGACTCAGCGCACCAGGACAAGCACGGAGCAGCGACCTCCTTGCAACAAATTGATCGATCCCATGCCTGTGTTGAGGGATAAAAAAGGGCATCTATAAATCAATCGATATTCAACTTTACTCTCAAGGTACATCCAGAAACACCGTGTGCATTCATCATTTGGCCCACGTCGATGGAGTGAGTCGAATGAGGTGTCATGTCACGTGACCCAACTCCTCAACCCACCCCCTCCAAATAATTATCACATTTTTCAGTTAAGCAGCGCAAGGAAATAATAATGAGAGCAGAAATAAATGGGCGCACAGCAAGCGGGAAGAATTCACAATTAGGAAAGGGAATAAACAGTTGCACACCGCTGGGACGTCTCTGGAAGGTTTGCACCAACGAAAGATAAATAGTTACCAAAGAAACGATTGCATAATGAATTGTTGTAATGGATTATTCCCATGATGTACATGTAAAACCTTCCGTTTAAAGAGGGATTTGTTCAGCGCAATGATTTTGCTTCAACTACAAGATTCATGGTTAACTCTGAAAAATGCAGATTTGCACATGCCGGGCAAGCTCCGCTGGAGCAAGTAAGAGATTTCTTTTCCACTGAAGCAATTGCTCGCATTCCGAGACTCCATTTTCCCTGGCAGCTTCGGCTGGAATTTCAGTTCATTTTGTTTGACGGTGCAAGGATTTCTCGCTTTCGAATTTATGTGGGAAAAAAGTTGCCTTTAATTTATGGATGCATTCGGTCGTTTGGAATGATTGACTTTCAAGTGGCATTGCTCTCTGGATGAACAATGCACAATTTGCATCATAATTTATTGGTATAATTCTTTGCTTATTTTGAGGTTGGATCGGACTGGAAACCAGGTAGGACGGTTGTGTGATTGTGATTGGCCACCTGTGGCTTGTTTTGCACAAGTGCACATTTTTATCTTCTGATTCCATCTCAACCTCCATCTCAACACACCTTCCCAATTTATTTTCTGCATGTTACTTGTTTTGTTGTGGTACCTCATGGTCCACCACAATCCCCCACTGTGGTTGTAATTTCCTTTTGTGGTTTCTGAAGGTGGAGCGAAGTCTCCCTAGTTCCCAAATTGTACACCTTATTTTTAGCATCATGTTTTGAGGACCAGGTTGTGATAAGTTGCTCGATTGAAGCCTGGTTAACCTCAAATTGTCTGAGACTCTGACCTACTCCTGCCTGCATGACTTTGACATACTCCAGACTGAATGACCCTGACTGAATCCAGGGAAGACAATTTTGATAGACTCCCGACTGGATAACTCATACACACTCCATCCTGAAAGACTCTTGAAACACTCCAGCCTGAGACTCTTGACACACTCCAGGCTGGACGACCCAGACAGACTCCAGGCTGGATGATTCAGCCACACTCCAGCCTGAAAGACTCTTGACACACTCCAGGGACCAGGATAGATGACCCAGACAGACTCCATCCTGAAAGACTCTCGACACACTCCAGGCTGGACGACTCAGACATACTCCAGGGACCAGAATAGATGACCCAGACAGACTCCAGCCTGAAAGACTCTTGACACACTCCATCCTTAAAGACCCTTGACACACTCCAGGCTGGACGACCCTGACAGACTGCAGGCTGGATGATTCAGCCACACTCCAGCCTGAAAGACTCTTGACACACTGCAGGCTGGACGACCCTGACAGACTCCAGGCTGGATGATTCAGCCACACTCCAGGCTGGACGACAGACACACTCCAGGGACCAGGATAGATGACCTAGACAGACTCCAGCCTGAAAGACTATTGACACACTCCATCCTTAAAGACCCTTGACACACTCCAGGCTGGACGACCCTGACAGACTCCAGGCTGGATAATTCAGCCACACTCCAGCCTGAAAGACTCTTGACACACTCCAGGGACCAGGATAGATGACCCAGACAGACTCCATCCTGAAAGACTCTTGACACACTCCAGGCTGGACGACAGACACACTCCAGGGACCAGGATAGATGACCTAGACAGACTCCAGCCTGAAAGACTATTGACACACTCCATCCTTAAAGACCCTTGACACACTCCAGGCTGGACGACCCTGACAGACTCCAGGCTGGATGATTCAGACACACTTCAGGGACCAGGACAGATGACCCAGACAGACTCAAGACTAAAAGACTCTGACAGACTCCAGGCTGGATGACTCATGTCCTCATGTTCTATTCCAAAATTTCCCTCCTCATCTATCTATAATTCCAGTAATCTCTGTACGTTTGTACGTTTGTACGTTTGTCTGTCTGTGACCGCTGTTTCTCGACAACCACGGGTCCGATATACTTTTAACTTGCCAGGTATATTGCTGGGGACCCGAGGATGTGCCTTTTCAAGGTTTCATATTAATCGGACAATTACTTACCGAGCTATGTCCAAAAAACGATTCAACCAATCAGAGAGCAGCGAACGATCGCGTGTGCCGGCGTTGCGAATGGACCAAACCATTCCATGTAAATAGAGGGGGGGGTTCTGTGGTCGTTGCGAATGGACGAAACCATTTCATGTAAATAGAGGGGGGGGGGATTGTCACTGTACTCGCAAGCCGTTCGCCGTTCGCTTTGGCGTTGCGAATGGACCAAACCATTTCATGTAAATAGAGGGGGGGGATATAATTTTAGATAGATATATAGTACGGGCATATATATAGTACGGGCATGCCCTAGTCTATCTATAATTCCAGTAATCTCTGTGTGTCTGTGTGTGTGTCTGTGTGTATGCGACCGCTGTTTCTCCACAACTACCGGTCCGATATACTTGAAACTTGCCAGGTATATTGCTGGGGACCCGAGGATGTGCCTTTTCAAGGTTTCATATTAATCGGAGAAGTAGTTACCGAGCTATGTCCAAAAAACGATTCAACCAATCAGAGAGCAGCGAGTTATCACGTGTGCCGAACGTGGCGAACAGACTCTGCCTCGGACGGCACATTTGAGAGCGTATTCATTTATTTCACGTTGGCAAACTATGTTGCCGCTATGTTGGCGTTAAACTATGTTTTAAAACTAATTAAAACTAATTTGCGATTCTTTCGCTTTCCTGCGCGTTTGTGCACGCTATGGCGATTTCTTTACCAAACTCCGCAAGCCGTTCGCTTTGGACCAAACCATTTCATGTAAATAGAGGGGGGGGGGGGGGTTGTCACCGTACTCGCAAGCCGTTCGCTTTGGACCAAACCATTTCATGTAAATAGAGGGGGGGGGGGGGGATTGTCACCGTACTCGCAAGCCGTTCGCTTTGGACCAAACCATTTCATGTAAATAGAGGGGGGGGATTGTCACCGTACTCGCAAGCCGTTCGCTTTGGCTTTGCGAATGGACCAAACCATTTCATGTAAATAGAGGGGGGGGATATAATTTTAGATATATATATAGTACGGGCATGCCCTAGAGCCGTTCGCTTTGGACCAAACCATTTCATGTAAATAGAGGGGGGGGGGGGGATATAATTTTAGATATATATATATAGTACGGGCATGCCCTAGTTTGAAGCAATGAAAGTAAGATGTAGAAATTGATCATTATTTTATTTTCGAGAAATAAAAACTACCTTCCCTCTCTTCACCAAAAACTAGATGAAACCACAATACAAATGATTTGAGAAATGAACATATTAACTATTATACTGGAACCACATTTCGCCTTTAAGCTGTCTAGCCCGGGTTTGAGTCTCACCCAGTTATAAACTGTAATCCCAGGTAGGGTGATTCATCAAGGTGTACGCGTCCCTCGGATGGACGTTGAACTGGGCATCAGTTAGTGCACCTTAAAGATCCCACTGTGCCATTCGCGAAGAGTAGGCGAGTTATCACCGGCATCCTGAATAAATGATCAATTCCTGTTTTGAGTGGTGGACGATCCAGGACTAACTCCAGCCTTATAAACAACTTGGGCAGAACCGACGGCCTGTATAGACCATGATCTGATCTAACCACATTTGAGTTGTTGGTACTGCATGTTGCCATGGTGACAACAAAAACATGGCGCATTCCGAGCTCGACTGCACTCAAAGTCCAAATTACGCAAATCAGCAAAAACATAATGGGAGAAAAATTTCCCAGAGTACAAGAAAAGTTAAAGAACATTTGAATGAACAATCGACGTCTTTCATTTCAACAAACAATTTTCCTTGTCGTTCATCAACTTCAAGATTTTAATTACGTCCCGAGCTTTTGTTTTTGTTCCATCCTCGACCAATCAGGCATCCCGACCCATCGACCCAGGGAAATGAGGAGCACAGCCTGATCATCGACAGACAAGATGGACGCAATTACCATTTCATGAGTCCACTTGATTGGACACTATGATTATCAAATTTTTTAACGATCAACTGTTCAATCAGATGTTGACATTTCTTCCTTTATGAACAGATAATTAAATGCTTCGCATTCTTATTTTAAAATGAAAGTTTTATTACCTCCACCAGTGCAGGTGAGCACAGGTGTTGGTTTCACCCCAGTTGGTTTCATCTGTCTGTCTGTGAATAGGATATATCAAAAAGTTGTACATGGATTCAGACGAAATTTGGTGGACAGATTGGGTGTGTGACAAGGAAGAATTGATTCAATTTTGGTGAAGATTCAAATCCGGATGAGAGAATTTTAATGAAATTTGTAAGTATTCTTCAGCATTGAGAGATGGGACCAAAATCGATATATGGAATGATATCTCAAAAAGTTGTGGAAAGATTATGACAAAACTTGGTGGATGCGTTGGTTAAGTGAGAAGAACAAGCTGATTCGATTTTAGTTCAGGTCCGAATCCAGTTCCGGCCTTTCGGTGGACTGCGCAGCCTGGCGGAGGTATGCGCTCTACCGAGTGCTGTTCCAGAGTTTTTTGGCAGGCAGTCTTCTGTTTAGCTTCATGCCAATGTTGTTAACCAAAGGTAGTCTCAAGAACATTTCCATGCCCTCATGAATTGTGGGTAAAATCCTAGCTGGCTCACTAATGTCCTTCAATCTTCAAATGGAAGTAATAGGCTTTCTTTCTTTGTTTTAGTCCATATTTGATGAGGCCATGTTTTGTGGTCCACTGTAAGGATGTGAGGTATCTCGACAAACTACGCTCGATTGTAGCACACGTTTATTCACTCTGCCGATACAGGCCCAATTAACTGCAGCGCCATCCGAGCTGGGGCGTAGGGATACAATGCGGTCCCGGTGTAGGGATACAACGGTGAATATTTGCAGCTTCATACATGACATCCTCCCCTTTAAGTCCAAAATTACCAAGAGCAATACGTGCTAGATTTCCAGAATTGACATTTTAAAAGCAACATTTCCAAAACATGTGAAAATATGTGTGCAAACGATTATGAAAATAATGAAAATAAGTGAAAATAGAACACGTGTCACCGTGAAAATAGAACACGTGACAACGTGAAAATAGAACACGTGTCACCGTGAAAATAGAACACGTGTCGACGTGAAAATAGAACATGTGTCAACGTGAAAATAAAACGTGTCGACGTGAAAATAGAACCTGTGTCGACGTGAAAATAGAACCTGTGTCGACGTGAAAATAGAACCTGTGTCAACGTGAAAATAAAACATGTGTCAACATCAAAACTAGAACATGTGTCAACGTGGAAATAGAACCTGTGTCGACGTGAAAATAGAACCTGTGTCGACGTGAAAATAGAACCTGTGTCAACGTGAAAATAGAACCTGTGTCGACGTGAAAATAGAACCTGTGTCGACGTGAAAATAGAACCCGTGTCAACGTGAAAATAGAACCCGTGTCGACGTGAAAATAGAACCTGTGTCAACGTGAAAATAAAACATGTGTCGACGTGAAAATAGAACATGTGTCGACGTGAAAATAGAACCTGTGTCAACGTGAAAATAGAACGTGTGTTAACGTGAAAATAGAACATGTGTCAACGTGAAAATAGAACATGTGTCAACGTGAAAATAGAATGTGTGTCAACGTGAAAATAGAACCTGTGTCGACGTGAAAATAGAACCTGTGTCGACGTGAAAATAGAACCTGTGTCAACGTGAAAATAGAACCCGTGTCGACGTGAAAATAGAACCTGTGTCAACGTGAAAATAAAACATGTGTCAACGTGAAAATAGAACATGTGTCGACGTGAAAATAGAACCTGTGTCGACGTGAAAATAGAACGTGTGTCAACGTGAAAATAGAACGTGTGTTAACATGAAAATAGAACATGTGTCAACGTGAAAATAGAACATGTGTCAACGTGAAAATAGAACGTGTGTTAACGTGAAAATAGAACATGTGTCGACGTGAAAATAGAACCTGTGTCAACGTGAAAATAAAACATGTGTCAACGTGAAAATAGAACATGTGTCGACGTGAAAATAGAACCTGTGTCGACGTGAAAATAGAACCTGTGTCAACGTGAAAATAGAACGTGTGTTAACGTGAAAATAGAACATGTGTCAACGTGAAAATAGAACATGTGTCAACGTGAAAATAGAATGTGTGTCAACGTGAAAATAGAACCTGTGTCGACGTGAAAATAGAACCTGTGTCGACGTGAAAATAGAACCTGTGTCAACGTGAAAATAGAACCCGTGTCGACGTGAAAATAGAACCCGTGTCAACGTGAAAATAAAACATGTGTCAACGTGAAAATAGAACATGTGTCGACGTGAAAATAGAACCTGTGTCGACGTGAAAATAGAACGTGTGTCAACGTGAAAATAGAACGTGTGTTAACATGAAAATAGAACATGTGTCAACGTGAAAATAGAACATGTGTCAACGTGAAAATAGAATGTGTGTCAACGTGAAAATAGAACGTGTGTTAACGTGAAAATAGAACATGTGTCGACGTGAAAATAGAACCTGTGTCAACGTGAAAATAGAACCTGTGTCGACGTGAAAATAGAACGTGTGTCGACGTGAAAATAAAACGTGTCCACGTGAAAATAAAACATGTGTCGACGTGAAAATAGAACATGTGTCAACGTGAAAATAGAACCTGTGTCAACGTGAAAATAGAACCTGTGTCGACGTGAAAATAGAACCTGTGTCGACGTGAAAATAGAACCTGTGTCAACGTGAAAATAGAACCCGTGTCGACGTGAAAATAGAACCTGTGTCAACGTGAAAATAAAACATGTGTCAACGTGAAAATAGAACATGTGTCGACGTGAAAATAGAACCTGTGTCGACGTGAAAATAGAACGTGTGTCAACGTGAAAATAGAACGTGTGTTAACGTGAAAATAGAACATGTGTCAACGTGAAAATAGAACATGTGTCAACGTGAAAATAGAACGTGTGTCAACGTGAAAATAGAACGTGTGTCAACGTGAAAATAGAACATGTGTCGACGTGAAAATAGAACCTGTGTCAACGTGAAAATAGAACCTGTGTCGACGTGAAAATAGAACGTGTGTCGACGTGAAAATAAAACATGTGTCAACGTGAAAATAAAACGTGTCGACGTGAAAATAAAACATGTGTCAACGTGAAAATAGAACCTGTGTCGACGTGAAAATAGAACGTGTGTCAACGTGAAAATAGAACCTGTGTCGACGTGAAAATAGAACGTGTGTCAACGTGAAAATAGAACGTGTGTTAACGTGAAAATAGAACATGTGTCAACGTGAAAATAGAATGTGTGTCAACGTGAAAATAGAACGTGTGTTAACGTGAAAATAGAACATGTGTCAACGTGAAAATAAAACATGTGTCAACGTGAAAATAGAACCTGTGTCAACGTGAAAATAGAACTTGTGTCAACGTGAAAATAGAACCTGTGTCAACGTGAAAATAGAACCTGTGTCGACGTGAAAATAGAACATGTGTCAACGTGAAAATAGAACCTGTGTCAACGTGAAAATAGAACCTGTGTCGACGTGAAAATAGAACATGTGTCAACGTGGAAATAGAACCTGTGTCAACGTGAAAATAGAACCTGTGTCGACGTGAAAATAAAACGTGTCAACGTGAAAATAGAACCTGTGTCAACGTGAAAATAGAACCTGTGTCGACGTGAAAATAGAACATGTGTCAACGTGAAAATAGAACCTGTGTCAACGTGAAAATAGAACCTGTGTCAACGTGAAAATAGAACCCGTGTCGACGTGAAAATAGAACCTGTGTCGACGTGAAAATAGAACCTGTGTCAACGTGAAAATAAAACATGTGTCAACGTGAAAATAGAACCTGTGTCAACGTGAAAATAGAACCCGTGTCGACGTGAAAATAGAACCTGTGTCGACGTGAAAATAGAACCTGCGTCAACGTGAAAATAAAACATGTGTCAACGTGAAAATAGAACATGTGTCAACGTGGAAATAGAACCTGTGTCAACGTGAAAATAAAACATGTGTCACGTGAAAATAGAACCCGTGTCGACGTGAAAATAGAACCTGTGTCGACGTGAAAATAGAACCTGTGTCAACGTGAAAATAAAACATGTGTCAACGTGAAAATAGAACATGTGTCAACGTGGAAATAGAACCTGTGTCAACGTGAAAATAAAACATGTGTCAACGTGAAAATAGAACCTGTGTCAACGTGAAAATAGAACCCGTGTCGACGTGAAAATAGAACCTGTGTCGACGTGAAAATAGAACCTGTGTCAACGTGAAAATAAAACATGTGTCAACGTGAAAATAGAACCTGTGTCAACGTGAAAATAAAACATGTGTCAACGTGAAAATAGAACATGTGTCAACGTGAAAATAGAACCTGTGTCGACGTGAAAATAAAACGTGTCAACGTGAAAATAGAACCTATGTCAACGTGAAAATAGAACCTGTGTCGACGTGAAAATAGAACATGTGTCAACGTGAAAATAGAACCTGTGTCAACGTGAAAATAGAACCTGTGTCAACGTGAAAATAGAACCCGTGTCGACGTGAAAATAGAACCTGTGTCGACGTGAAAATAGAACCTGTGTCAACGTGAAAATAAAACATGTGTCAACGTGAAAATAGAACATGTGTCAACGTGGAAATAGAACCTGTGTCAACGTGGAAATAGAACCTGTGTCAACGTGAAAATAGAACCTGTGTCGACGTGAAAATAGAACCTGTGTCAACGTGAAAATAGAACCTGTGTCGACGTGAAAATAGAACCTGTGTCGACGTGAAAATAGAACCTGTGTCAACGTGAAAATAGAACCCGTGTCGACGTGAAAATAGAACCTGTGTCAACGTGAAAATAAAACATGTGTCAACGTGAAAATAGAACATGTGTCAACGTGAAAATAGAACATGTGTCAACGTGAAAAAAAACATCTTCAAAGATTCAACCGGTCGGGTGCTTTTCTCTCACGCATTGAGTGTCGCGGTGTACCAGTGGATACAGAGTCCGAGGTGATTCCTTTGGGTGGCGGTGTACCAGTGGATACAGAGTCCGAGGTGATCCCTTTGGGTGGCGGTGTACCAGTGGATACAGAGTCCGAGGTGATCCCTTTGGGTGGCGGTGTACCAGTGGATACAGAGTCCGAGGTGATCCCTTTGGGTGGCGGTGTACCAGTGGATACAGAGTCCGAGGTGATTCCTTTGGGTGGCGGTGTACCAGTGGATACAGAGTCCGAGGTGATCCCTTTGGGTGGCGGTGTACCAGTGGATACAGAGTCCGAGGTGATCCCTTTGGGTGGCGGTGTACCAGTGGATACAGAGTCCGAGGTGATTCCTTTGGGTGGTGGTGTACCAGTGGATACAGAGTCCGAGGTGATTCCTTTGGGTGGCGGTGTACCAGTGGATACAGAGTCCGAGGTGATCCCTTTGGGTGGCGGTGTACCAGCGGATACAGAGTCCGAGGTGATCCCTTTGGGTGGCGGTGTACCAGTGGATACAGAGTCCGAGGTGATTCCTTTGGGTGGCGGTGGACCAGTCGATACAGAGTCCGAGGTGATCCCTTTGGGTGGCGGTGTACCAGTGGATACAGAGTCCGAGGTGATCCCTTTGGGTGGCGGTGTACCAGTGGATACAGAGTCCGAGGTGATCCCTTTGGGTGGCGGTGTACCAGTGGATGCAGAGTCCGAGGTGATTCCTTTGGGTGGCGGTGGACCAGTGGATACAGAATCCGAGGTGATCCCTTTGGGTGGCGGTGTACCAGTGGATACAGAGTCCGAGGTGATTCCTTTGGGTCGCGGTGTACCAGTGGATACAGAGTCCGAGGTGATTCCTTTGGTCTCCACGAAGGGTGTAGCGTTCGCAGAGGTTTTCGGGGCATCCGAGCCGGCTGGAGCGGCCACGACGATCTCCGGCAGTGGTGGGTCGAACTGTTGTCCTGACTGTGACGATGCTGCAGGCTCTATCGACTCACAGTGACGGTAGGTTATGTGGTCCTGATGTCGACGAATTTCGCGGCCGTCCTGCAGGCGAATCACACAGGACAGTGGACCTGGCTTCTCGATGATGTCCCCCGGTAGCCACGTCGCACCTGCACCAAAATTTCGGGCAAACACTGGATCTCCAATGTTGATACAGCGACTGTTGGATGTCTTATCGTGCACCAACTTTTGATTAGGCTGGCTCTGATAAACGTTTGATGAGATGTCTGGTTTGAGATTGTCAAGTGTCGATCTCAAGTGTCGTTTCATCAATAACTCAGACGGAGCTGCACCGGTTAGTCAGGTTCACTATGTTAACAAATATAATATCGTTCAAAATTTTGGTAGATTAGCAAAACTATACATTTTTGGAATATTCAGAGCATGATGAATCCAAAAATTAATGTTTGCATTTGCGTAGACACCTTTGCGAAAATGACACTCAGGACAGTGGTGAAGATAGTCAGGTTCACTAAGTTAACAAATATAATTTCGTTCAAAAATTTGGGATTAGCAAACCTGTACATTTTTGGAATCTTCAGAGCATGGAGAATCTGAAAATCAATGTTGGCATTTGCACAGACACCTGCATGGCCGCCATTTTGGATTTTGAAAATGGCCGCCATAAAATACATATTTTGCGCGATCTCAGCTTCTAGTCAACCTAGAGACTTAATTAAATATGCTAATCCTATGTTTTCTGGGTCAAGGAATCCAATAAAGGCCTCAAAATAGTGCTTAGGATTATAGAAAAGCAACAAACAAAGGTAATTGAAAACCATTGTCTTTATATTTGTGATATAACTGTATTACATAATACATGATATTGCAAGTCCTTTGAAGTTATAGGTTGTTATAGGAAGTTATAGGTAGTATCAGATTGAACTATAAGTCCTATACACAGGATCTACGAGGTCTATACCGTTCAGGAATATGCTTTTACAGATCTTCATCACTGTCCTGAGTGTCATTTTCGCAAAGGTGTCTACGCAAATGTAAACATTAATTTTTGGATTCCTCATGCTCTGAATATTCCAAAAATGTATAGTTTTGCTAATCTACCAAAATTTTGAACGAAAAAACATAGTGAACCTGACTAGGTTGTTGATTGTGGCGTGATGCGGTATTTGAACAGCAGACGAGAAAGCTTTGTTTCCAGGGTTCCCTCCTGAAGTTTCTGCAATCCGGATTTGATGATTCCCACGGATCGTTCGGCCAAGCTAGAGTCCCTGTATAAAGAGAGTTGCGCCATGCGCTGACCCAAGATTTCTGGTCACGTGATTTCGTGGCGCCATTTTGTGTCTAACTTCACCGTGCGTGAACGTCAGCTTGGTACGGGAATGTTGTTTATTGCCAAACAAAATGACTGGTTGTTCTGCTTTTGGTTGTTCAAACCAATCTGGGAAATATAAGATGTATAGATTTCCAAGTGATAAAGTCAGAAGACAAATTTGGGAAGCGAAAGTCAGACGAAAGAGCTGGAAAGCGATCGACTCCTCGAGACTCTGCCAGGTAGGCCCACGCCGCTTGATGATCGATGTTCAAAAGCAATTCTATCTGCTCGGTTTTTTTTTGGTTGTCTGTCCGTTGAAAACCCTTTTAAAGGGAAGTGATTTGTGTTTGTTTATAATCTTCAAGGAGCTGACCAAAAATGCATTTCCGTGGGAAGAACCCTGCTCAATTTTTTTGCGGGTTGTGCAGCCATCCATACGTCCAAAATTTGACGAGTTATTGTTTGCTTTGTACAGTGCTCATGCGTCTTGTGGCATATTTGCTCAAATATTTCCCACCCCGGGATTTATGGCCAAATTGTAGTGATGGAAGATTTTGCACATTGGACAATCCCTATATATTTAACCTGGTGACAGCTATCGTTCCCAAAACATACAATATTTCTAGGTGATTAATGCAGTAAAACAGGTGTATTTGTGTACCCACATTTAAAACTGGCTCAAATTTCAAAAGCTGTTATCCCTTAGATAAAACTAAGGTTGTACACTATAGAAATATGGCAATACCACGTACAGAATTTGTTTTAAGTGTGTTAGACTATATGTCGGCTGGAAGTCCTACACCGGAATTGCTCTCGGCACCCTTTAAAAAATATTGGATATGCCCACACTCCTTTCTAAAAGTTATTAAAATTCAGAGAACGACAGCATTGGTTTGTCTTACTTATAATGTTAGCTCTTATATGCAGTGTTGGCTTGTAATATGCATTGCCATACCACTTTTAATATCACCACACAGCTCTTTTTCACGGCAATAGCTGAGTTTTTGACAAAACAAATATCACCTGTATGTAATAATAAGACTAAATATGTGTAGTAAATTTTTTTTTAGCAGGTTTAGAATATATCACCCCATATCGCGAATGTACATGTATATCTAATCCGACACACTTAGACACAAAATGGCGTCCAAATTTGAGTTGACACAACTCTCTATATACAGGGACTCTAGGCCAAGCCATTTGAAGCCTGGTGATGTGGGCTGACAAACTTATGTTTGATGCCGTTCCGACGTGTGAACTCGGCAAACTCGGAACTGGAAAAACACGAACCGTTATCACTTATCACTCACGATCATCCTGGGCAGACCATGAGTGGCGAAACAGCGTCTGAGTCTTTCGATGACAATGGCTGACGTAGTACCACGCATCACATAGGCATCAATCCATTTTGTGTGCGCGTCCGTAATTATTAGAATCATGCTGCCGTTAATAGGCCTGGCATAATCGAGATGTAGGCGATGCCAAGGTTCGCTGGGCAATGGCCCACAGATGCAGTGGCGCTTTCGCAGGTGTATTCCGGGTGCTCTGGCAGGGGTAACAATGTCGAACATGATGTTCGATATCAGCATCAAGATTCGGCCACCACACATAGTTTCTGGCGAGTGACTTCATCTTCACAATCCCAGGGTGACAGTCATGGATTTCATCCATGACCCTGGAACGCAGATTTTTCGGGATCACGACACGACATCCCCAGAGTAGGCAACCATTTTCCACGCTGAGTTCGTTTTTACGTGCTTTAAAAGCCGCAAAATCTGGGTCACCCTCAGGTAGCAAATGCCATCCAAGCTGTACAGCCTGGACAGTTCTGGACAGAAGGGGTCTCGTCGAGTATGAGTGCAGACCTGGCCGGAATCGACAGCACAATCTTCCAGATGATCCATCAGTGCGATAATGGATCCTGGTGTAGGCGAATCATCAACGGATTCTGGAAGGGGTAACCGACTCATGGCATCTGCATTTGTGATAGACGAACCGGGCTTATAACACATGGTGTAGTCATAAGCAGCGAGAAACAGGGACCAGCGGATGATCCTGGGCGGTAGTATGTCAGATGTCGCCTTAGTTGGACCAAACAGACTGATCAGCAGCTTGTGATCTGTGCGAATCGTGAAATTATGTGCAAGAAGGTACTGGCGAAATTTGCTGATGCCCAAAACGATTCCCAATCCTTCCTTGTCAAGTTGGGAATAGTTCTTCTCTACCGGGGACAACGTTCTGGATGCAAATGCAACCGGTCTTTCCATACCATCAGGCATCACGTGTGATAATACACTCCCCACTCCATACCGACAGGCATCGCATGTCAGCACAAGACCCTTCTCTGGATCAAAATGAACGAGAACATTGGACGATTTGAGCAGATCCTTAGAGGTCTGGAATGCTGATTGTTCAGTGTAAACTGAACAGCTCCAGCTCCAGGAGACTCCTTTCCTCAAAAGCCGATAAAGGGGGCCCAAAACGTCGGTCACATTCGGGATGTAACGACCATAGAACTGAAGCAAACCAAGGTATGGCTTCAATTCGGTCACGTCTCGTGGAGCAGGAGCATCCTTGATAGCTCGGTCTTTCTCATCTGTCGGGTGTAGACCCTCGGCATCAATCGTATGACCCAAGTACGTGACTGATGGCACCATAAACTTGCACTTGTCTCGACGCAAACATAGGCCGGAGTCCGAAATCTTCTTCAGAACCTTATCCAGGTTTTGTAGATGTTCCGCGTCCGTACGACCAGTAACCAGAATATCATCCTGGTAACAAACGACGTTGCGTTCAGCGGCAAACAAACTGTCCATGACACGCTGATAAATTCCAGGCGCAGATTTCACTCCAAAACTGAGTCGGTGGTACCTGTACAACCCACGATGTGTGTTGATGGTAAGATACTGTTTCGAATTCTCGTCCAAGCGGAGCTGTAGATAGGCGGATTTGAGATCGAGTTTCGTAAAAGTCTTTCCTCCCGTGAGACGAGTATAGAGGTCTTCGATCCTCGGGATTGGATATTTATCCAATGAAAAACACTTGTTCACGGTCATTTTATAATCTCCACATATGCGGATGGACTGGTCCGATTTTATGACCGGAACGATGGGCGCCGCCCATTCGGCATACTGGATTTGCTCGATGATCCCCAGATTTTCAAGATGATCCAGTTCCTTGTCAATCCGCTCCCGCAGGGTGAAAGGGACTGGGCGAGCTCTGCAAAATATAGGATTGGCATCCCGGTCAACCCTGAGTTTAGCCGTATGTCCTTTCAAGGTTCCAAGCTCATCCTTGAAGACGTCCGGGTATGTATCCAGCACATTTTTGAGTGTGTATGCTGCGGTATGAGAAACGTTGGCTGCCCGGAGTTGATGAATGCTTTTCCACTTCAGTTGAATTATGCTCAACCAGTTCCTGCCGAGTAAGGAAGGGCCCTTTCCATGAATGACGATCAGGGGTAGGTGAAACTCACGGTTATCGTAGCCCACCGTAACGTCACATGTACCGCAGGGAACAATCTTCTCACCTGTATACATGGAGATTCCATAGGTAGTAGGTTTCAGATGGGGTCGGTCAGCATCACTCCACAGGTTTGTGAAAACAGCATGGCTGATGAGTGAGACGGCCGCACCAGTGTCGACCTCCATTTGCAATGGTCGATTGTCGACGACAACAGTGGCAAGAAGAGGGTCCCGCTTATGGTGAGAATCAATATGAAGCAGGTCATACAATTCTGAGTTGTCGGAAACAGAGCTCACCTGGTCAAACTCAGGTTCCTCCGAACCGATAAACTGATGAATCTTTTTGTCAGCAGCTTTCCCTTTTCCCGATTTGCGAGTGCCGCAAGGTGGAGCAATATGGCCAGTTTTCGAACAGAAATGGCAGGTCGCATCTTTGAACCGACACGTCTCCGGAGGGTGCTTTCCGTTGCACCGAAAACATTTGTTGTGTGTTTGAGACTGCACTGGCTTCTGACGAGGAGACTTGTTCCAACGTTTTGGCTGAACATGATCCAACCGATTCACAGCAGGGCTGGTACCAGACGAGCGAGTGGCACCGATGCTTGTGGCGTTGCGTTCAGCACTTTCCATGGAAATGGCGGTGTCTCTGGCATTTTGGAACGTCAGTCTTCTCTCAGCAAACAGGCGTCTACGAGTGCGGTCATCGGACATGCCAACCACCAGCAAATCACGGAGCATGTCATCAATCGTGTCCCCAAACTCACACAGATGTGACAGTTTTTTTGAGGTGTGCAATGAAGTCTGCGATCGACTGACCTTGCTGCTGTCTGCACATGTAAAAATTAAACCGACACAGGATGACTGATGGAGATGGATTAAAATGTTCCTTCAAAGCGGCCTTGAGCTCTGCATACGTGAGCTCCTGGATTGTCCGAGGACGAATCAGGTTTTTAACGAGTGTGAACGTCTCACCCCTGCAAACGGACAGGAAGACGGCCTTCATCCGGGCTTCGGTCGCGATGCCGTTCACCTCGAAGTAAAAGGACAACCGCTCAGAATACGTGTAAAAATCCCCCTCATGAGGGTCGAATTCATCGATATGGCCGAAAGAAGTCATGGTCTAGATGTTTATCCTCGTCGCTATGTAAGGTATCTCGACAAACTACGATCGATTGTAGCACACGTTTATTCACTCTGCCGATACAGGCCCGATTAACTGCAGCGCCATCCGAGCTGGGGCAAAGGGATACCATGCGGTCCCGTTGTAGGGATACAACGGTGAATATTTGCAGCTTCATACATGACAAAGGACAACCTTGGATGGACACCAGAATAGTCTATGCATGAAAATGCAATCCTGTCTATGTCCCTTATTGTAGTTGTATGCAGACTAAGTATTAACAGGTGTATTTGACAACTTAGTTGTATTTGCATGATATTTGCATAGATTTTTCACCATTGTTTGACAGTAGTGGGTATTTGAAAACAACAATGGGTGCGGCCATTGATGATTCTTGAATGAGGTGCAGACGGTGAAAGCCGTTCAAATGTTCTATTTTTCGTTCGCTCATGCTATAAGTACATGGGACGTGCACCTGGCCGGTTTGTTGTAACCCCTTCAACACGAAGACTTGCAGCGGGCCGGTTTGTTGTGACCCCTTCAACACGAAGACTCGCAGCTGGCCGGTTTGTTGTGACCCTTTCAGTACGATGACTCGCACCTGGTCGGTTTGTTGTGACCCCTTCAACACGAAGACTCGCAGCTAGCCGGTTTGTTGTGACCCTTTCAGCATGAAGACTCGCAGCTGGTCGGTTTGTTGTGACCCTTTCAGCATGAAGACTCACAGCTGCCGGTTTGTTGTGACCCTTTCAGCACGAAGACTTACAGCTGGCCGGTTTGTTGTGCCCTTTTCAGCACGAAGACTCGCAGATGGCCGGTTTGTTGTGACCTTTTCAGCATGAAGACTCGCAGCTGGCCGGTTTGTTGTAACCTTTTCAGCATGAAGACTCGCAGATGGCCGGTTTGTTGTGACCTTTTCAGCACGAAGACTCGCAGATGGCCGGTTTGTTGTGACCTTTTCAGCATGAAGACTCACAGATGGCTGGTTTGTTGTGACCTTTTCAGCACGAAGACTCGCAGATGGCCGGTTTGTTGTGACCTTTTCAGCATGAAGACTCGCAGCTGGCCGGTTTGTTGTGACCTTTTCTGCATGAAGCCTCACAGCTGCCCGGTTTGTTGCGACCTTTTCAGCACGAAGACTCTCAACTGGCCGGTTTGTTGTGACCTTTTCAGCATGAAGACTCGCAGATGGCCGGTTTGTTGTGACCTTTTCTGCACGAAGACTCGCAGATGGCCGGTTTGTTGTGACCTTTTCAGCACGAAGACTCGCAGCTGGCCGCTTTGTTGTGACCTTTTCAGCACGAAGACTCACAGATGGCTGGTTTGTTGTGACCTTTTCAGCACGAAGACTCGCAGATGGCCGTTTTTTGTGACCTTTTCAGCATGAAGACTCGCAGCTGGCCGGTTTGTTGTCACCTTTTCAGCACGAAGACTCGCAGATGGCCGGTTTGTTGTGACCTTTTCTGCACGAAGACTCGCAGATGGCCGTTTTTTGTGACCTTTTCAGCATGAAGACTCGCAGCTGGCCGGTTTGTTGTCACCTTTTCAGCACGAAGACTCGCAGATGGCCGGTTTGTTGTGACCTTTTCTGCACGAAGACTCGCAGATGGCCGTTTTTTGTGACCTTTTCAGCATGAAGACTCGCAGCTGGCCGGTTTGTTGTCACCTTTTCAGCACGAAGACTCGCAGATGGCCGGTTTGTTTTGAACCATTCAGCACGAAGACTTACAGCTGGCCGGTTTGTTGTGAATCTTTCAGCACGAACACTCACAGCTGGCCAGTTTGTTGTGAACCTTTCAGCACAAAGACTTACAGCTGGCCGGTTTGTTGCGAACCTTTCAGCATGAAGACGTGCAGCTGGCCGGTTTGTTGTAACATTTTCAGCACGAAGACTCGCAGCTGGCCGGGTTGTTGTAACCTTTTCAGCACGAAGACTTGCAGCTGGCCGGTTTGTTGTAACCTTTTCAGCACGAAGACTCGCAGCTGGCCGGTTTGTTGTAACCTTTTCAGCACGAAGACTCACAGCTGGCCGGTTTGTTGTAACCTTTTCAGCACGAAGACTTGCAGCTGGCCGGTTTGTTGTGACCTTTTCAGCACGAAGACTCGCAGATTGCCGGTTTGTTGTGACCCTTTCAGCACGAAGACTTACAGCTGGCCGGTTTGTTGTTACCATTTCAGCACGAAGACTTACAGCTGGCCTGTTTGTTGTGACCTTTTCAGCACGAAGACTTACAGCTGGCCGGTTTGTTGTTACCCTTTCAGCACGAAGACTCGCAGCTGGCCGGTTTGTTGTAACCTTTTCAGCACGAAGACTTTCAGCTGGCCGGTTTGTTGTGAACCATTCAGCACGAAGACTTACAGCTGGCCGGTTTGTTGTGAACCTTTCAGCATGAAGACTCACAGCTGGACGGTTTCTTGTAACCTTTTCAGCACGAAGACTTGCAGCTGGCCAGTTTCTTGTAACCTTTTCAGCATGAAGACTTACAGCTGGCCGGTTTGTTGTGACCCTTTCAGCACGAAGACTCGCAGCTGGCCAGTTTGTTGTGAACCTTTCAGCATGAAGACTCGCAGCTGGCCGGTTTGTTGAGACCCTTTCAGCACAAAGACTCGCAGCTGGCCGGTTTGTTGTGACCCTTTCAGCACGAAGACTCACAGCTGGCCGGTTTGTTGTGAACCTTTCAGCACAAAGACTCGCAGCTGGCCGGTTTGTTGTGACCCTTTCAGCACAAAGACTTACAGCTGGCCGGTTTGTTGTGACCCTTTCAGCACGAAGACTCGCAGCTGGCCGGTTTGTTGTGACCCTTTCAGCACGAAGACTTACAGCTGGCCGGGTTGTTGTGAACCTTTCAGCACAAAGACTCGCAGCTGGCCGGTTTGTTGTGACCCTTTCAGCTTGAAGACTCGCAGCTGGCCGGTTTGTTGTGAATCTTTCAGCACGAACACTCGCAGCTGGCCGGTTTGTTGTGAACCTGTCAGCACGAAGACTTGCAGCTGGCCGTTTTCTTGTAACCTTTTCAGCACGAAGACTTACAGCTGGCCGGTTTGTTGTGACCCTTTCATCACGAAGACTCTCAGCTGGCCGGTTTGTTGTGAACCTTTCAGCATGAAGACTATCCCCTGCCCGGTTTGTTGTGAACCTTTCAGTACGAAGACTCGCAGCTGGCCGGTTTGTTGTGACCTTTTCAACACGGAGACTCGCAGCTGGCCGGTTTGTTGTGACCTTTTCAGCACGAAGACTCGCAGCTGGCCGGTTTGTTGTGAACCTTTCTGTAAATGTCAGATTATGAAAACGGTATATACCAGCAATTCATACACACGACAATCTATTAAAGGTCGGGGGAGGTCAGCCTCTCTGCAGGCCGATCGATATCATCGAAACATGCCGTTGAAGAATCTTCGGCCCCTCTGCTTAGGCTAAACGTCCACTTCAGGACAGTCATTCGAGTCACTACAAGCGATCGGTCAATGAGGAAGAGGTTACACAAATTTGTTGTGAGGTTCAGACAGCCGTAGATAGGAACACAGCTAACCAGAGTATCTCCGAGTTAAAAGATCTGGAATCTCCAACATTGGACACCTGTCCTATTCACTGACGAATCCAAGTTTAAACTGCGAAACGGATAATGAAGGTGCTCGAGTTTGGAGGATCCCTGGGTATTATTTTGCAACTCTTGCAATATGAAGGCTCATGCAACATTTTCGAGTGTAATCGCTTTCTTTGCAGGTGCCGCACGTATATGGCACGCGGTGACATCTGCACAGGTGGTCAGACCTCATCATGCTTCCTCGGGGTGGATTTACAGCAAGGTGATACATTTACAGTCGTGAATCCCACTGCATGACCTTTTGCCCACTCCATTAACCCAGATTTCATTCCAATGCCAAACAATGCTTGAGGATCTTCGTGGAATGCCACGCACAGGAAACCACTGAACTAATGGAGTGGCCAACAAGAAGCCCAAACTTCAAATCAGGAGGGAGGCCAGAAGCAAACAGGCAATGCAGATACGGCAAATGCTAAAGCATGAAACCAATAAATTCCACATTCCTGTAGCACCCTCAGTCGCACGTCAGACATAGACAGCAAGTTCGTGAAGGACTTCCATGAAAAACGTACCCGTTCGCAAACAAACGGGTACGTTCATGTATAGAAACATCGATCGTGGGTCCGTGGCGTATCTGCATATGGCGATCCGCAAAGTTCACGTTTAGAAGGTAGAAACCATCACGGCATGTCGTCATTTATTTGAACTCCATATCTCTTTTTTCATTCCAAACAACATAACTCCAATCACAAATTAATCACAAAATAAACTTTTAACAACATTGTTAATGTTTCCTTCATTGTAAAAACTACCAAGTCAACAGTTAAAAAAGGATTTTGAGCCGATAGGCATTACGGCCTTGGCAAGATCGATGGTGACAGCGAACTGTTAGCTTATACACCACCCAAATAGCTATGGGGAATTCTCTCATGTAGAGATTAAACTCACGTCATTTGAAATTTGGCCAAGGTCATTATTTACTTTAAATGATGTTTATATGGGAATCAAAAAGAAGATAATTGGTTTTGGGTCATCGTTTCCGCATATCTCGTGGGATTGTGAGTTGGAGAGACGACCGCGATGGCGGGGAGGGGTTGGCATTCTCTCAGGCAGGGATTCAACCCATGTCCTTATAAAAGGTCTTTGTCCGAGGTCACCGAGTCCGATCGGTGCAGCCGATCGGTGCAGCCGATCGGTGCAGCTGTGCAGCGATTGGTGCAGCCGTTTGTTAGGCACCCGGGAAAATAAAGTTATGCGGGAGTCCAAACCTGAAAAGGCTGGAGGCCAAAGCTGAAATTGGAAAAACAATATAGCCTATTTTACTCCAGGAGACCCCAGGATTACCTACCCAAAATATTGTTGCGATCGGTGCAGCCGTTTGTGCGGTACCTTCGAACGGATGGACAGACAGACAGATGGACAGACAGACAGACGGACGGACATTTGGCGAATTATAGTAAGATTGTGCACACAAAAATACATGGACGGATGATCGGTTTGTCGGACGGTCGGTCAGACGGTGCTTATTTTAATGTCCCTCGTCTCGACATTGTCGGAGTAGCGAGGGACAAACAGGAATTCCTTACTAATTGCCTGACCCGATGTACCATACTCTGATACAGGAGCTGCAGTTTGGAGTCCAAGCTCCAAGGTCATGCTGGGCATATTGCCATCACTCTCCCAGCAGAAGTTAGGACAGGAATTTGTCATTTGTTTAGAGTGCCGGAGATAGCGTGCCTACTCTTCGCAAAAGACACCATGGAATCTTTAACATCCACCAACCAATGTCGGCAGATGGGACGCCAGTTTAACTTCCATCCATGGACACACATTGATGAACCCTGCGCCCGTGAGGCACCAGGATGGCAGTTTACAGCTGGGTCGGGATTCGAACCGAGCACGGAACCGGTGATACCTGAACTCTCTTACACTTCGTGAAAGACACCCGAGGAAAAACATCGTGGAAGACACCACCGAAAAATACTAGCGGGTCGTGTGTTGTAGCAATCTATACCTGCGAAGCACCTGTCCGAGTTTACAACGTGTCGATTATCGAACCAAGGGGGCATTGTGAGTATCTTACGATAACTTTTTGAACTTCCTTCTGATTTTGTGGATCTCCTCAAACAAAACAAATCGCCCAAAAAAAATATAGGAGCGTCTACATATTATGTACGTGCGCAGGTATAAGAGTTTATTATTATTTCGTATCGCGCCTGCTGGTTGCATCATTTATGGAAGCACGGCTGTGCTGCTGATGCACTGCATCCAGTAAGCTGGTACTCATGTTCTTTAAATGATTTTTAAATGTTCCCTGTGGTTGTGGCTTCCTGATCATTGATGTAAAATAACTTTGGAAGTTTGTCCGTGTTGATCCACAAAGTTTCATCGCGGCAATCACGGACGAATATACACAAGACAATTCATGTCAGGGGTTATCAGCACTTTTGAGTGTTACCATGGGGATATGTCATGCAGACGTCACGTGGTCCAATGCCCTCCTCCACCAAAGGTGGATGGAGGTTATGTTTTCACCCCTGTCTGTTTGTCCGTTTGTTTGTGAACAAAATATCTCAAAAAATTGTGGCCGGATTCGGACGAAATTTGGCAGAGATGTAGCGTGTGTGACAAGGACGAAATGATTAGATTTTGGTGAAGATTTGGATTCGGATCCGGATCCGGCTACTAGAATTTTTAAAGTGATTCTTCACCATTGGGAGATAGGGCCACAAACGATACATAGCAGGATATCTCAAAAAGTTGTGAACGGATTTGGACGAAACTTAGTGGGCCGGTTGGATGTGTGACAAGGACGATTCGATTCGATTTTGGTGAAGATCTGAATATGGATTCGGATATGAGAATTATTTAATTTTTAAGTGATTTTTCACCATTGGGAGATCGCGACAAAAAACGATACATAGCAGGATATCTCAAAAAGTTATGGATGGATTTGGACGAAACTTGGTGGACTGGTTGTGTGTGTGACACAGAAGAATCGATTCGATTTTGGTAAAGATCTGAATATGGATTTGGATATGACAATTATTTAAATTTTTACGTGACTCTTCGATCACCATTGAGTGATATGGCAACCAGGTGGAGGTATGTTCTCCACCGAGTGCCGTTCTAGTTACAGTCTGTCGTCGCATCTGCTTTTCGAAAATGACATTTGGGGCTTTATGATATTTTAAATCTACACCTTATTACAAAATGCTGGAGAGCAACTCCTCCACCAACCCCTTCCCGCCCAAAAATGAAAATTGTGGCCTTTTTGTCTAAGATGGTGGCAGAAATTAGAACTCCTAATTGTGTTCACATTTATTCCACAAGAGTTGGTGTTTTTTTGCGCAATTGTCTCCCAACATGGCTGAAGACAAAAGCAAGGCATCGGTGTGGAAAAACACCTTCAGTGAAGCTCAAGTGAAACATTATTTATGGTTTTGGATGAATGACGCGTGCTGACGAAATGAAGCAAATGCGGGGAGACAAAAGCGTGACAAGCACCTTGTGTTCCGGATGGTACGTGCTGTCTGCCGAGAGTGGAGCTCACAGATAAACGGCTCTGGAAAAGGTGGATATGGCCGTGCCATCTGTCAGTGGAAGCAGGTGGTGCACGTCACCACAATGCTCGAACTACCTGGAATGAATGAATAAAATTCATCACATTCATTCGTGCAGCCTTCGGTGGGTCGGGAACGCTCAAAACGTCTTCCGAGGATTCCTCAGCGAGTCGCCATGACCAACGCGCCATCGAAGGTTCGAAACGTCGGTGATTAATGTTTGGGAAAACCCCGCGACAATACCGGGTAAATTACCTCTGGGATCTGAAGGAAAAAACCCAAAGCGAGCCAGAGATAGTGATTTCATAGGAAAGGTCAAACGAGGCCTATGAATACATGCATTAGGTGACTGGGCCTACTATGAATGTGAACGCGGGCAAGCCTCTAAGGCTAAGTATAATAGCCTTGAATTGACAACAACCTCTGCCATTTTCACCTTGCCGGTTGCAGCAGATCCCACAGGTGATTTAACGAGCTGTGCCCCATCGGTTTCCTCGACATTATTAGTTAAATCGACAAATTCCCCAAAGAGTCCAATGTTCCCTCTTTTGTTATAAAAACACCAGTGCCACATTTACAGCTTTGGATTCACATTATCAGGAAACTGTCAGATGAAAAGGTGGAGACATGTTTGATATGCAAAACGGAATGTAGCATTTGATTAAAGGTACGAAATACAGATGTAACTATACACACACACACACACACACACACACACACACACACACACACACACACACACACACACACACACACACACACACACACACACACACACACACACACACACACTTCATTGGGAAAACAAAAGCAAAATGTGTCAACTCCCCCTGAAAAAGAAAAGCTGGAAAATTCTGGAAAGGAATTTTTGAAGATCGAAACGAACATAACAAGGAAGCAGAATGGAGTCTGAACTTGGAAAAGAAGAAGCAACATCTCGTGGAATGCCCCCATTGATTTATTGATGACGAGAAAATTAAAAACAACTTCAAAAAATACCAAACTTCAAAAGCCCAGGCCCAGATGGAATTCCAAATTTCTGGCAAAAACAACTTGATGCTCTTCACAATCACTCCGCCAGGACATTTAACGAACTGATCCAAGAGGAAAAGGCAGTGGATGGGTGGCTCGTAGAAGGGAACACCTTTCTCATCCCAAAATCTGAGGAAACACAACTCCCCCACAAATATCGGCCAATAACATGCCCACCAACAAGATACAAACTGCTGGCAGGTTTAGAGGCAGAACAAAAGGGATGTAAGAGGGGGTGTAATGGAACAATGGACCACCAATTACTGAACAAGGCCATGCTTGAAAATTGCAAAATGCAAAGAACTAAATTATCCATGGCTTGGATAGACTAAAAGAAAGCTTTGGCCAGTGTCCCACATCCGTGAATGATAAAATGCATGCAGATGTACAAAATCAATCCCCAAATAATCAAACTGATAGAGAAAACAATGGAGCTCTGGAATACCACATTAATATTACAGCACTCAGAAGGATATACTGTATATCAAAACACCAGATGTGAAGATATGGTGTAGAATCTTCCAGGGAGACAGTCTTTCCCCACTTCTGCTTAGTCTGGCAATGGACCCACTATGTAACCTCATCAATGAACAAGGACATGAATACACCCTAACAACCAATAGACGAACATCCGAGGAAATATGAAAGGTGACACATCGTCTATACATGGAAGATTTAAAGCTCTTCTCACCAGTTGACAAAAAATTGACAACAACACAACATGCATTTTAAGGCCATTTTCCCTGCTAGAGCGGGGGTTAGTTGTCAGAACTAGTAAAACAGTTTTCCAACAACATTCAAATGGAATTTGGACAAGACAAGTGCACCCACTGCACATCTGTACAATAAACCAACAAAAACAGACAACATAAAAATTGACCCTGAAACAACAATACAGCAGTTAGAAAACGAAGCATCATACAAATACCTCGGAGAAGAAGAGGGCCACCAAATATGTCACAAACAAATGTGCAAAACAATCACCAAAGAATACCTACGTAGAACGAAGCTGATCCCAAAAAACATACCGCTACACAAGAAACAAAATCAAAGCCATAAACCAGCTCGCACTACCAGTGTTCCAATATAGCTGCAGAATAATAGACTGGCCCCAATCCGAAATCAACAAGTTAGACATTAAAACCAGAAAACTCATTACCATCTACAAAATGATTTACAAAAACCAGTGCATCCCGAGAATGTACCTGCCGAGACGAGAGGGAGGGAGCGACCTGATGGAACTCAACCACGTGCATAGAGTGACCAGTGTTGGACTAGCTGAGTATATAAAATGCTCAACAGACTATCGGATGCAATTTGTAAACAAACATGAACACAACAAACCTGAAAAGTATCCCTAACTCACCTTGCAAAGAATTTAAAAAACAGGTGTGAATAGAAGATGCCACACAGGAAATAAAACAGCAACAAATACAGCCCAATCAATTGCAAAAAAGAAAAATAAATGTATAAAAAGAAATATCAAGAAATATACACCAACAACTGGGAGAATGACAAAAGAACAGGGAAATACAAAAAATAATTGGACAGAGTGGGGATAGACAAAGAAGGCTCATGGGAAGATGTCAGCTCAACTGGGATGGTGAACGAATCATATTAAATGCTCAAGATCAACAAGGACACAATACCAATGGATTAAAAAAGATGGCGGGACTGAGCCAGATGGACAAGTGTAGATTCTGCAAGACAGAATCAGAAAGTACTAATCACCTGCTCTCGGGATGCAAAACACTATTATCAGAACAACTTTACACACAACGGCACAACAAAGTATGCAAAGTGATTCATTGGCATATCTGCAGAAATTTCAATATCCCAGTACCAGAAAACTCATGGAAACACGAACCAAGGGCAATCCATTGACCATGAGGACGTCATGCTCACGTACGACCTGATGATTCCATCGAGCGTGAACATAGAAAACAAAGCATTTCATCCGGACATTGTACTCAGGAACAAAAAGGAAAAGACAGTATTGATGATTGAGATATCGGTACCCAGCGATTTTGGCCGAAACAATGCAGAAATCAAGAAAATGACCAAATACCAGGACATCAAAAAGAGGTCAAGAGATCTTGGAAGCTGAAGAGCTTCGAAATTGTACCAGTGATGAATTGCAGAAACAGGAATGATAAAGAAGAACCTCACTGATATTTTAAAAACCATCCCTGGGAATATTACCACAAATGAACGACAACTGGAGGCAATCTGGGGTTCGATGATGATCCTGAAAAGAACCTTCGGAACAAAACGCTGAAAAAGTTGAACAGTTTGGTCCAGGAACCGTGATCCCTTACCGAAGAGGAGGTGGATACTTTTGGCCTTAGGAGGACTCCGTTCCACCTCCTGAAACCCGCAAATGGAGATAATAACCAACGACACACACACACACACACACACACACACACACACACACACACACACACACACACACACACACACACATGATGGTGGATACATCGAGACCTGGGAGAGCTTTTTTTCACCTTCTGAAACCCGCATATGGAGATAACAACTAACTATGCACACCCATTAACTGGAATGGTAACCATGAAGCCCTTTGCCACACCAGCACTTGCTACATTATTATTGAAATCTAGCAAAAGTACCTGTCCCCAGTGATGGGAAAAGCTATCCATGGTGGCGGCGAGAATAACCACAGAAGGAGCGTTAATATATCAAAATTATTGTCACATCTGAGGCTCCCGTTAAGACAGAAACCTCAGCACCGAGACCTTTAGTCTTGAAAGATGGACCAAATGTTTTATTGCACTGCGTTCAATGAATAATACCTTTATCGTTCTTCAAGGAAATTTCACTTGGGCCGAAATTGACGGCAAATGCACACGAAAATCAGGCAGATGGCTCAAACATGTTTTCTTACCTTTTAAAGGATTTATTTGTAAAGTAAACAGGGAAGAGGGTAAACAAGACGCTATAAACAAAAACGGAACGAACCAATTTAGTCAAATGGACACAATTAGGTAAATGTGGATATTCAAACTTATACACAATGATTGGAAATAAAGCAATTCCTAACCCACTAGGCACCACAGATCATACTCGTACAAGACAACAAGAAGAAAAAGACATAAAATGTCATAGCCTCTTTGGTTTTAGTAATTTTGCTGTATGTAGTTAAAGGCCGTCAGTCGGCCATCTTTGATCACAATACAAAACAAAATCTTCTGCATATGTATACTCTCATGTGCTGTCTTTTTGCCAAGTTTGAACAAAATCGGTCCACACATGTCAAGAAATGGTTGGGGACACGTTTAAGTAACAAAATGGCCACCAGTCGGCCATCTTGGACATGATCTTGAAAAAAATGATGCGCATATGTAACCCAGCATTCATTTTCTGTGTGCCAAGTTTGAACAAGATTGGTAAATGCATATCCAAGAAATTGTTGTGGACATGGTCAATATTGGTTTTTTACAACTTAAATGGCCGCCAGTTGGCCATCTTTGATCGTATTGTGAAGTAAAATGATAATAATAATAATAATAATAATTCATTTATTTTGTATAGCGCTTTTCAAGAAGCCCAAAGGTGCTTTGACAGAGTGGAAAACATAATGCATAACAATACATGAAAACAACAATTGCAAAAAGACAAGAATCAATAGGGAAATATTTAAAGCAAAAGGAGGGAGAAGGAGAAGAAATAGTCAGGGGTTAAATGCTGTGGGTTGAATGTTGAATGCAGTGTTGAACAGGTGGGTCTTTAGTGATGTTTTGAATGTGGTGAGTGAGGAGGAGTCTCTGATGGTGTGAGGTAGTGAGTTCCAGAAGGTGGGAGCAGCGATGGAGAAGGCCCTGTCCCCCCAGGATCTGAATTTGGTCCGGATGGAGGGGGTCAGGAGGTTGGTACCAGCAGAGCGGAGGTTGCAGGTGGGAGTGTGTCTGGAGAGGAGGTCAGCCAGGTAGGATGGGCCCAGGTTATGGAGGGCTTTGTATGTCAAGAGGAGGATTTTGTACTGGATTCTCTGGGGGATGGGGAGCCAGTGAAGCTTGTAAAGGACAGGGGTGATGTGGTCATGGGTCCGGGAATGGGTGAGTAGACGGGCAGCGGAGTTCTGAATGTATTGGAGTTTATTGGTGATTGTTGAGGGTGAACCATAGAGGAGGCTATTGCAGTAGTCCAGACGGGAGGTGATGAAGGCGTGGATGAGGGTTTCTGCAGCCGTGGAGGAGAGGGATGAGCGGAGACGGGCAATGTTTTTCAGGTGAAAGAAGGCTGACTTTGTGATCTGTTTAGTGTATTTGTCGAAGGAGAGGGTTTGGTCAAAGATGACGCCAAGATTCCGGATGTGAGGGGAGGTGGATACTTATTTCAGATTTATCACAGTTAAGCTTGAGGAAGTTGATTTGAAGCCAGGATTTTATTTCAGTGATGCAGTTTGTCAGGATAGAGTGGGTGTCGGTGGAGACGGACTTGGTGGAGATGAAAAGCTGGATGTCATTGGCGAAGCAGTGGAATTGGAGACCATGATGGCGGATTAAGTGACCGAGGGGGGACAGGTAAAGGATGAAGAGGAGGGGGCCAAGAACTGAACCTTGGGGGACACCTTGGGGGAGGGGAGCAGTGGGGGATTTGCCGTTCTTGATGGAGATGAACTGGCATCTGTCAGAGAGGTATGATTTAATCCAAGAGAGGGCAGTGCCGGTAACGTTAAAGGTGGATTCAAGTCGGGTGAGGAGGATGGTGTGATCGATGGTGTCAAAGGCAGCGCTGAGGTCGAGGAGGACGAGAATGTTGAGGTTGCCAGCGTCAGAGGAGAGGAGAAGGTCGTTGGTGATTTTGAGGAGAGCAGTTTCAATACTGTGGTTGGAGCGGAATCCGGATTGGAATGTTTCATACAGGTTATTGGCAGAGAGGTGATGTTTGAGTTGAGTGGCTACAGCGCGTTCCAAAACTTTTGACAGAAAGGGTAGGTTGGAGATGGGTCTGAAGTTGTTTAGGGTGTCAGGGTTTAGACCAGGTTTTTTTAGAATGGGGTAACAGCAGCAATTTTGAGGGAAGGTGGGACGATGCCTGTAGACAGGGAGGAGTTTATTGTTGCAATGATAAGTGGAGAGAGAGCAGGGAGGGAGGCCTTGACAAAGCTGGAGGGGATGGGGTCAAGAGTGCAGTTGGCAGTTTTCATTCCTATGAGGAGTTCAGAGAGGTCAGTAGGGGAGATTGGGGAGAACCGAGACAGGGGATGGCAGGACAAGGGGGGGCAGGTGGTTGGAGGGGGAGCGGGTGCGGCGGTGGTCAAGCTGTTGTAGATGTTGTCAATTTTGCGTTGGAAGAAAGAGAGGAAGGAGATGCAGTTGTCTACTGTGAATGACTGGGTGGTGGTGTTCAGGGGGCGGAGGAGTTTGTTTATTGTCGAGAAGAGTGCTTTTGGGTTTCCGGAGCCAGAGTGGATAATTTGAGAGTAGTAGGCGGAGCGGGCGCGGGAGAGGGCATCTTTGTAGTGTTGTAGGTGGTCCTTGTAGGCTTGGGAGTGAACTGTGAGACCTGTTTTATTGCGGAGTCTTTCAAGTTGGCGAGCACGAGTTTTCATCAGGCGGAGTTCAGGGGTAAACCAGGGAGCAGAATGGGTGAAAGAAACTGTTTTGGTTTTTACAGGCGCAAGCTGGTCAAGGCAGGAGGAGAGAGTGTGGTTGTAGTAGTCAGTGAGGTCGGAAGGGGTGTGGAGGTCAACGAAGGGAGAAGTGGACATTTTTTCAGAGAGGGTGGATGAGAATGAGGTAGGTGAAAGAGCATTTAGCTTACGGAAGTTGATAGTGCGATAATGTCTTGGTGTTGGGGTGGGGATGTTGATGGTCATAGTGATAGCTAAGTGGTCAGAGAGGGTGAGGTCGGAGCCAGAGAGATGGTGCAAATTTAATCCAGTGGAGCAGACAAGGTCCAAAATGTGACCACGGATATGGGTAGGAAAGTCGACATGTTGAGTGAGGTTAAAGCAGGTGAGTAAATCAGTGAAGTCAGTGGTTATTGTGGAGTCAGTGGAGTCCATGTGGATATTGAAATCACCAAGGAGGAGGATTGAGGGGGAGAGGGAACATAGCTGGGTCAGAAAGTAGGAGAAGTCAGACAGGAATGATGGGTGTGGTTTGGGAGGGCGGTAGACGACAGCCACGACTGACTGCGTGCGACCAGAGAGTTAAAAAGCCAGGTGTTCAAATGATGAGGATGAGGCGATGGGGATGAGGCTGGTCCTGATGTCTTGACGGTGGATAACGGCAATTCCACCACCTCGGCCCCCCGAGCGTGGTTTATTGACGTAGGAATATCCATTGGGTGTGGTGAGGTTGAGTGTGTAGTAGTCCAGAGGTTGTTGCCAGGTTTCGGTGAGACAGAGAAAGTCCAATTTGTTATCCAGGATGTATTCGTTCAGGATGAGCCATTTGTTGTTGAGGGACCGGGTGTTGAACAGGGTGAGCTTGATGTTGTTTTGAACAGCAGGGATGAATTCAGGTGATTTAGCCAGGGTTCGTAGGCAGGAGGTGCGACTGTGTGCGTTGCTGTGACCAGGTGCGCTGGGACAAAGAGTGAGAGTGCGCTGAGCCGACCAGAGGACAGGGATGGAGTGACCTGATTGCAAATATACAAACTTACGACCGGAGCCACGGTGAATGTACCTGGGTCGTCGGAGGAGTCCATTTGATTTGATGGCAGAGATGCATGATGGGGTGGAGCGGGTATTGAGCAGAAGCAGCCTTGCGGCGGAGTACCGCAGAGCCATGTCAGGCAGGAGCGGAGAGACGAGACGAGGCCAAGGTTGAGGAGGTGAAACAATGGTCCCAACCCACGGGAGCGGGCCCGAGGAAACGAAGGAGCCAGGTAGGTGAAGCCAGGAGCAGAGCCAGGACGAAGCAGAGGGCAGGCAGGAGCAAAGAGATGATCACGAGGCCAAGGTTGATCACGGCAAAGCGGCAAATGCAGCGGCAATCGACCGCCGCCGCTACAAATCTAGATCACGGCGGAAAACCGCTGCGATGATCACAACCCACGAGAGCGTGCCCGAGGAAACAGCGAGCAGGCGAAGGAGCCGGGCAGGCGAAGCAGGGAGCAGAGCCGGGGCTATGCAGAGGGCAGACTCAATGGCCAAAAAATCCGCACGACCACCAAAAAAGCAAGCAACTGACAGTGGCCCGGTCGAAGAAGCGGCGAGCATGTGACGCTTGCGTCCTCTTCATACCGGACCGGAAGCGGCATGTGATGTGCATATGTATACCATTAAGTATTGTCTTTGTGCCAAGTATGAACAAAATTGGTCCATACATATCCGAAATATGGTTGCGGATGCACGGACGGATGGACGAGACCCAATCCATAAGCCCCCATGTCGGACCAAGTCCAACGGGGGCTAATAATGCAGGTGAGACGTCCCTCTTCTCTGATGTGCAGGGTGGATGCCGGACTCAAAGCAGCCCACTTCGGAAACCAGGTGGAATACGAGCGCCAGTGACGAGTAGCTTCCAAGATGCTGAAAGCCAAAACGAACATGATGAAGATCAATCACGAGGAAGGCCAGTGACGTTCAGTCTCCTCAACCAGGCCTGGTGGACCCTTTCTCCTTTAAGCAAGGCCTCCTGATCTCCCTGCTGTCCTCTTCTTCCAGGCCCTCCAAAAACACAGGGTGAAACCAGCTTGGGTCAATCTCAAGAGACAAAGCTACAATTAAAGTCTCCAACTCCACATGATGTTTACTCTGCTCGTCCTCTCACACAAGGCTTCTTGTCTCTCCTCAAACACACATGAGCCCCATTCTTCATCTTCGTCCTCCAGTCTTTCTGGTTCTCTTCCCTCTTCCGTGAGGTCTCTCATGCTCTCTTCTTTCCACTGGGTGGCGGTCTCCTCTGGCCGTCCCACCAATAAAAATAAATACACGTTGGTACTTCCGGCTCCACAGCACATTACGTCGCCATGGCTGACACACACTGGCCAAAGAGATCAGGATGGGCTTTCATACACGTGACACGTGCGCCTCACGGGAAATCTTCACCTAGCCCGTAGACCTATACACATGGGTTATGTGTGTCCACAAAATTAAAGTGTAAGCTGTCTATAGATTAGACAATATCAATATGGTTGCCGACGCTTTCAGCTGGGCTGAAAGGATCGAAACCTCGATGAAAAACAGTGCCCAGCTGATGATCCGGGCAGTTGAAATACCAGTCAATTGCTTTTTGCTTAAGGTAATAACTTCAAATATAAAATAGCTTTTACAAGTACTTACAAGTACATAATATATCTATGTATGTGTGTTTGTAGAGGTGCGTTTATATGTACATGTGTATGTGTATGCATGTATGTATGTGTTTATAGAAATATATATATATATATATATATATATATATATATATATATATATATATATATATATATATATATTGTTACGGATCGCGGTTTAGATGTTACTTTGGGCCGAGCGGATGGTCCACCGCGACCTAACAGTTCCCCCGATTCTTCCCCAACTCACCCGATTCCACCCAAACGTTGACCAAATCGCGCTATGCTAAATCAATGATGGAAAGGACACAACGACTGGGATAGATGAAACGACGCAAGGGGTACAGTTCTCAAGACCTCCGGAGGAGGGTATAATTACAGTGGTGGAGAAAAGGGGGTAGATTACACGGTAGTGAGGTAAAGACACAGAAGAGATAGGCACTTACATACAATCTTATCTTATCCCAGACAGACCACAGACAAACGGAACAAGGCTGACTTACACAGGGAAGGACAGGTAGTTCGATAGCACAAGGTGCACCTTGGCTCGGGGACAGGATCAAGCACGGTCCAAGAGATGCAGGGAGGCCTCACAGCGCTCGGAGGTGGCGTCTTTCTTTCTCCAAGCTCAGCGCGCATCTGACGTCACCTCCCTCTTCCTGCGCATGCTCAGCGGGGAGTGACACGCCCTCGGCTGGTTGGCTCCGCCCCAGATGGGACCGGTCCGCCGCTTCCATTGGGTGCGGGGGTTACCGGGCTCCGCCCTTGATGAGGAGCTGACAGGGAGCCCCTATTTGGTAACCCCGTCGAGCACATGTTCGATGGCGGCTCGCTGGGAAGGCCTCATGCCCTCCCAACACCCCCTACCAACCAAGCCGGAGTGAGGACGCGCACTCCCTGTGCACGCCGCCGCCGTTGCTGTTGTTGTTGTTGTTGTTGTTGCTGAACCGTGAGGAAGAGCTGCGGGGAGGTATTGGGAGGTCCTAAACTTCCTAACGGTGCCATACAATCACATTCTGGTGCAACGAAGGGTCAGAATTAATGGAAACGAGTCCTTAACTGACATAGACTAAGAATAACTAGCAAGATGTCCTATAGTTGTCTTACATGAGATGCGATGAACCTGGGCACGACATTTAATGGGGGAAATAGGGGGAGGTCGGGTCTACAGAGTGTTGTTTACAGAAAATGGGACTAGGGAATGGGGGATTGGGGATAGTTGGGAAGTATTGAGGAAATAGGGGAATATTTACAAGCGGATATGGATGGATGCAAATCCCATATCCGCAACATTGCACCCTTCGCTACCTCGGGGCGTCCCGACCCGATAAATTTTTACCTACGTTAGTGTGGCACTCAGATGTAGTTCCCTCTACTATTAACTCAACCCTGAGTGCGACAGTTTTACAGATGTTCACAAATGAGTAAATATGTCCCCCTGCGACGTTGCACCCTTCTCCTAACAGAAACACACCCACAGGATAACCGAATCGCGGAAAGCATCCTCAAACTAAACATACAGCCGGTAGGGAGCATTATTTACAATTGACGCTACTTTATTTACAAGACTAACCCAGGACCTGTGATTGTTCTTTCTGGGGGGGAGACAGTCTGCTCTGCATCAATGCACCATGAAAGCACCCAAAAACGCACCAATACACCCCCAAGCACCAATCAGTGCAGTCACCACTGTTCATCAATAAAATAAAACCAACAAACCCAAACCCTGCAGGTGTCTCTTGCTCTTCGGCTCCCTCTGCTGGCTATTATTATTGTCTTCCAGTTGTTGTCTTTCTTTCATTTTCTTACTGGCGGCCTATTTGCAATAAAGCTTGCCCAAACGTGTCCATTTTATTTATTTTATTTATGGCCCACAGGGCCGACTACATGTGGTTCACCTGTGGGGCATCGGTGCCCTGTGGCCAAGGTCCGCCAGCAAGATTTCGGGCCCTCATGGCCGGTTCCAGCAGAGGGGCCATGCCCCAACCCATGGGGTCCATAAGTGGTGCTCGGCCACAGACATGTGGTCCATAATGTGGTGCATCGATGCAGACAGCTGGTTCTGAGAGTTCCGGGCGCACAATGGCCGACTCACGCACGCTCCCCTCGGCGCCCAATGGCGCACAGGTCATGTGGGAGACAAAAGGGGGACAAGAGAAATGAGCGAGGGGTAAGGTCACAAGGGTACACGTCAATAAGGCAATGCAAGGCGAAATGCGTACGGAGAGCGAAATGAGAAAGCTCGTCCCTACCGTACGTCACCCCCCCTGTCACCTACACTACCCTTGCCCTTACCCCATATTTACAAAATCTACACATTTACAAATTCGTCGCTACTGTCACGTCTTCCCCACATTTCCCTTACACCAAATTCGTCACCACAATCCCTCTAGCCAAAATTTGCCATCACCCAATTCGTCATCAATCCTCATAAGGAGGAAGAGATGGAACATCAAGCACAATGTCACACCCACGTCATGATGCGTCTCACATTCCAAACATCTGCACAATAAAATAACAAAACATGGCATGGTGTGGAGGTACGTCATCTCAGGTGAGTGCATGTAGATGGTGTGAGGAGACTTCAATCCTAACTATCCTCTAAATAACATTAACACACTTTACACTACCCGGGGTCTTTCCCTGCCAATCCATTGGCCAACTTACTCTATGGGTTCTAAAAACCAATTCCCATTGACCAAACTGTGGTGCTTCTCAATTTGGGGTCTCACTCCCCCGATTCATCTCCCGGTGCCCTCGCACAATTTCTGGGCTGTGACGTGTAGCTCTCCCAGCAGGTCTACCCACCTGCACACCTCCACCACTGTAGTTGCCACCCGAGCTTACCTGCTCCTTACCTAACCTATCTAATTTGGGAAGGCCCCTCCTGGCTCTGTCACCCCACTCGGTGCCCTCTGGCACTGGGCTACCCGGGTCCGTCCTCCAGATCCTCGGGCCCCATCCACAACTACCGGCTCCCAGAGCCCACCTGCGGCCTCACCTGGCTGACATCCTCACAGTGGTGGAGTGCCCAAACCAACTACACACACACTAACAGGCCACACGACCAGCCAATTTCACCACACCAATGCACCCATCCACAATACCATTCTGCAACCGCACCACAAATGCCAATATCCAACCACAATTTACCTATACCTTCTAACTATTCTTTAAACTACCCTCCCCGGGTACTCGTGAAAAGGGGTCCACTCTTCCCCCATCCACACCTTCGCACCATGCACACCACTCCGTACCACTTACTCCAACTCTCTCCACACCACTCATTCCAATACTCCATGTATTCCACACACCTGTACTTGCACACCTGTGCTCTCATACTTGGTGCCGCCTGCACCCTTCTCTCCCCCAAGCGCATTCGCGCTGATCCACAACACTCACTACTCATACACTGCTCCACACACCTGTCCAGTTCTCACACAGCATCATCTCATCTAACTACTCCCCTCTGAAACTTGCGCTTCCCAGTCGTCCCTTTAAACTATTGCGCTCCCTCGTCATTATCATCCACTCTAATCTACCTGCGTCCCCTCTACAGGTATCCTTGTCACTAACTAACGTTAACGTTACCTAATGTCATCTTCGCTAGATCCCTACACACAATATCCTAACCCACCCGGGCTAGTTTTCACTGCCATAAACCCCATAATCTATAGCGCATTTGCCCCCATCATGGGAAGGGTGGCAGGGATGCCACCCTTACCCACCGGGCCCATCGCTCATCAATCCCCCAGTCCTCTGGCACTAATAAGCCCCCCTTATTCAGAGGTACTGGGTCCCGCCTCGGCATCTAAAGCCGAGGCAACCCACGGGGGCGTCTGCTCGCCGGTGTAAGGCCTTCTAGTTTCCCGGGGTCTGGCGGGGGGGTGTCTGGGGTCGGCTAACCCGCTCCCCCCTGGGCGGAGTTAAGGACCTCAACCGCCGGGGATCATCCCGGCGCGTGGCTCGACAGTGCCGCGCCAGGTGACCCAGATGGTTGCAAGTATAGCACCTCACCTGATAAGGTGCTTGTCTCCGGAATTCCAAATTTCCCCCCCTGAAGGTCCGAATTGGATTACCCGCTCGTGGTCCACCGCGGGCCACCTCCGGGGCCGCCTGCCATGGTCCAGGTCCCGCCAGGCGCTGGTCCACCAGCCTCCGGACCATGCCCGCCAGGTCAGGACTCACGTCGGGGGCGGGCCCCCTAAGGGGTCCTCCCTCCATCGGGGGTCCCACCTGGCGGACCGCCACTGCGTGACGCTCGCTCCCCCGGGCCAGGGGCCTCGCTGCTTCCCAACGGGCTGCAGCGTCAGCCGCCTGGCTCAGAGTCTGCGGGCGCCACATGGCGAGCTGTTGCCGGAGCTCAATATCCGGGAGGGCCTGGATAAAATGGTCCAGCGCCAGGCTTTCCCGGGAATCCGCTGCCATGTTAGCATGTGCGATCCCCACTGCGCGGCGAATGTCGTGGGCAAGTTCCCCGATGGCTTCCTGGGGCTTGCGTTTTCGCAGCGCGAGCGGAGCTTTAACAAGCTCGCTCTGCTGTTCAATGCCGAATCGATTAATTAGGGCGTCGCGGAGGGCTGGCAGGGTGAGAGCACCCGGTGGTAATGCCGTCAGCACCTCCGCCGCCGCGCCGCGCAATGCGGCCACCAGGTGTACTCCACCTTCGTCCTCACCCCAACCGTTGCCCTTACACACACAGTCAAACTGCGCCAGGTACGCACGTAGATCACTCTTGCCGTCATACGGCGCGAGTGGGACCTTGTGGGACCACCTCGTATGCGAGTCGTTGCCCGCCTGCCGGACCCCGTGCGTCGCCCCTTGCGGGGTCAGCACGGGGCCGAACCGGCCGGGCCCCCACAGTACATTACCCCCAAGGGGCTCCCGTGCCTCCCCTGTCCCTCTAAAAACTACCCCTGTTGGTGTCGATGCATGGGTCACACTTCCGCAACCCGCTACCCATTCCATACCACCACAACCTTGCTCACTCACACCTCGCACCTCTCCCATCACCATACCCTCCGGACCAGCCATACACCTCACTCTTGGCCTCTCACGAACATCCGGGTCCATCTCGACCCCCAAGCTTATTAAATCACCTGGCGCATCATACGCACGACCATATTGGTCACCACTTACACCGGGTCCTCTTTCTCTTCGCTTCTCCTCCATCACCTGCGAATCCCTCATCCGGTTAATGAGCACATCATCACGATCCGAACACAGACTTTGGACCAATTCTTTTACTTCCTCCTTTATCTCTTTCCTATCCTCTCTCCGTCGCTTCTTAATTTCGCTCACCCCTTCTTCCACTTCTTCTAATTTCTGCTTCACCTGCTTCATCTCCTCGTGCGCCCCCTTAAGTTCTTCCTCTAACTCCACCTTATTTTTTTCTATGTTCTCCCGCACCTCCCGCTCTTTAACCTCCATCACCTCTACCACCTTGTTCATTTTCCTCGTCAGGTCCTCATGTACCGTCTGACACTCTTTTTTAATTACCCCTACGTCCTTTTTCATCTCCTTCTGTGTCGATTTAAAACCCTCTATTACCGCTGTGTTCTTCTTTACCTGGTCGCCCAACTCCTTTTGTCCCACTGTCAGTTGTTCTACTCCCAGCGTCAACTCCTCTATACCACCTTGCAATTTTACAGTCCCCTTTCTCACCTCCTTCTCCATGCGCTCCTTACAGTGCCTCACCTCCTCGCGCACTCCTCCGACCTCCTCACTCACACCTCTTCTGATCTCCTCTCCCATCACTTGCATCTCCTGCCCAGATGCCACCCTCATCTGCTCCATTTCCTCCCTGTGAGCATCCAATTTAGTTTCTACCCCCATTCTGACCCCCTCTATCTGCTGCCCCATTTTTTTAACTTCCCTTTCCGCTTGGTCCCTCATGTCCCTCAATTTGCCTTCCATACTGTTTTCTAACCCCTCTAACCCCTTTTTCATCCCTTCCATTTGATTTTCTTGAGCGGCCATTCTGTTTTCCACCCCCGTTAACCCATGTTTCACCCCTTCTATCCCATTGTCTAACCCCTCAAATTTCTTGTCTAATCCCTCAAATTTCTTGTCTAATCCCTCAAATTTGTTTCCTAATCCCTCTATTCTACTCCCTAACCCTCCGATCTGGGCCCCCATGTCCTCCCTCAATTTCTCGCTATTGGACCCCATGTCCTCCCTCAATTTCTCGCTATTGGACCCCATGTCCTCCCTTAATTGCTTGCCCATTCTTTGTTCCAATTGTTCGCTATTCTGGGCCAACAGGGCCCCTATTTGCGCCATGAGGACTTGCATGTCCATCGGCGGCACGGGTACAGCTACCGCAATCCCCTGCGCGGCGCCGACCTGTTGTTCGCGCTCCTCTTCCCCATGCCTAGCGCCGCCATTTTGCGAACCTGCCGCCCTCACTGCTTCGCTCTCCTCATGTCCCTCAATTTGGTCCTGGATCGATCCTGCCTCACTCTCCTCTACCGGAACCCAGCCGTCTTGATCTCCCATAGCGCGACTTTCAAAATTCGGGTTTTTGTAAAACAACAGCAATTTCGGTGTCTTTATAATTTTGACCAAATTTTTTCCTAGATGTTTTAAAAAAAATTTGGTTCGGGCCTCGAATCTCACTCCTCGACACCAATTGTTACGGACGCGGTTTAGATGTTACTTTGGGCCGAGCGGATGGTCCACCGCGACCTAACAGTTCCCCCGATTCTTCCCCAACCCACCCGATTCCACCCAAACGTTGACCAAATCGCGCTATGCTAAATCAATGATGGAAAGGACACAACGACTGGGATAGATGAAACGACGCAAGGGGTACAGTTCTCAAGACCTCCGGAGGAGGGTATAATTACAGTGGTGGAGAAAAGGGGGTAGATTACACAGTAGTGAGGTAAAGACACAGAAGAGATAGGCACTTACATACAATCTTATCTTATCCCAGACAGACCACAGACAAACGGAACAAGGCTGACTTACACAGGGATTGATGGCAGGGAAGGACAGGTAGTTCGATAGCACAAGGTGCACCTTGGCTCGGGGACAGGATCAAGCACAGTCCAAGAGATGCAGGGAGGCCTCACAGCGCCCGGAGGTGGCGTCTTTCTTTCTCCAAGCTCAGCGCGCATCTGACGTCACCTCCCTCTTCCTGCGCATGCTCAGCGGGGAGTGACACGCCCTCGGCTGGTTGGCTCCGCCCCAGATGGGACCGGTCCGCCGCTTCCATTGGGTGCGGGGGTTACCGGGCTCCGCCCTTGACGAGGAGCTGACAGGGAGCCCCTATTTGGTAACCCCGTCGAGCACATGTTCGATGGCGGCTCGCTGGGAAGGCCTCATGCCCTCCCAACACCCCCTACCAACCAAGCCGGAGTGAGGACGCGCACTCCCTGTGCATGCCGCCGCCGTTGCTGTTGTTGTTGTTGCTGTTGCTGAACCGTGATGAAGAGCTGCGGGGAGGTATTGGGAGGTCCTAAACTTCCTAACGGTGCCATACAATCACATTCTGGTGCAACGAAGGGTCAGAATTAATGGAAACGAGTCCTTAACTGACATAGACTAAGAATAACTAGCAAGATGTCCTATAGTTGTCTTACATGAGATGCGGTGAACCTGGGCACGACATTTAATGGGGGAAATAGGGGGACGTCGGGTCTACAGAATGTTGTTTACAGAAAATGGGACTAGGGAATGGGGGATTGGGGATAGTTGGGAAGTATTGAGGAAATAGGGGAATATTTACAAGCGGATATGGATGGATGCAAATCCCATATCCGCAACAATATATATATATATATATATATATATATATATATATATATATATATATATATATGTATATATATGTATATATATATATATATATATATATGTATATATATATATATATATATATATATATATATATATATATATATATATATATATATATATATATATATATATATATATATATATATATTGTTGTGAATATGAGAATGTTTTTTTATTTTGTGGTGGTGGTAAAATGTTGTAAAAGGTTGTTGTTAAAGGTTGTTGTAAAATATCACCCCTCCTCCCTCCGTTGTGGTTGTATAAAGGTCAAAGGGCGTTCCCGTAGTTAGTCCATAAAAAACATACATGCAGGACACGATATATCTTTTCTTTTGATAGTTATCTCTTATTCTGTGTTTTAGGATAAGGCTGTGTCTCCCATTAATTAAAAGTACTCCATTGCACCAGTGAAAGAGAATAGACCCCCTTTCCTTCCCATCCCCAAAAATCTCCCTTTCCATCCCCTCCAAAACCTCCAATAACCGCCATTGACCACGAGGCTCGAGTCAGGGAAGAAAGGCGTGTCTCCACCTCGTCAGAGGAGGGGAGGGGCGCGCCCGCCCGTCGTCGTCCGGGGCGGAGCCCGAGGGTCGTGCGACCAGCCAGGGCCGAGGTGAGCGCCCCGATGGGCGTGTCAAAAGCGCCGGGGGCGTGATCGCTGGGGGCGCTATAAAAGGGCGCAACCGGAAGTAGAGGGGAAGAAGAAGAAGAAAGAGAGATGCACTCTGGGTTGGAAAAAGAAGGGTTGTTAAGAGAGGAGGAGTTGGTTGCAAGGAGTTGGTCACAGTCGGTTTCCAGAGAAAGGAGTCGGTGGTCAGTTGGTTGCGGTGAGGAGTCGGTGGTGAGGAGTGAGAGAAGCAAGAAAGAGTTGAGGGTTGAGGGACCAGACCAGTGAGACAAGTCCTGGGAACGCAGCGGACGGAGGCCGCCGCAGCAGCGACACCCGGCAACCGCCAAAGGGGGCCTGAACGGCGGTTTGGAGCAGGGCCGAAAAGGAACGGCGGCTGCCAAACGCACGATTGAGCTGCAAGAGCCCCCCTTGGACCTTTCCTCTCCCTCCAGCCATCCACCTTCTGCCATCCCTGGCATTCCCCGCGTGAGTCAGCGTTCTGTTTGTTCTGTCCTGGGATATAAGTTAAGTCTGTAGGTAAGCTAAATTTGCACTGTGTCACCTGCGTCTTGTGCTTGTAAATAAACGTGACATCTGTCTTTTTGCTTGTGTGTAAATAGTAGGAATAAATGTAGTAGTATTTCAAACCTTTTTTTGTCTCCGTTTTCCTCTTGCATTGCGTCGCTTTTGTCTTTTCCCTCATTGAGCAGCTAGGGTGCGATACAACAAACGTTCGGGTGGAATCGGGTGAGTTTTGTTAGGTCGCGGTTTTAAACCACCGCTCGGTCTATAACATCCTAACCGCGATCTGCAACAATTGGTTGTCAGGAGTTGGATTCGAACCTGGGACTAAATTTATTTAGCCCAAATTTTGGAACACCAATTGTACTATTAGAGTAACAATTGGTGTCGGGGAGTGAGATCGACCCGGAGCGCGCTTCACGCGCTCAAAATTATAAAATACCTAAATTTGTTTTGTTTTAAAGGAAAAGCCCGAATTTTGAAATCGCGCCATGGCTGTCCAAGGCGACGGGATGCCGGTGGGAGAGATAGAGGGGTTAGAAGTAACCCAGGACTTCGGGGAAGAAAGGGAGGAGGAAAATGGCAATGTGGTTGCGGGAATATCAGGCGCGCAAAATGGCGCGCTCGCTCACGTGGTTGAAGGGTCCCAAAATAGCGGCGCCGCGGAGGGCGAGCCCGCGGTGGCGGCTGGGGACGCTGGGCAAACCGGGTTTGACCTCAGATTATTCTTGACCCAACTGAATGCAAAAATGGATCAAATGGGGAACCGGATGGAGGCTCAGAATAAGCAATTGGGGGTAATGGGAAACCAAATGGGGGTAATGAGGGACGAAGCGAGGGGTACCGGTGAGGGGTTAGACAATGGGATAAAAGAGGTAAAGAATGGGTTAACGGGGGTGGAAAATAGAATGGCTGCCCAGGAGAATCAGTTAGAGGGGGTGAAAAATGGGTTAATGGGGTTAGAAAATAGGATGGAGGACAAATTGCAGGAAATAGGGGAACAATCCGCCCGGGAAATCGAACAGATGGGGAACCAGATGGAGGAAATACGACGAGGGGTGAGTGAGGAGGTCTCGGGGCTGCGCGAGGAGGTAAAGCGAGGCGAAAAGCGTATAGAGAAAGAGGTGAGAAATAATACGGCTAAGTTACAAGGGGGAATAGAAGATCTGACGGAGGAGGTGGAACAGCTGACAGAGGGACAAACGAAATTAGTGGAGCAGGTTCAAAGGAACACTGCAGTACTCGGAGGGTTAAAGGCGACACAAAAAGAAATTAAAAACGAATTAATAGCGACGCAGAGGCAATGTCAGATGGTACGGGAGGAACTGACAATGAGGGTGTAGGAGGTGACAGAGATAATGGAGACAAAGGACCGGCAGGTGAGAACGCACATCGAAACGGTTAAGGTAGCCTTAGAGGACGAACTTGAGGAGACGCACCGAGAAATAAAAGAGGTTAAACAAAAAGTAGAGGAAGTGGAAGAAGGGGTGAGTGAAATTAAGAAGAGACGGAGGGAAACTAAGAGGGAGATAAAGGAGGAAGTCATGGAATATGTACAAGGTCTGTGTTCAAATCATGATGCGGTGCTCACTAACCAAATAAAAAGTTTGCAGGTGGCAGAGGAGGTGCGACGAGGTACGGAGGTGAGTGGCAATGTACATGATGTGAGGGGAGATTCAGTCGGCTTGGGGATTGGTTTGGATCCGGGTGTTCGTGAAAGGCCGTTGGTGAAGTGTGTGACAGGACAGGTGTGCGAAAAAAGAGGTGTGCGAGAATGTCCGACCATGGGGTGTGTGAGGAAAAAGTGCACGCCGAGGAGTGAGTGTGCCGTCAGGAGTGAGCCGGTCGAAGCGCGTGTGCGAGGGGGTACATGGAAGCGCGGTGTGGTAAGTGTTACAGAGGGTGTGACGGGAGAGTGTGCGCGAGAAAGGTGTGTGACGGACAGGTGCATGGGGAAAGAGTGCGCTGTCAAAAGTAAGGAAGAGTGTCCACCTGTGGTGAGTGTTACAGAGGATGTAACGGGAGAGTGTGCGCGAGAAAGGTGTGTGACGGACAGGTGCATGAGGAAAGAGTGCGCTGTCAAGAGTAAGGGTGAGTGCGTTGTCACGAATGGAGGTGAGAGTAGTGAGAGTGACATGGAGCGTGAGTTAGTTGTGACAGGTGAGCGAGGATGTACACCTGGGATGGAAGGATGCACACCTGGAATGGTAGAGCGTGAGTGGGAATGCACGCTGGAGTTGGTGGTGAGGCACGTGGTTGGGTGTGCGAATGAGGGCACACCTGTGATTGTCACAGAGGAGGTGACCGAGGAGGGGGCGCGAAGAGGTGTGTTGGTGAGGTGTGCTACCAACGAATGTGTGCCAAAGTGTTCGGTGGTCAGGTGTGTGACCAAGGCTGTGAGTGGAATGAGGGTACCTGGGTGTGTAAGGAAAGGTACGAGGAGCATGGGCACAGCTGGATGTGTGAGCAAGGAACGGGCTGCGGGGTGTAAGCGTCCAGGTGAAGCATCGACGTTAGACGGGGTAGAGCTTAGAACGACTTATAGCCGAATCAGGCCCTCAGTGCGCGTCGGGCAGCTTCGCGTGCCGCGAGGATCAGCGGGGATCCGAACCACGGCGGTTTCGAAAGAACCGCCGTACGCGATCCACGCTATGCCTCGCTTGGAACGGCCGCGGCCGGGCTCCACTAGGCGGAGCGGGCAGCTGGATAGGAAGGGTCGTTATGGCGACCACGTTTTGTTGAGACGTGCCGGCAGGTCGAGATCGGGACATTGGATGGCCCCACGCCGAGGTGATGCGTGGGATCTCGGCCCGGGTAAGCCCCCGCCCATGCCCCGAATGCGGGACGCATCCAGCCGCCGGCACAAAAGAATTCGCGTTCATTGCTCGGCTGTACGAAGCCGGGCTGTAGATGTGAATTGGCGCACCGAGAGGATGTAATAAGTAGACGGATGATGATGGTAGTGATTTGAAACAAAATTTAGAAAAGTGAATAGAATTGGCAGTAAATGGAAAATTTTTGAATTGTGGATTTGGACGAGCAAAATTGATAGTGAGGTTAGTGACTGATACCTGTAGTGGGGACGCAGGTAGATTAGTATGGATGATAATGACGTGGGAGCGCAATAGTTTAAAGGGACGACTGGGAAGCGCAAGTTTCAGATGGGAGTAGTCAGCTGAGATGATGCCGTGTGTGTGAGGATTGAACAGGTGTGATTGCACAGGTGTGCAACTGAACAGGTGTGTGGAGCAGTGTATGAGGGAGTAGTGGTGATTGTGTGTTGTGTTGACCAACTGGTCCAGGAAGAGGAGGAGGGTGCAGGTGGCACCAGGTGTGAGGGCACAGGTGTGCAACAACAGGTGTATGTGGCTGTGTGGAATAAATGGTAGTGTGGAATATCTGGAGTATTGGAATGGATGGTCGTGGAGTGAGAATGGTGGAAATTGTGGAGTGGAGTGGATGGTGCGAAGGTGTGAATGGGGGAAGAGTGGACCCCCATCACGGATACCCGGGGCGGGTAGCGTAAGAGTTAGGTAGAGGGTACAGGTAAATTGTGGTTGGATATTGGCATCTGTGGTGCGAGGTGAAAGAATGGTATTTGGATGGGTGCATTAGTGTTGTGGAAATGGCTGGGCGTGTAGCCTGTTAGTGTGTGTAGTTGGTTTGGGCACTCCACCACTGTAAGGATGTCGGCCAGGTGAGGCCGCAGGTGGGCTCTGGGAGCCGGTAGTAGTTGTTGTGGATGGGGCCCGAGGATCCGGAGGACGGACCCGGGTAGCCCAGTGCCAGAGGGCACCATGGGGTGACAGAGCCAGGAGAGGGGCTGCCCCCAGTTAGATAGGTTAGGGTGAGGAGCTAGGTAAGCTCGGGTGGCAACTACAGTGGTGGAGGTGTGCAGGTGGGTAGACCTGTTGGGAGAGCTACACGTCGCGGCCCAGAAATTGTGCGAGGGCACCGGGAGATGAATCGGGGGAGTGAGACCCCAAATTGAGAAGCACCACAGTTTGGTCAATGGGGATTGGTTGTTAGAACCCATAGTGTAAGTGGCCAATGGATTGGCAGGGGAAAGACCCCGGGTAGTGTAAAGTGTGTTAAAGTCATTTAGAGGATAGTTAGGATGAAGTCTCCTCGCACCATCTGCATCCACTCACCTGAGGTGACAGGTACTCCACACCATGCCATGGTTTAATTATTTTTATGATGCAAATGTTTGGATTGTGAGACGCATCATGACGTGGGCGTGACATTGTGCTTTGATGTTCCATCTCTGCCTCCTTATGAGGATTGATGATGACTTGATGATGGCAAATTTTGAAGTAGAGGGATTGTGGAGACGAATTTGGTATAGGGGAAATATGGGGAAGACGTGACAGTAGTGACGAATTGGTAATGTGTAGGTTTTGTACATATGGGGTAAGGGCAAGGGTGGGCTAGGTAACAGGGGGGTGACGTACGGTAGGGACGAGCTTTCTCACTTCGCCCTCCGTACGCATTTCGCCTTGCATTGCCTTTTTGATGTGTACCCTTGAGACCTTACCCCTCGCTCATCTGTCTTGTCCCCCCTTTTGTCTCCCACATGAGGACCTGAGCGCCGTTGGGCGCCGAGGGGAGCGTGCGTGGGTCGGCCATTGTGCGCCCGAAATTCCCAGAACCAGCTGTCTGCATCGATGCACCACATTATGGACCACATGTCAGTGGCCGAGCACCACTTATGGACCCCATGGGTTGGGGCAAGGCCCCTCTGCTGGAACCGGCCATGAGGGCCCGAAATCTTGCTGGCGGACCTTGGCCACAGGGCACCGATGCCCCACAGGTGAACCACACGTAGTCGGCCCTGTGGGCCATAAATAAAGATAAATAAAATGGACACGTTTGGGCAAGCTTTATTGCAAATAGGCCGCCAGTAAGCAAAGCAAATGAAAATGACAACAACTGGAAGAAATAATGATAACCAGCAGAGGGAGCCGAAGAGCAAGAGACACCTGCAGGGTTGGGTTTGTTGGTTTTATTTTATTCATTGAACAATGGGGACTGCACCGATTGGTGCTTGGGTGTGTATTGGTGCGTTTTTGGGTGCTTTAATGGTGCATTGATGCAGAGCAGACTGTCCTCCCCCCAGAAAGAACAATTACAGGTCCTGGGTTAGTTTTGTAAATAAAATTAGCGTCAGTGTAAATAATGCTCCCCACCGTCAGTGTATAGTTTGAAGACCATTCCGCAATTCGGTTAACTGTGGGCGTAAGTCTGTTAGGCAGGGTGCAATGGAGCAGCGGGACACATTTATTTATGTTTTAAAACCAGTCGCACTCAGGGTCAGGTTAAAAGTAGAGGGAACTACACCTACATGCCACACTAAGGTAAAAGTAATAGGCCCGGGACGTGCCTAAGGGGAGGAGGGTGCAGTGTTGTGAATATGAGAATGTTTTTTTTAATTTTGTTGTGGTGGTAAAATGTTGTAAAATATCACCCCTCCTCCCTCCGTTGTGGTTGTATAAAGGTCAAAGGGCGTTCCCGTAGTTAGTCCATAAAAACATACATGCAGGACACGATATATCTTTTCTTTTGACAGTTATATCTTATTCTGTGTTTTAGGATAAGGCTGTGTCTCCCATTAATTGAAGTACTCCATTGCACCAGTGAAAGAGAATAGATCCCCTTTCATTCCCATCCCCAAAAATCCCCATTTCCTTCACATCCCCCTTTCGTGATTGCTGAGCCCTCGATTCCCAATCACCTCCCCTCCAATAACCGCCATTGACCACGAGGCTCGAGTCAGGGAAGAAAGGCGTGTCTCCACCTCGTCAGAGGAGGGGAGGGGCGCGCCCGCCCGTCGTCGTCCGGGGCGGAGCCCGAGGGTCGTGCGACCAGCCAGGGCCGAGGTGAGCGCCCCGATGGGCGTGTCCAAAGCGCCGGGGGCGTGATCGCTGGGGGCGCTATAAAAGGGCGCAACCGGAAGTGGAAAAGAAGAGAAGAAGAAAGAGAGATGCACTCTGGGTTGGAAAAAGAAGGGTTGTGAAGAGAGGAGGAGTTGGTTGCAAGGAGTTGGTCACAGTCGGTTGCCAGAGAGAGGAGTCGGTGGTGAGAAGTGAGAGAAGCAAGAAAGAGTTGAGGGTTGAGGGTTGAGGGACCAGACCAGTGAGACAAGTCCTGGGAACGCAGCGGACGGAGGCCGCCGCAGCAGCGACACCCGGCAACCGCCAAAGGGGGCCTGAACGGCGGTTTGGAGCAGGGCCAACAAAAAGGAACGGCGGCTGCCAAACGCACGATTGAGCTGCAAGACCCCCCCTTGGACCTTTCCTCTCCCGCCAGCCATCCACCTTCTGCCATCCCTGGCATTCCCCGCGTGAGTCAGCGTTCTGTTTGTTCTGTCCTGGGATATAAGTTAAGTCTGTAGGTAAGCTAAATTTGCACTGTGTCACCTGCGTCTTGTGCTTGTAAATAAACGTGACCTCTGTCTTTTTGCTTGTGTGTAAATAGTAGGAATAAATGTAGTAGTATTTCAAACCATTTTTTTGTCTCCGTTTTCCTCTTGCATTGCGTCGCTTTTGTCTTTTCCCTCATTGAGCAGCTAGGGTGCGATACAACCAACGTTCGGGTGGAATCGGGTGAGTTTTGTTAGGTCGCGGTTTTAAACCACCGCTCGGTCTATAACATCCTAACCGCGATCAGTAACAATTGGTGTCAGGAGTGGGAACTACACCTACATGCCACACTAAGGTAAAAGTAATAGGCCCGGGACGTGCCTAAGGGGAGGAGGGTGCAGTGTTGTGAATATGAGAATGTTTTTTTATTTTGTGGTGGTGGTAAAATGTTGTAAAAGGTTGTTGTTAAAGGTTGTTGTAAAATATCACCCCTCCTCCCTCCGTTGTGGTTGTATAAAGGTCAAAGGGCGTTCCCGTAGTTAGTCCATAAAAAACATACATGCAGGACACGATATATCTTTTCTTTTGATAGTTATCTCTTATTCTGTGTTTTAGGATAAGGCTGTGTCTCCCATTAATTAAAAGTACTCCATTGCACCAGTGAAAGAGAATAGACCCCCTTTCCTTCCCATCCCCAAAAATCTCCCTTTCCATCCCCTCCAAAACCTCCAATAACCGCCATTGACCACGAGGCTCGAGTCAGGGAAGAAAGGCGTGTCTCCACCTCGTCAGAGGAGGGGAGGGGCGCGCCCGCCCGTCGTCGTCCGGGGCGGAGCCCGAGGGTCGTGCGACCAGCCAGGGCCGAGGTGAGCGCCCCGATGGGCGTGTCAAAAGCGCCGGGGGCGTGATCGCTGGGGGCGCTATAAAAGGGCGCAACCGGAAGTAGAGGGGAAGAAGAAGAAGAAAGAGAGATGCACTCTGGGTTGGAAAAAGAAGGGTTGTTAAGAGAGGAGGAGTTGGTTGCAAGGAGTTGGTCACAGTCGGTTGCCAGAGAAAGGAGTCGGTGGTCAGTTGGTTGCGGTGAGGAGTCGGTGGTGAGGAGTGAGAAGCAAGAAAGAGTTGAGGGTTGAGGGACCAGACCAGTGAGACAAGTCCTGGGAACGCAGCGGACGGAGGCCGCCGCAGCAGCGACACCCGGCAACCGCCAAAGGGGGCCTGAACGGCGGTTTGGAGCAGGGCCGAAAAGGAACGGCGGCTGCCAAACGCACGATTGAGCTGCAAGACCCCCCCTTGGACCTTTCCTCTCCCTCCAGCCATCCACCTTCTGCCATCCCTGGCATTCCCCGCGTGAGTCAGCGTTCTGTTTGTTCTGTCCTGGGATATAAGTTAAGTCTGTAGGTAAGCTAAATTTGCACTGTGTCACCTGCGTCTTGTGCTTGTAAATAAACGTGACATCTGTCTTTTTGCTTGTGTGTAAATAGTAGGAATAAATGTAGTAGTATTTCAAACCTTTTTTTGTCTCCGTTTTCCTCTTGCATTGCGTCGCTTTTGTCTTTTCCCTCATTGAGCAGCTAGGGTGCGATACAACAAACGTTCGGGTGGAATCGGGTGAGTTTTGTTAGGTCGCGGTTTTAAACCACCGCTCGGTCTATAACATCCTAACCGCGATCTGCAACAATATATATATATATATATATATATATATATATATATATATATATATATATATATATATATATATATATATATATATACACAGACTTGGCATTTAATATGGAATATTTTTTTTGTGGGGGTGAACTTACTTTTCAAGATGACTTAGAACCAAAAGTTCATTGGAATTATGTTGAAATTATTCTAGATTTTGTTAATGTGACCTTTAAAAGAAGCAAAAACCACATTTGACATTTCGAAGCAAATAAATTGATCCTTGAAAGTGATGTAAACTGATATCAAACTCAATTCACGGACAGTACTGTGTTAAACTTCTGTGCGTTTTCCAGAAATATCTCTTTATTTTGCACATTAGCCAAAAAATTTTAAACAAAAACAAAAGTTAAATTACGACTGGGATTACAGACAGTAAAATTACAGTTCTGTACTTCGTGTAACCCCCACGAGCATTCAGGAGAGCACGTACACTTTGAGGCATGCTGTTCAGGAGATTTGCCAAGGTTTGGACAGGAATCGCTTGCCATGCAGTTGCAATAGTCTGCTGCAATTCACGCACAGTGGTGGGCTGCTGGTCCAAGTTGTGGATTTGACGCGTTAATTCTGCCCACAAGTTCTCTATCGGATTCATATCCGGGGACATGGCAGGCCGCTCCATATGCTCTACACCACGGTCAGCAAGAAAGTGTTTGATCATGCGAGCACGATGAGGCCATGCATTGTCATCTTGGAAGACAAAGTTTCCTCAAAAGGCTGCACGAACAAATGGAAGCAATGTTTTTCTAGAATGGCCCTGTGCTTGAACTGGTTCAGGTTTCCATTCAGAACAACCAGGTCAGTTTTGCCCCCTGCATGAAAATCAGCCCAAATGGTCACCCCACCACCTCCAGCTTGGACTCTTGGCATTATACAATCTTCGTTGTAGGCTTCATGCACTTGTCTGCGCACTCGGACGTGGCCATATTGACGATAGACCAGAAATCTAGACTTGTCACTGAAGATCACGTGATTCCAGTGTCCTGGCTGCCATTGACGGTGCTCTCTGGCCCACTGCAATCGGCGCTGGCGATGTTGTCTGGTCAGACGTGGCTTTCTCATGGGACGCCTGGCACGATAGCCTGCTTGAACCAGTCGTTGGTTGACTCGCCTTCTTGATACAGGCACATTTGTCAGTTGCTGCCACTCAGCCCTAGGCCGATTAGCTGACTTGGTACGGCCATTGCGGACTAACCGGTGCAGCTGGCGATCATCCCTCCTTGTGGTTCTGCGGGGACGTCCTGACCTCGGTATTGGAGTAGGGACACCCCTCTGAGCATTTCGTTTCAGGATATTTGACACCTGACCTTGAGTGATGCCATACTGCCGAGCAATAGCACGCTGTTTCATGCCGGAATTTCGTAAAGCCACCACTACATGACAAACAGCATTGTCGAGTTGACGGACCATCTCCAGGGGAAGCGGCAATAACTTTTGTAGATGTGCAGCAGTTGTTTTCCACTAATACAGAACGCAACAACCCTTATATATCCAATTGTGAAGCCAATCGTCAAATGTACCTGTCCGTACATTTTGTCACGCCACCTGTGACATAATCCTGTTATTGACTTCTTGCTGTGACAGACAATCAGTGACATGGTTCTTTTAACAAAGACATCACCGAAGGGTAAAATAAACTCACGAGATTGATATACCGAGTTCAGAAAGTAAACCCAAGTCAAGAGAAAAAAATTTTCCATATTAAATGCCAAGTCTGTATATTATGTGTTTGTGTGTGTGTGTATGTGTGTGTGTGTGTGTGTGTGTGTGTGTGTGTGTGTGTGTGTGTGTGTGTGTGTGTGTGTGTGTGTGTGCGCGTGTGTGTTTATGTACAGTCACGTGAAAAAGTAAGTACACCCCATGTAAAGTTTTGACTTTTTCAACATCTTTTAACATACAGCGATTTGATCTTCATTTCAACAATATTGATAGATAAAGGTGATATAATATACCAAATATCATGAAATATTTACATTTTGTAGTCCATTGTATAATTTAAATAAACATAAATGCAAATTTCGCATGTGGAAAAAGTAAGTACACCCCTACATTTATCACTACTTCAAATACCTTAAATTAGAATCAGGTGCACCAGCTCAGGTGCAAATTATTATAACATCGTTAGAGAGGATCTTCGAGGAACCTGTCTTATTTAAACCTCAGACATTTAGTTTGGTTTGCTCTTTGTTGAAGTGTGCGGCGTCACCATACCTAGATCAAAATAACTCTCTGAGGCCTTCAGAAAGAAGGTTATAGATGCCTATGAGTCTGCGAAGGGATTTAAAAAGATCTCCAAACAATTTGAAATCGATCATTTGACTGTCCGGAAGATCATGTACAAGCGAAGAAGATTCCAAACAACTGCCAACTTGTTCAGGCCAGGCCGTCCCAGCAAGTTCAGCCCGAGAGCAGACCGCAAGATGTTGAAAGAAGTCTCTAAGAATCCCAGAGTGTCATCAAGGGACCTACAGGTAGTCCTTGCCACTGTTGATGTCAAAGTGCACGAGTCTACCATGAGAAAGAGGCTGCACAAATTTGATCTACATGGGAGGTGTGCCAGGAGGAAACCTTTGCTGTCCAGAAAGAACATCAGGGCAAGACTAAAGTTTGCCAATGAACACCTAGGCAAAGACCAGCACTTCTCGAACAAGGTGCTCTGGACAGATGAGTCAAAGTTAGAGCTATTTGGCCACAGTACCAGAAGACATGTTTGGCGAAATCCAAAGACAGCATTTGACCACAATAACCTGATACCAACTGTAAAGCATGGTGGTGGAAATATTATGGTTTGGGGCAGCTTTGCTGCATCAGGCCCTGGGCAGCTCACCATCATAGAATCCATTAGGAATTCTTCATTGTACCAGAGGGTGCTTGAGGATAATGTGAGGCCATCTGTCAGAGAAGTTGAAACTCAACCGAAGGTGGACCTTGCAACATGACAATGACCCTAAACATACCAGTAAATCCACCAAGGAATGGCTGAAAAGAAAGAAATGGAGGGTTCTGGAATGGCCAAGTCAAAGCCCGGATCTAAATCCCATTGAGATGTGGGGGGATTTGAAACGAGCTGTGCATGCAAGAAACCCCTCAAACATCGCACAGTTGAAAGAATTCTGCATGGAAGAGTGGGCAAAAATTTCTCCCAGTCGATGTCACAGACTGGTAGCAATTTATAAGAAACGCCTACTTGAGGTTGTTTCTGCCAAAGGGGGCAATACCACCTATTAGAGCCAAGGGTGTACTTACTTTTTCCACATGCGAAATTTGCATTTATGTTTATTTAAATTATACAATGGACTACAAAATGTAAATGTTTCATGATATTTGTTATATTATATCACCTTTCTCTATCAATATTGTTGAAATGAAGATCAAATAGCTGTTTGTTGAAATATGTTGAAAAAATCAAAACTTTACATGGGGTGTACTTACTTTTTCACGTGACTGTATGTGTGTGTGCATGTGTGTGTATGTATGTATTGTTAATGTCTGGCTTCCTTCTTTTAACTACAGTGCAGTAACTGATCTTCATTTGATTACATATGCTGCCTTCTCAGCTTCATGTGCAACAAAGGACTTACTCTGACATGTCCCTGTTACATGGCAATCTCACCGCTACTCGAAACACATGGACCATACTACACTTACTACAGTCTAGCTATGCACACCCCCCCCCCAACCCCCCGCCCCGCCTCCCCCGCCCCACCTCCCACCTCCCTCCTTCCATGTAACATTATATTCATGAGAAATGACCGATTAAAATCACATCATAAACTTCAGTTTTGGAAACAATCAGGTGTGAATACAGTTCATACACAAAAGAAAGAATATGTCTTGGAAGAGTATGCAGGTATGTACAAAAATTAGTTGAATAGCGAAAAATAACCCCAAAATATATCAAAATCCGATCCGAAGTGCTTAACCTAACTATGTCCTCAATGTCCGCAATGTGCATGGGAACATGTTTGGGGGAACGTTGGCCGGGGAATGTTTTTGGCCCAAGTCTTTCCGGAACTTGCTGACCAATGCCTGACGTTTGAGTGAATGCAATTTTGGAAGGAATTTGGAATTTGTTCAGGGTGAACGGAATACCAAGCCTAATCTTTGCCAAAGAAGGGTAACAACAGGAAAGCAACTGATGCCTCTAATTTGGCCTTACATGGATTTTTAAATCTTGTTAATAAGAGGAATTGGAGGACAATGACCAGAATTTTTAGATGAACTTCAAAAGAAGATATAACATGGTCCGGAATGAAGATTTAAGCGAAAGGCAGGTGTTATAAAAGGGAATAATTTCAAAACGAACAGGGAATAATTTTTCTTCGTTGACAGCAATGAAATGATGTCTTAAAAGTTTGGGGATGTGGTACTTTTCATCTGTCAGATAGATGCTGAGGTTGAGAATTTCAGTATGTGACAGAGGAATGTTTGAAATCCATTGACAAAAGCGAGTGGCAAGGCTTCTTCCATCACTTCCAACAAGTTGTTATGTTATAATGATGGGTTTCTACCAAGAGTTTTGTGGCAGCTTCCTTACCCCTGCCACCAATGGTGAACGGAGGTCATGTTTTCATCCATGTCTGTTTGTCTGTGAACAGGATAACTGAAAAAGTTATGGACAGATTTAGACCAAACTAGGCGGACAGGTTCGGTGTGTGATGCGATTTTGGTGAAGATTCAGATACGAGGATTTATTAATTTTGTCAATGATTTTTCACCATCGAGAGATTTGGGTCAAAAACGACATGTAGCATAATATCTCAAAACGTTGTGGAATGATTATGACAAAACTAGGTGGATGAGTTGGGTAGATGACAAGGACAAGACGATTCGATTTTGGAGGTCCGGATGCAGATCCAGCCTATCAGTGGCCGAGCTACAACATGTAAATTGTTCAACCTGGTGGAGGTACGCTCCTGCTAAGTGCCGTTCCAGTCTTTCGTAAGCAGCACAAGATTGCGGGGTAGCATCATTGGCTGAGGATGTGACAGTGGTGCTGATGCAATGCCATCACTAAGGTAGGGCAGGAATTTGGAATTTTTTCAGTGTGTCGGTGAAAGCTCACCTGCCTTCGTGAAGAACACCGTGGGATCTTAAACGTCCACCAACTCATGCTGGCAGATGCGACGCCCAATGTAATGACATATCCGAGGGATGACACCACATTGATGAATCACGCTACCTGTGAAACACCAGGATGAGAGTTTAAAGCTGGACTGGGATTCAAACCCAAGGTAGACAGCTTAGAGGCGAGTATTCGTACCTCTAGGCCATCCTTCCGGCCCTTTGTGGCCCCTCATGATATATGATCACTAATCTGAGTGAGGTGGAGAAGATTGAGAGCAAATTGTTCTTTCTAGGTCCATCACTCACAACAGTATCATTGTGTGGTAAAAGGAAAAGTAAAAAAAAAATCGTCTTTCAGGGAAGAATTTTAACTTGCTAAATTTAAAGATTGTTACATGCTTCAATATCCTGCCAAGTTGCGAGTCAGTAAAAGGTAGAGGTAAGGCCTGGTAAACAGTAGAATCCATGCACGTAGTTCATGAGATACAATGTATTAAAGCGCGATGCTGCGCACGCTAATGCTTATGCAAAGAGCAAGCGGACAACGCGGTTCATAAAAGAGTCTTTATTCAAAGTACTCAAACTGCAGCACTAAGCTGCTCAGGGCTGCGCGCTCCGCGTATATCGTGAGGCCACGCCTCTCTCCCTGGCGTGGCCCATCCCCACTTGGTGTGCGGGGTGATGTCACCGCGTCAGTGCATTCGTGTCCGCCACACGTGCCCCCCCAGAATCCCCGCGCACCTGAAGGGTCAGTTTGCGGGGCAAACGGAGGACCCGGCCGAAGCGCCCCCTGGCGACTGGCGGCGTCTGGGATGCAGGGATGCCATCTGGGATGCCTCCGGCAGCAGGACCGGGGGGCGGCGTGGCGGCGGGGCTGGGCGGTGCCGGGGGACCGCCCGCAGGGGGGCGGCCCCGACGCGGGGGTCGGGCCACTGGCGGTGGATGGTCCACGTCGAGGTGGGCCGGCTTGAGGCGGTCTACAGAAACGCGGTCAGGAGTACCGCCGATGTCCAGGGTGAAGTGCTTCGCCCCGGTCTCCAGCACGCGGAAAGGCCCGTCGTACGGGGGCCGCAGTGGTGTCCGGTGGGCATCGTGGCGGACAAAGACGTACTCCGCCGTGCGAAGCTCCGGGGCGACGTGCATCGGTGGGTGCCCGTGGCATGCCGTTGGCACCGGGGCGAACCTCTGGGCGGTCTCTTGCAGAGCGGAGCGCTGCTGTGCCGCGGACCATGGTGCCGTGGAGTTGGGGAGGAACTCGCCCGGCACCCGCAGCAGTTGCCCGAAGACCAACTCCGCCGCGGATGCGCGCAGGTCCTCCTTGGGCGCCGTCCGGAGGCCCAGCAGGACCCAGGGGAGCCTGTCGACCCAGCCGCCGTCGCGGAGGGTGGCCCGGAGCGCGGCCTTCAATGAGCGGTGAAATCGCTCACACAGGCCGTTAGCCTGGGGGTGGTATGCCGTGGTTCAGTGCAGCTGGACCCTGAGCCCCTGCGCGACCGCCCCCCAGAGCTCCGAGGTGAACTGGGGGCCGCGGTCGGACGAGATGTCTGAGGGGGCGCCGAACCGGGCGACCCAGGTGGCGATGAAAGCCTGCGCGACACCCGCCGCCGTCGTCGACGCCAAGGGCACGGCCTCCGGCCACCGGGTGGTGCGGTCCACCATGGTGAGGACGTGGGTGAAACCCCGCGAGGGGGGCAGAGGTCCCACCAGGTCCACGTGGACGTGGTCAAACCGGCGTTCCGGCACCGTGAACGGGGCCAACGGGGCCTGGGTGTGCCGGTGCACCTTGGCGCGCTGGCACGCGAGGCACATCCTGGCCCAGCCGCGGACGGCCTTCCGGAGGCCATGCCAGACGAACTTGTCGGCGATCAACCTTTGGGAGGCCCTCGCGCCCGGGTGGGACAGGCCGTGGATGGCGTCAAACACCTGGCGCTGCCAGCCCGCGGGCACGATGGGGCGAGGACGCCTGAGGGAGACGTCGCACAAGAGGGCCGCGCCTGCGCCGTCGAACGGCACCTCGGTGACACGGAGGCCCATGATGGCGGTCCGCAAGGCCTGGACGTCGGGGTCAGCGGCCTGGTCCGCTGCCATCCGGGCATAGTCGATGCCGAGGTGGACTGTGTGGGCGACGGCCCGGGAAAGGCAATCCGCCACCGGGTTGTCCTTCCCCGCGACATGCCGGATGTCCGTCATGTACTCAGACACGGCCGAGAGGTGACGCTGCTGCCGGGCCGACCACGGCTCGGTGACCTTGCCCATCGCGAAGATCAGCGGCTTGTGGTCGACGAAGGCCGTGAACGCACGGCCCTCGAGCAGATGGCGGAAGTGCCTGACCGCCAAGTGAAGCCCGAGCAACTCGCGGTCGAAGGTACTGTAACGGCGTTCGGGCGGGCGAAGCTGCCGGCTAAAGAACGCCAGCGGTTGCCAAGCTCCACGCACCCATTGCTCGTGCACCGCGCCCACAGCGTAGTCCGAGGCGTCGGTGGTGAGGGCGATCGGTGCATCGGGCGCCGGGTGCGCGAGCATGGTGGCGTTAGCCAAGGCGAGCTTCGCGCCCGTGAACGCCGTGTCCATCTGCTCGGTCCAGGTAACGTCGCCTTTGCCCGGCTTACCTCGGAGAGCTTCATGCAGGGGGCACAGGAGCTGGGCGATACGGGGCAGGAACCGATGGTAAAAGTTCACCATGCCCAGGAACTCCTGCAGCCCTCTGATCGTGCGGGGGCACGGAAACCCCTTCACCGCCTCCACCTTGGCCGGCAGGGGGACGGCTCCGTGCCTGGTGACACGGTGCCCCAGAAAATCGATTATGGCGGCGCTGAACCGGCACTTTGCGGGGTTCACAATCAGGCCATGCTGGCCCAGGCGTTCAAAGAGCGTGCGGAGGTGGCGTAGGTGCTCTTCGTGGGACGCGCTGGCGACGAGGATATCGTCCAGGTAGACGTAGACAAAATCCAAGTCGCGCAGGACGCTGTCCATCAGTCGCTGGAACGCCTGAGCCGCATTCTTCAGACCGAAGGGCATCCGCAGGAACTCGAAGAGTCCGAATGGCGTGATGACCGCCGTCTTCGGGACATCCTCCGGCCTGACGGGGACCTGATGGTAGCCGCGTATGAGGTCCACCTTCGAGAAGAAGGACATGCCCGCCAAACGGGCGGAAAAGTCCTGAATGTGGGGGACGGGGTAGCGGTCGGGGGTGGTGGCGTCATTGAGACGGCGATAGTCCCCGCACGGTCGCCATCCCCCGCCGGGCTTCGGCACGATGTGCAGCGGCGACGCCCAAGTGCTCTCTGAGCGCCGAACGATGCCGAGTCGCTCCAGGGTAGCGAAACCCGCTTTTGCCACCGCCAGCTTCGTCGGCTCGAGGCGGCGTGCCCGGGCGTAGACCGGTGGCCCGACGGTGGGGATGTGATGGGCCACCCCGTGTTTGACGGCCCCCGCCGAGAAGGTGGGCCGCGTGAGGGCCGGGAAGCCGACGAGGAGGCGGGTGAATGCGTCCGCTGCCGGAAGCGTACAGACCAACGTGGCCGGAACCGAACCGTTTGGCAAACCGCTTGGCAAGCCGCTCGTTGAGCTGCTCGACGAGCTGGGCAGCGCACAAGCGAGCGAGCTGAACGTCTCGGCCTGGACAAGACGTCTGCGCTTTACGTCGACCAGGAGCCCATTAGCGCACAGGAAGTCCGCGCCAAGCAGTGCCATGGGCACGTCGGCGGTGACGAACGTCCATCGGAAAACCTGCCCTCCGAACCGCAGAGAGAGGCAGCGTTTTCCGTACGTACGGATGGGCGTCCCGTTCGCGGCAAGCAGCGCAGGGCCCCCGCCCGCGGCGTGCTTGTCTGACGTGCCAGCGGGAACGACACTCACCTGCGCTCCCGTGTCGCACAGGTAACGGCGCCCGGATAAGGTGTCCGTTATGAACAGCAGGCTGCTCGAACGGCCGGCGCTTAACGCCATTATTGAGCGCCGGCCCGGGCGTTTCCCGACCTGTTGAAGGAGCATGGCGGATGACATTGCCGAGCCTCGTGGCCAAACTTGGCGTGGAACCAGCACCAGGTGGTGGAGCTGGAAGAGCGCGGCTGGCTCCGCCAGGCCGGTGGAGTTGGCGGGTTTCCCCGCGGTGGCGGTTTTCGCCGCGGCGGTGGGCGGGGCGTGGCGGCGGTCACGAGGTGCGTATCAGCATGCTGCGTATGCTGTGTAAGCTGATGCTGTGGAACAGCAGCATCAGCAGCATTAGCAGCATCAGCCACGAGGGCCGTGGCGGCCACGCCGACTCTCGCCCGCGTGTCCGAAGCGGCGAAGTACTTGTCCGCCTCGGCCGCCAATGCTCGGGGTTCCGTTAGCCCGGTCCCGGCCAACGCGAGGCGAACCTGCGCTGGAAGTTGGCGACGGAAAAGCGCCCGGAATAGAGAACCGGGGGCTTCGTCGCCCAACAGTGACAGCATATGGTCCATTCTGACCGACGGGCGCGTGTCGCCGAGCTCGGGGAGATCCAGGAGGCGGTCGGCCCGTGCGTCGTCCGTGAGGTCGAACGTGGCTAGGAGTAGCCGCTTGAGTGCCTCGTACTTGTGGCCGTCCGGTGGGTGGCGAAGGACGGACACAACTCGAGCGGCCGTGCCGGGCCCGAGGGAGGCGACGACGTGGCAGTAGCGCATGTCGTCGTTGGTGAGGCGCCGAAGCTGAAATTGGGCTTCGGCTTGAACGAACCAGACTTCGGCCTGGGCCTCCCAAAATTCGGGAAGTTTAATCGCCATTGCCTTGTCGTTGGCCATTGCAATGGCGTCGTGTTCGGAAGGATCGCTACGGCAGATCCAACGTCGAGGTCACCATATAAAGCGCGATGCTGCGCACGCTAATGCTTACGCAAAGAGCAAGCGGACAACGCGGTTCATAAAAGAGTCTTTATTCAAAGTACCCAAACTGCAGCACTAAGCTGCTCAGGGCTGCGCGCTCCGTGTATATCGTGAGGCCACGCCTCTCTCCCTGGCGTGGCCCATCCCCACTTGGTGTGCGGGGTGATGTCACCGCGTCAGTGCATTCGTGTCCGCCACACGTGCCCCCCCAGAATCCCCGCGCACCTGAAGGGTCAGTTTGCGGGGCAAACGGAGGACCCGGCCGAAGCGCCCCCTGGCGACTGGCGGCGTCTGGGATGCAGGGATGCCATCTGGGATGCCTCCGGCAGCAGGACCGGGGGGCGGCGTGGCGGCGGGGCTGGGCGGTGCCGGGGGACCGCCCGCAGGGGGGCGGCCCCGACGCGGGGGTCGGGCCACTGGCGGTGGATGGTCCACGTCGAGGTGGGCCGGCTTGAGGCGGTCTACAGAAACGCGGTCAGGAGTACCGCCGATGTCCAGGGTGAAGTGCTTCGCCCCGGTCTCCAGCACGCGGAAAGGCCCGTCGTACGGGGGCCGCAGTGGTGTCCGGTGGGCATCGTGGCGGACAAAGACGTACTCCGCCGTGCGAAGCTCCGGGGCGACGTGCATCGGTGGGTGCCCGTGGCATGCCGTTGGCACCGGGGCGAACCTCTGGGCGGTCTCTTGCAGAGCGGAGCGCTGCTGTGCCGCGGACCATGGTGCCGTGGAGTTGGGGAGGAACTCGCCCGGCACCCGCAGCAGTTGCCCGAAGACCAACTCCGCCGCGGATGCGCGCAGGTCCTCCTTGGGCGCCGTCCGGAGGCCCAGCAGGACCCAGGGGAGCCTGTCGACCCAGCCGCCGTCGCGGAGGGTGGCCCGGAGCGCGGCCTTCAATGAGCGGTGAAATCGCTCACACAGGCCGTTAGCCTGGGGGTGGTATGCCGTGGTTCAGTGCAGCTGGACCCTGAGCCCCTGCGCGACCGCCCCCCAGAGCTCCGAGGTGAACTGGGGGCCGCGGTCGGACGAGATGTCTGAGGGGGCGCCGAACCGGGCGACCCAGGTGGCGATGAAAGCCTGCGCGACACCCGCCGCCGTCGTCGACGCCAAGGGCACGGCCTCCGGCCACCGGGTGGTGCGGTCCACCATGGTGAGGACGTGGGTGAAACCCCGCGAGGGGGGCAGAGGTCCCACCAGGTCCACGTGGACGTGGTCAAACCGGCGTTCCGGCACCGTGAACGGGGCCAACGGGGCCTGGGTGTGCCGGTGCACCTTGGCGCGCTGGCACGCGAGGCACATCCTGGCCCAGCCGCGGACGGCCTTCCGGAGGCCATGCCAGACGAACTTGTCGGCGATCAACCTTTGGGAGGCCCTCGCGCCCGGGTGGGACAGGCCGTGGATGGCGTCAAACACCTGGCGCTGCCAGCCCGCGGGCACGATGGGGCGAGGACGCCTGAGGGAGACGTCGCACAAGAGGGCCGCGCCTGCGCCGTCGAACGGCACCTCGGTGACACGGAGGCCCATGATGGCGGTCCGCAAGGCCTGGACGTCGGGGTCAGCGGCCTGGTCCGCTGCCATCCGGGCATAGTCGATGCCGAGGTGGACTGTGTGGGCGACGGCCCGGGAAAGGCAATCCGCCACCGGGTTGTCCTTCCCCGCGACATGCCGGATGTCCGTCATGTACTCAGACACGGCCGAGAGGTGACGCTGCTGCCGGGCCGACCACGGCTCGGTGACCTTGCCCATCGCGAAGATCAGCGGCTTGTGGTCGACGAAGGCCGTGAACGCACGGCCCTCGAGCAGATGGCGGAAGTGCCTGACCGCCAAGTGAAGCCCGAGCAACTCGCGGTCGAAGGTACTGTAACGGCGTTCGGGCGGGCGAAGCTGCCGGCTAAAGAACGCCAGCGGTTGCCAAGCTCCACGCACCCATTGCTCGTGCACCGCGCCCACAGCGTAGTCCGAGGCGTCGGTGGTGAGGGCGATCGGTGCATCGGGCGCCGGGTGCGCGAGCATGGTGGCGTTAGCCAAGGCGAGCTTCGCGCCCGTGAACGCCGTGTCCATCTGCTCGGTCCAGGTAACGTCGCCTTTGCCCGGCTTACCTCGGAGAGCTTCGTGCAGGGGGCACAGGAGCTGGGCGATACGGGGCAGGAACCGATGGTAAAAGTTCACCATGCCCAGGAACTCCTGCAGCCCTCTGATCGTGCGGGGGCACGGAAACCCCTTCACCGCCTCCACCTTGGCCGGCAGGGGGACGGCTCCGTGCCTGGTGACACGGTGCCCCAGAAAATCGATTATGGCGGCGCTGAACCGGCACTTTGCGGGGTTCACAATCAGGCCATGCTGGCCCAGGCGTTCAAAGAGCGTGCGGAGGTGGCGTAGGTGCTCTTCGTGGGACGCGCTGGCGACGAGGATATCGTCCAGGTAGACGTAGACAAAATCCAAGTCGCGCAGGACGCTGTCCATCAGTCGCTGGAACGCCTGAGCCGCATTCTTCAGACCGAAGGGCATCCGCAGGAACTCGAAGAGTCCGAATGGCGTGATGACCGCCGTCTTCGGGACATCCTCCGGCCTGACGGGGACCTGATGGTAGCCGCGTATGAGGTCCACCTTCGAGAAGAAGGACATGCCCGCCAAACGGGCGGAAAAGTCCTGAATGTGGGGGACGGGGTAGCGGTCGGGGGTGGTGGCGTCATTGAGACGGCGATAGTCCCCGCACGGTCGCCATCCCCCGCCGGGCTTCGGCACGATGTGCAGCGGCGACGCCCAAGTGCTCTCTGAGCGCCGAACGATGCCGAGTCGCTCCAGGGTAGCGAAACCCGCTTTTGCCACCGCCAGCTTCGTCGGCTCGAGGCGGTGTGCCCGGGCGTAGACCGGTGGCCCGACGGTGGGGATGTGATGGGCCACCCCGTGTTTGACGGCCCCCGCCGAGAAGGTGGGCCGCGTGAGGGCCGGGAAGCCGACGAGGAGGCGGGTGAATGCGTCCGCTGCCGGAAGCGTACAGACCAACGTGGCCGGAACCGAACCGTTTGGCAAACCGCTTGGCAAGCCGCTCGTTGAGCTGCTCGACGAGCTGGGCAGCGCACAAGCGAGCGAGCTGAACGTCTCGGCCTGGACAAGACGTCTGCGCTTTACGTCGACCAGGAGCCCATTAGCGCACAGGAAGTCCGCGCCAAGCAGTGCCATGGGCACGTCGGCGGTGACGAACGTCCATCGGAAAACCTGCCCTCCGAACCGCAGAGAGAGGCAGCGTTTTCCGTACGTACGGATGGGCGTCCCGTTCGCGGCAAGCAGCGCAGGGCCCCCGCCCGCGGCGTGCTTGTCTGACGTGCCAGCGGGAACGACACTCACCTGCGCTCCCGTGTCGCACAGGTAACGGCGCCCGGATAAGGTGTCCGTTATGAACAGCAGGCTGCTCGAACGGCCGGCGCTTAACGCCATTATTGAGCGCCGGCCCGGGCGTTTCCCGACCTGTTGAAGGAGCATGGCGGATGACATTGCCGAGCCTCGTGGCCAAACTTGGCGTGGAACCAGCACCAGGTGGTGGAGCTGGAAGAGCGCGGCTGGCTCCGCCAGGCCGGTGGAGTTGGCGGGTTTCCCCGCGGTGGCGGTTTTCGCCGCGGCGGTGGGCGGGGCGTGGCGGCGGTCACGAGGTGCGTATCAGCATGCTGCGTATGCTGTGTAAGCTGATGCTGTGGAACAGCAGCATCAGCAGCATTAGCAGCATCAGCCACGAGGGCCGTGGCGGCCACGCCGACTCTCGCCCGCGTGTCCGAAGCGGCGAAGTACTTGTCCGCCTCGGCCGCCAATGCTCGGGGTTCCGTTAGCCCGGTCCCGGCCAACGCGAGGCGAACCTGCGCTGGAAGTTGGCGACGGAAAAGCGCCCGGAATAGAGAACCGGGGGCTTCGTCGCCCAACAGTGACAGCATATGGTCCATTCTGACCGACGGGCGCGTGTCGCCGAGCTCGGGGAGATCCAGGAGGCGGTCGGCCCGTGCGTCGTCCGTGAGGTCGAACGTGGCTAGGAGTAGCCGCTTGAGTGCCTCGTACTTGTGGCCGTCCGGTGGGTGGCGAAGGACGGACACAACTCGAGCGGCCGTGCCGGGCCCGAGGGAGGCGACGACGTGGCAGTAGCGCATGTCGTCGTTGGTGAGGCGCCGAAGCTGAAATTGGGCTTCGGCTTGAACGAACCAGACTTCGGCCTGGGCCTCCCAAAATTCGGGAAGTTTAATCGCCATTGCCTTGTCGTTGGCCATTGCAATGGCGTCGTGTTCGGAAGGATCGCTACGGCAGATCCAACGTCGAGGTCACCATATAAAGCGCGATGCTGCGCACGCTAATGCTTACGCAAAGAGCAAGCGGACAACGCGGTTCATAAAAGAGTCTTTATTCAAAGTACCCAAACTGCAGCACTAAGCTGCTCAGGGCTGCGCGCTCCGTGTATATCGTGAGGCCACGCCTCTCTCCCTGGCGTGGCCCATCCCCACTTGGTGTGCGGGGTGATGTCACCGCGTCAGTGCTTTCGTGTCCGCCACAGTATAATGATTGCAGTTTGGGAAGAAAGGCCTTGTTTGGGGACAGAAGAAGTACAGAGGATATTAATTTTTGGCTTCAATGTGATAGGAGAAAGAGGTGGAGTTTGATTAAAGCTGAAGCAATAGCAAGGTAGGAAGAAAACAGGATCCAGGAAAGGTCGCTGGGTGCTTGCAAGGACCAGCTCATGGTTCGAAGGAAAGTTAGATATGTGAAAGATGGAGGATCCCTCGATGAGCCTTTTAATCCAAATTCCACATGCATAGGATCTACTGCCGAAACAAGGAAATGTCTCTTTGCGGAAAATGAAGAATGTCGCTAACTACACTTTTGGCAGTGAAATAGGGTCACCTGAATCCTGAGTTCCGTGTCTGTTTAATGGCTGCAGCAAGATGGCGCTACACTTTTCACCAAAATAAGGTTTGTTTTGTGAAAAAAGAGAATTAAGACCACGGAAGTGTACAAGCAGATTTAGGGGCCAGGATGTTTATTCCACTGGGCAGATATAAAAACAGTGGACAATTCATGAATCTGCACTCATCTTAGCACCGAGCACTCGAGTTTTTCACTCAGAGATTGATGGAAAAGACGTTTTCATTTAAAACAAAATTGCATCAACATCAAAAGACACTCACATTGCGTTCCCTGGGTGCGGGATGGCCCTCTGTGGTATTGCGGCTCGCTCAAGATGGCCGATCTGCTCGTGATGTCAAGGAGCCGCACGACATGTTCACGATGACTCGGTGAATATCAGTAACAATAAACAAACATCACCCAAGGTTACAAGCGCAAGTACGAGCTTTACGTGACATTCCAATTTGTTCCGACTCAAAACTAAAATCACCTGTCATCACATTAACATACAAACTCGGTGACTTCCAACCTGAGCTGAAGCCCACTTGCCAGACAGACATTTCCTATTTGTGTAGCTAAAGGTGAATGTTTAGCACTCACGTCAACACTTCCAGTGGCCTAGATTGCTTATGGAATCCAATTCAGAGATCACGTTACATGTTACAGATGCCAATTTCACCAGAGTGCAGCAAATATTTACATCGGTTTATTGTGACATAAAAAGTGAGGTACATCAGATTTGAATTCAATTTGTGCTGATTTGCATATCCTCAGTACAGTATTTAATTTATTTTTCTGAAGGAAATGTTAAACTATCTGTTCTATATGCAATTATGTGGAGATAATAATATCCCATTGTATGTCAATGTAGATTAGGCCTCAACACAACTATCCAGACAGGTGAATGGAGCATCTGGAAAAGATGTGATATTGCTCAACTACGGGTAGCAACCTTCAAACCAGTTGGGTCTCACATTCTCACCAAGTCTCTTCTGAAAGACCACCTGTGAAACTAATATTTACCTCTGCCACCGAAGGTGAATTGAGGTTATGTTTTCACCCCTGTCTGTTTGTCTATCTGTCTGTGTTTGTCTGTCTGTGAACAAGATATCTCAAACAGTTATGGACGGATTCAGCTGAAACTTGATGGCGAGGTTGAGTAGGTGACACAGACGAAAAGACAAATTGATTTGATTTTGGTGAACATCCGGATCTGGGTCTGAGAATTTTCAAAGTGATTCTTCACCATTGAGAGATAGCGCAAAAAACGATATATAGCACGATATCTTTAAAAGTTGTGGACGAATTGTGATAAAACTAAGTGGATAGGTGGGTGTGTGACAAGGACGAATCGATTCGATTTTGGTGGAGATAGGAATCCGGATGTTCCAAAATCCGGAGGAATCCGGAACATTTTTTACGTTTTGTATCTCACTCATAGGCCGGATCTGCATCCTCACCTTAACCAGAATCTAATTAGGTTGTTCTTGTCACCTACCCAACTCATCCACCAAGTTTTGTCAAAAGCCATCCATAAGTTTTGAGGTATCCTGCTAAATATTGTTTTTAGCCCTCAATGGTGAAGAATCACTTTTAAAACGAGAACGGCACGTGGTAGGGCGCATACCTCCGCCAAGCAGAACGGTTTATGTTTGGTATCCATCTGACAGGCCGGATCTGGATTTGGACCTGAACCAAAATCAAATTAGCTTGTTCTTCTCACCGAACCAACCCATCCATCAAGTTTAGTCATAACTCGTCCATAACTTTTTAAAATATCATGTTATATATCACTTCTCGCCCGATCTCTCAATGGTGAAGAATCACTTAAAATTAAATAATTCTCGTATCCGAATCCACATTCAGATCTTCACCAAACCCGAATCGTTTCATCCAGGTCACACACACAACCGGTCCACCAAGTTTCGTCCAAATCATTTTTATCAATTTTATATATATATATAATATAAATATAAATATAAATATATCAAATATAAATATATCATATATATATATATATATATATATATATATATATATATATATATATATATATATATATATATATATATACATACACACAATAACAAACAACAGGCATTTTAAGGCCATTTTCCCTGCTAGAGCGGGGGTTAGCCTTGCGAGCTCCATGACAATCTTCTGCATCTCTCCTTGTTAACCCCCTCGCCGCATTTATTCTTCCACCACCTTTAGCCAAGTATTTCTCGTCTTCCCCATCATCGACTACCTTCGACATTCATTTCTATCACTCTTCTCAACCAGTCACTTTCATCCTTCCTCAACACATGACCAAACCATCGCAACCTGTTTCTCTTCACAGCATCCATCACAGGCTATATTCCCATCATCTTTCGCAATTCATCATTTGTCTTCCTCTCTCTCAACGATACTCCACAGTCCACACATCCACCGAACCATTCGCATCTCCACCCTTTCCAGCCTTCGTTGCTGCTCTACATTCATTACCCATGTCTCGCTCCCATAAATCATAACACTTCTCACACATGCAGCATACACCTTTCCCTTCAGCTTCAACGACACTCCCCTCCTCGTCAGCACGCCACTCAGTTACCGAAACTTCTTCCATGCACATCTCACTCCAGCAACCGTTGCTGAGTCTGATCCACCTTCTCCATTCAGCATGTCTCCGACGTAGCAAAATGTTTTCACACCTTCCAGCTTCATGCCATTTCCAAGATCCAACTCAACATTTCCTCCATCTGCAGCTCCCTCTCTGCACACCTTACACTTGAATGTAGCTGCCACACTGGTTAATGACCCTCTCAAACCAAATACCCAAATACATATATAAATGTTTCATAACTTTTTGAGATATCATGCTATATAGAAGTTTTCTCCCAATCATTCAATGCTGAAGAATAGCTTACAAATTAAATAATTATCGTGTCTGAATCCATATTCAGATCTTCACCAAAATCAAATTTGATTAGTCCTTGACACACACACAACCTGTCCACCAAGTTTCGTCCAAATCCGTCCATAACTATTTGAGATATCCTGCTATGTATCATTTTTGTCCCCATCTCCACATGGTGAAGAATCACTTAAAAAATTATACTAACTGGATCCGAATCCGGATCTTCACCAAAATCTAATCATTTCGTCCTTGTCACATACGCTACCTCTGTCCCTCTGCCAAATTTCGTCCGAATCCGTCCTCAACATTTTGAGATATCTTGTTCACAAACAAACAAACAAACAAATAAACAAATGGACAGACAGGGCTGAGAGAATAACCTCCATCCACCTTTGGTGGCGGAGAAATATGTGGTGGATAGCACGATACTTGCAAAATCCATAAAATAATTTGTTGGCCTATGATGACCTCACAAATAATTGGTGGTTGAATTCAGTGACTAGATAGGCAAATCCTCTTAAAATTTCAAGTCAATCGGATGAAAATTGAGGATTTTAGAAATCTGGCCTATGTTGACCTTTTGGCCTATGTTGACCTCAAAAATAGTTGGGGGTTGAATTCAGTTAGCCGATATGTAAATCCTATTCAAATTTCAAGTCAATCTGAGGAAAATTGAAGAATTTAGAAATGTGGCCTATGCTGACCTTTTGGCCAATGTTGGCCTCAAAAATAATTGGGTGTTCAATACAGTGAGCAGATATGGAAATTCTCTTCAAATTTCAAGTAAATTCAATGAAAAACAAGCGTTACGTCTCGGTCCCCCGTCGGTGAAGTGATGTGACTTGACAAAGTGGAAGACGCAAGGTGGCAATCTTGGATTTTGACGTGGCGACCCAATTTTCAAAAGCTTTCTTCCTTATGTGTAGATACACCCACACACCAGATTAGAAGTTAGTAGCTCGTTTATTTTTCAAGATATTTCGCTCACAAGGTTCAGACATATACTATATGGTGGCGGCCATCTTGGATTTTGACGTGGCGACCCAATTTTCAATAGCGTTCTTCCTTATGCCGAGATACACCCACACACCAGATTATAAATTGGTATTTCGCTTATTTTTAAAGATATTCCACTCACAAGGTTCAGACATACATGGCGGCAGCCATCTTGGATTTTGACGTGGCGACCCAATTTTCAATAGCGTTCTTCCTTATGCGTAGGTGCACCCACACACCAGATTAGAAGTTGGTACTTCGCTTATTTTTCAAGATATTCCGCTCACAAGGTTCAGACATACATGGCGGTGGCCATCTTGGATTTTGACGTGGGTTGCACCCACACACCAGATTAGAATTCGGTCCTCCGCTTACGCACGCACGCACGCACGTATGCCCGCATGCACGCCTGCACGCATGGACGGACGGATGCATGCACGCACGCACATACGGACGGAGGGGAAAACCATAGTCCCCCTTTCGCTCCGCAGTGCGACGGGGGACAATGAGGATTTTAGAAATGTGAAATGGTTGTTGACCTTTTTGCCTATGTTGACCTTTTGGCCTCTGTTGATCTCAAAAATAGTTGGTGGTTTAGTTCAGCTAGCTGATAGGTAAATCCTATTCAAATTTGAAGTCAATCACATGAAAATTGAGGATTTTAGAAATACTAGTGCGTGCCCGTAAGTGCGTGACCGCATGGAGGCAGAAACAACAAACACACAGGCGGTTCCTTCGCTCTAGCGTGACCGTACGTGCAAAAAAAAAAAACTTTAAAAAAAAACTTTCACCGTTGCTTCGGTCTTCGCTCTACCTTGAAAAGGCACATCCTCAGGTCCCCAGCAATATAGCTGGCACGTTTCGATTAGATCAGACCAGTGGTTGTCGAGAAACAGCGGTCACAGACATACACACACACGCATTGTGTTTACAATTACTGGAATTATAGAGAGATAACAATAGGCCCCCTTCAAAATCCCCAATCTCCCTCTCCAAAACCGACACTGGACACCTGCAGTCGAGGTTGCGTTCTGCCGATGATCTCTCCTGCTCGTTTTGTGGCCGCGTGCCGCGGCGCAGAACGCCATTACGCACGTGGTCCAAGTTGGTGAAAATGGGGGGAGGGTGACCACAAGGCGGCGCCCTATGTATGTGTTTGCTAAATAAATGGCCATGACTTGGTAACCACTTGTCCGATTAATATGAAACCTTCAAAAGGCACATCCTCAGGTCCCCAGCAATATAGCTGGCAGTTTTCGATTAGATCAGACCTGTGGTTGTCGAGAAACAGCGGTCACAGACACACAGAGATTACTGGAATTATAGAGAGATGAAAAAAGTGATTGACCTTTTGGCCTATGTTGACCTTTTGGCCAATGTTGATCTCAAAAATAGTTGGTGGTCGAATTTAGTTCGCTGATATGAAAATCCCTTTCAAATATCAAGTCAATCGGATGAAAATTGAGGATTTTGAATTTCGAAAAAAAATGGTTGACCTTTGGCCTATGTGGACCTTGTGACCTATGTTGCTCTCAAAAAAAGTGGGTGGTTGAATTCAGTTCGCTGATATGTAAATACTATTCAAATTTCAAGTCAATCGGATGAAAATTGAGGATTTTAGAAATTTGAAAAAAGTGGTTGACCTTTGGCCTATGTTAACGGTATTTTTTTTTTGTTTTGTTTTTGTATACAAGATCGAGGCTCGTGAAAGAGCTAACATTAATCACACAAAAAGTCAAACCGACACATAAAACACAAAAAATAAGGGGAGCGGTAGACAAGATGGGGAGAGAGGGGAAGGACACAAACACAACATTTGAGAGCAGGGACATCGGGAGAAATGTGGGAGGGGGAGGGCTTGGGGGGAGGTGGGAGAGGTATAAAACATATGAACACTGCAAGGACTTCCAGGAAAGAAGTTGGAATTTAAAAAAAAAGAAGAAAAAAAAAGTGTATCTGGGGTGAATTAGCGGGGGTAGAAAAGATCAGGGTTTTGGATTTTGGATGGGGGAAGATAAGAGATGGTGGTGAACAGCTGTTTTAAAGACCTGGAGGGAGGAGTGGGATTGAAGGGTGTGGGGAGTTTGTTCCAGAGGCGGAGGAAAAGGGGAATGAAAGAGTGAAGGTGAGCAGAGGGCCTAGATTTTGGCAGTTTAACCAAAAGAGGGTTGCAGGCAGATCTTGTGTGACCTGAAGGAATATTGGGGGGACAGAGCACAGAGAGAGCTGGGGGAGCAAGGCTGGAGAGGAGTCGGTAGAAGACTGAAAGACCACCAACCTGCCTGCAGTGAGTGAGTGAAAGGCCCTCGGAGTTAACTTCATCGCAGGAGATTCCAATGATTCTGAAAGCTTTGGTTTCAACAGCGTGAAGCTGAGCTAGGTTTGAGGCAGGAGCACCAGCCCAGAGGGGGGAACAGTATTCCATTGAGCTGTGGATGAAAGCCTTGTATGTGGTGAGGAGCTCAGGTGTGCCAAGGAAGGACTTCGCACGATGGAGGATGCCCAGTCAGCGACTGGCTTTGGAGGCCAGCTTGGAAATGTGGTTTTCCCAAGAAAGATCATGGCAGATAGTGAGACCGAAAAGCTTGAGCGACAGAACTTCTTGGAGAGGATTGTTGAGAAAGTATATGGGAGGGTTTTCCAGTCGGTCCTTTCAGAGAGACATTGTAAGAGTGTGAGATTTGTCAGGATTGAAAGATATGTTCCACTTGTTTGACCAGTCTGTGATTTTGTCCAGGTCTGCAGAGAGAGAGGAGGCTGCAGAATGCCGATCTGAGGGATGAGGAATGGAGCGGCAGATAGTGGAGTCATCAGCAAAGAGATAGAGAGGATTTTTCAGAGAGTCGGAGAGATCATTGATGAAGACCAGAAATAGCACAGAGCCCAGAACACTACCTTGGGGAACTCCAGCTAGAACAGGAAGGGGAGATGAGAGAAATCCATTCAAGGCCACACGTTGCCTACGAACAGAGAGGAAGTCCGCAAGCCATGAGTGGAGATTTCCATGGATACCATAGGAGGAGAGTTTGGTGAGCAGAGCTGGGTGCCAGACCGTATCGAAGGCACGTGATATGTCAAGTGAGACAGCTCTAATTTCCTGTTTGGCATTGAGGACCTCCATCCATTGTTGAGACAGCAGAAGCAACATGTCCAGAGTAGAATGACGTGGTCTGCATCCAAATTGATTATCAGAGATCAAGCCATTAGAGAAGAAGAAGGATTTGATATCCGAAGCAATGATGGATTCCATGACTTTGCTGATAATTGGAAGCAGGCTGATTGGTCTGTAGTTGCAAGGATCTGTTTTTGCACATTTTTTGTGTAAAGCGGAAATATATATTTGAGTTTATATTTGAGTCCTATATTTATTTGAGTTTTGACCTCAAATATACAGACTTGGCATTTAATATGGAATATTTTTTTTGTGGGGGTGAACTTACTTTTAAAGATGTCTTAGAACCAAAAGTTCATTGGAATTATGTTGAAATTATTCTCGATTTTGTTAATGTGACCTTTAAAAGAAACAAAAACCACATTTGACATTTCGAAACAAATAAATTGATCCTTGAAAGTGATGTAAACTGATATCGAACTCAATTCATGGACAGTACTGTATTATGCTTCTGTGCGTTTTCCAGAAGTATCTCTTTATTTTGCACATTAGCCAAATTTTTTTTTAACAAAAACAAAAGTTAAATTACGACTGGGATTACGGACAGTAAAATTACAGTTCAGTACTTCGTGTAACCCCCACGAGCATTCAGGAGAGCATGTACACGTTGAGGCATGCCGTTCACGAGATTTGCTAAGGTTTGGACAGGAATCGCTTGCCATGCAGTGACAATAGCCTGCTGCAATTTACACACAGAGGTCGGCTGCTGGTCCAAGTGGTCGATTTGATGCGTTAATTCTGCCCACAAGTTCTCTATTGGATTCATATCCGGGGACATGGCAGGCCACTCCATGTGTTCTACACCACGGTCAGCAAGAAAGTGTTGGATCATGCGAGCACGGTGAGGCCATGCATTGTCATTTTGGAAGACAAAGTTTCCTCGAAAGGCTGCACGAGCAAATTGAAGCAATGTTTCTTCCAGAATGGCCCTGTACTTGAACTGGTTCAGGTTTCCATTCAGAAAAACCAGGTCAGTTTTGCCCCCTGCATGAAAAGCAGCCCAAACGGTCACCCCACCACCTCCAGCCTGGACTCATGGCACTACACAATCTTTGTTGTATGCTTCATGCACTTGTCTGCGCACTCTGACGTGGCCATCTTGACGATAGACCAGAAATCTAGACTCGTCACTGAAGATCACGTGATTCCAGTGTCCTGGCTGCCATTGACGGTGCTGTCTGGCCCACTGCAATCGGCGCTGATGGTGTTGTCTGGTCAGGCGTGGCTTTCTCAGGGGGCGCCTGGCACGATAGCCTGCTTGAACCAGTCGTTGGTTGACTAGCCTTCTGGATACAGGCACATTTGTCAGTTGCTGCCACTCAGCCCTTAGCCGATTAGCTGACTTAGTACGATTAGCTGAATACCCACCCAAAATACACACCAACAGACAAACTGACTGTTCTTACTCAGTAAGTATGTTACAAAGGAGAAATGTATTTTAATTGGATAAATATAAAGGTGATTATTTATTGGAGATTATTTAGTTAATAAATCCTGCTCTGAGAGTGTTGTTGGTGAGATGACAGGCTGGGGTGAAGGCCAGCCAACTCCTCACTTGGAGTGTTTGCAGGAGATGTCTGGAGCACAGCGGCCTCTATCCTCGACTGATAAATGCAAACACCTTTGTACCCACATCTCACAAATGTTACATTGTAACTACTAAACGAAATAGTGTACCATTTTAAATGGTTGTGAATTTGAATTATAATGTTGGCAAATTAGATATTGTATTTTGGTTAATAAAATGGTCTTAAAAGTGAATACATGCATGTCCCTACAAAGGTCAAGCTGCCCCCTGGGTGACAAGATGTCTGCAATTCCTCTCGCTTGTACGTGACACCACCTTTGGACTACTGCGGCATAATTCAAACCATCACATCTGCTGTGGCCTTGATGATGAGATAATCGACCGTGTTCAAGACTATAAAATTGAGATCACTGAATGAGAGACTGAGAGGGGTCCTGGCCGAAATGATGTTACTGTTCTGTATTTGGATGTTCCTTTGATGTACTTTTTCATAGGTACTTCGAGTACCTTTGTATTTTGGTATGTTCTTTGTGTGTAAGAGTCAGACTCCCTCTCCCGAGCATTAAAAATACTAGCAATGGTACCCGCCACACGGGCGGGGCTTCAATTGGGAGGCCCAAATTAAAAGGCAAAATATCAGAAATTGAAGGCTTTTTTTATTTTAAACGATTCATATAAACATCCGTTGAATCATATCACACGCAAATCATCAAAATCTAAAAAGTACATGGCGCCCATTTTGAAAAAAGATTGAATTCTGCAAAACGGAAGTGACCGCTACACACGTCTTTCTCAGTCGCACGTTTATGTGTGAAGAGTGCGTGCCGAATCTGTAACACGGATGCGGCCGCTACACCTGTTTCTCAGTCGCTTTGCACACGCTGCCATGTTACTTTGGAGCCGCACGTTAATATAGGAAGAGTTCGTCAGGAGTCGATCTACTCAATCCTGGTACGTAGTATTTCAACAAAAGCCACATCACTATTCATATCGGTAAATATTATTCCATCGTGTTTGGAAAAACTGGAAAATTGGAAAAATCCGAAAAACAATATAGCCTATGTTACTCCAGGGGGTCCGAGGAATACCCACCCAAAATATCGTTGCGATCGGTTCAGCCGTTTTTGCGGTACATTTGAACGGACAGACAGACAGACGGACGGATGGACATTTGGTGAATTATAGTAAGATTATTCCATGTAATCCCACGCAGAGGACAATCGATTATTTCATTGCAATTGTGTTGACCTAATAATAATGATCTAAAATAATGCTCCTCACAGACATGCGTTCTCTTAACGTCATCGATCACATGATCGTCATTGCACTGAACAGATCTGTAAACTAGGTTTAGAGCATACATTTATGCATGGGATATTGCTACCTACTGTGGCCATGAGCTTCTGTATTATAGTTCATGTCACAGGATAGAATGTAAATTCCTGGGAAGTGTCAATTTCAAAGAGACAAAGGCACCAATATTGCAACTTTTTCACAAGACAATTGGACACATTGTGGTTTGTGGCAAGGAGCCTTTACCTGCTCCAGTGAGTTATCAATTTCATTGGTCGATTCAATTCAAGTACAGGCTGGCCTGTCAACCTCCACCTTTTGTTCACCTTTTCTCTTATTAATCGGTGCGATCACCTCCCTGCGTCCATCCAATCCCATAATTTTCACCTCTGCTTCAAATACCTGTCCATTATATCACGTGAAGTCATCCCACAACGCATTGCATGTGACCATTACTACTCTCCTTAACCTCATTTTCCTGTCCATTTCCCCAAGCCACATATCGATAAATCACTCCTTTAATTTACTTCTTCGGTGGGCCTTGATATCTGCGTAGAACGAAAGCACCATTTGCTAAAAGCCCAGTGTTTATTGTAAAATAATGCACGCCTTCACAGTTGCGGATTAAACGTTTGGCTGTAAATTCAAAATGATTCCAAAAATCGATATCACACAAGATTGCACACGAAAGTGGAATTAATTACTTGTGTAAATATGCACAAGTATTCCCTAATTGCACTCGCCGCAGCACCGTTGCTCTGCGGAAAGCGGACAATCGAATTAAAAGTTTTGAAATTGCACTTTCGGGAAGAATCAATGTCGACAAAACGGCGGGTATATTTATCAACACACACTGATGAATGTAATTATGAGAGCCAAATTGAAATCACGACCAAGAGATGCACTCTTGTCATCTGCGGTGATAAAATATTCATTATGCCTTCCTATAGCCAGATGCATGATCAAAATTGTTCGGCGCTCACTTTGCACACAATTGCCATTGTCCGCACTCAAGACGAGCCATCTCGGAATGCATATTGAGTTCATTCATCAGCGTCGTCTCTCCTGCGCTCGCCTTATCCGCCGGTCAGTCGGACAATGGTTTCCGATTCCCAATCAACTCGTCCTTCTGTTACCGATCAGCTGTGCCCCCCAAGCCACTAAATTTTGGTATTAACTTCATAAGGGGCTTGGGTGCCATCAATCATTTTGGCAACTCATTCAAATTCCAATTTCCAGCAAGGCAGCAGGTCCCGTGAGAGCAACTCGCAAGTTCGCCTTCGGAATGTCGGTAGCGCTTTCGAGGTGGTAAACAAATTCGTTAAAAGAAGCACCTCGACTGCCCGTGTGCTTTGTAAACTCGATGGTATTCATAGAATACTTACCCTGCGCAGTCTTAAGAAGGACTTGGTGCAAGCCAACTCTTCTGTTTTTTAAGGGTTTTTTTCTTTAACCAATATGGCTGCCAGACCAGTGACTGATTATGTCACTTTTATCAAACTATATTTCCCATGGGTAGTTGGTCAATAAGTTAAAGATTTGCATTGATCGGTTAAGCAGTTTAAGAGGACAATATTTTCAAAGATTTTTGCTTAGATCCAATATGGCTGCCAGACCACGTGACATTTGATGTCATATGATGATTTTTTTTTTCATACTGATCTGATCTTGATCTTGATCTTGATCAGATCTTGAGCATTGTACTTGTCGAATTATGATGTCATAATGGAGGCACCTATGACATTATTATTAACATGTTTTATTCCCCATGGGGTGTACTTGACAATGAGCCATGTTTAAATTTTTTTCCATTAAGCGGTTTGGGGGATATAGAGGTGTAACGTTTTTCCAAGATGGCGCCTGTACCACGTGACTTATGACGTCATAATAATCATTAAAATATTATACAGGAGGAGTCGCTCCTATGGTGAAAATTTCATGTCAATCGGACCAACAGTTGCCGAGAAAATGATTTTTTTTTAATGCATACACGGCACACGGCACACGTACTCAATTGAATGCTTAACCCCGCTTTTCGCTTCAGGAGCGCAGGGTAGTTAGTAAAATCCCTATTAGAGGCTATTGTCATGACCTGGCCCTTGTGTGAAGGGCTCCGGGTACTGCATATTGCTCCGGAGATCCTAATCAATGTGCTCGGGAGACCAATACGTTCCCCGTGGGCGGGTCGCGCCGTATGAGCAATCAGAAGTGACCGAGCGAAGCTACCATCCAAATGCTGATGCAATCTTTTTACACCCCCCCCTCCCCCCAATCTTCAACACACAGTATGCCAATTCAGAAATGCAATGCTAATTCAAAACAGGGGAATAAATGCAAATACTTTACTCAAAATCAAGAAAAAACACAAGGTGCAACACCAAGGAAAAGATAAATCATAATGAAAAGAGCAAGTATTTATGAAATGTGTAATGAAAATTTATAATGAAAAGAGCACTGATATGCAGCAGCAAAGATCAAGTATTTAAAGGACAGACAGGCGCCAAGACAAAACAGACAAGACAATTAAACGCCCCACCCGGTATCCCTAGCTAATCCCAAAGGGGAGGGAGAGGGTAGCAAAATAACAAAGAAATATTCGCCAGGATATAAAGGAAATAAAAGGTAAAATAAAGCCGGGAGGGGAGGAGGGGAGGAGGGGAATTCAGGCCTGTTTCAGATGGCGTTCTGGCTGCCTCGCCCCAGCCACGTGTCCCGAGGGAGGAGCCTCCCCTCCACTCTCCTCTTTCTCAGTGGGTGTCCTCAAACTCCACGAACGACTTGCCCAGAGTAGTTCCTGCAAGACCATGAAGCCGCACGTTGCCTCCGGTCGGCTCAGACGAAACTTGATGAGGAGCAAAAGCTGCTGCTTTCCTCTCACACTTCCTCACGATCGATCCCACGTGCACCGAGAAAATCCTCCTCCACCCAAATCTCTCCTGCACCGACTGTCCCTCCAACGGGCAGCCCTCAGAGATTAATCAAAAACCCTCAAAAAGCTCACAAAGGCCGAGTTTCTCATCAAAACTTGGACAACGCGTCCTGCGTTCAGTTTTCGCCTTTCTCCCCCGATCCGATGCCCTCTTCTTCTTCCTCCCTCTCCTCTTCTTTTTTCTTTCTTCCCAAAGGTTCTTTCTCTATTCAATTATGTAGAGCTCCGGTGGGAGGGAGAAAGTCGATAAGGAAGATCTTTGTTTTTCTTTTAACAAAATAATAAAAATAAAGTGAAAGGGGAGGCAAAAAGAAAAGGGCAAATCTGGTTTCACAGCCGGCCCGGAATTTCACATAAGGTACACCCCAACGATCACACCTTCTAAAAATTGCAAGCCCAGCCCCATGAGAGTACCATCATTAAACAATCCACCCCACGAGTGTAACACTGCTCCCATCCTTCTTCCAGAGCCGTCCCGGCTCAACTATACAATCGAATCTCTACTCTATCTCTACTCTTCTCTACTCTACACTCCTGTTTAGTCCTATAGGCGCCCGCGGAACTACATAACTTCCGGTTAGTGCACCCTTCGCGACAATAGTCACGTGATTGGATACGTTGAAAACAAACCACAAAAGGGCACGTGTTACTATGGAAACGGTGTAGGTTATTTGATCATAACTCGCTTAATTCTTGTCTGATCTTTATAATTTTAACTTTCCGACAAGCTAGAAGTAATTCTCTTTCTAACAATATAAAGTTTTATGAAAAATAATACAAAATGTTTGTATAGCCGCCCGCGGAACTACGTAACTTCCGATTAGTGCATCCTTAGCGACAACAGTCACGTTATTGGATACGTTGAAAACAAACCACAAAATGGCACGTGTTACAGCTTACTCCCGGTAGTCTCGCCCTCACCTATAACACAGAACATATATTAACACAAAATGCAAAACATAGGGAGCATGGTCCTCCATCACAATAGAGTCGCATGGCACAGTTAAAAATAATAATAATAATAATAATAAACAACAACAACAACATAAAAAAACAACTGTTGCGTCCTGATGGTACAGGATTCAAGCGACAGCAAGCAAGGTAACCAACGTGCATCCCTCCCTCTCTCTTCCAAGCTTGAGGTGAAGATTGGGAACGCCATGCAGAATATTGCCAGTAGCTTCCGCCGAATTTAGGGGAGGGAAGTGGGGAACAAGGACAACAACCTCTCCCGATAGACCTATCCCCGCATCCTCTCAAGTCAAGTCATAGTCGCAGAGATAAGCTGGATGCAGAATATTGCGTTTTCCACTTCCACTTTGGCCAGCCAAATTGTTATTACCGATTCCATCCCCTGGGTCATGCTGTTGTGGGGTGCAGTTATTTGGGGTGTGGGTTTTCGATCTTTTCCCCAACTTATTTTGGCCGAGTCGTACCCACTCAGGGATGGAGTCCCCATTATATTCCCTCAGCCTGTTTCGGTGGAGGACGCGTGGCGCAACTCGCTGTCCCTGCCGCACGTGATAAATGACGTCATTTTCTTGCTTCATCACTAGACACGGACCCTGCCAACGATCGGCAAACTTGCGACAGAGCCCTCTCCGCCGCCTCATGTTGCTCATCCACACCAGGTCTCCCTCCTTAAACTGCTTTCCCCGGGCTTGTGTGTCGTACCTAGTTTTAATGCGCTGTCCGGAGCGCTGCAACCTGTCCCGAGCAAACTGATGTGCCTGTTCAATATCATGTTGTAGGCCTTCGACATAGTGGGGCCAGGTCTGGATGTGTTGATCGGGTGGTCCTCTGTAAATCAAATCTGGGAGGAGTCTTAGTTCTCGACCATACATCAGGAGTGCGGGTGTGCAACTGGTGGCTTCGCTCACCGCCGTTCTGCATGACAGTAGAATCAGCGGTAACCCCTCATCCCAGTCAGTGTGAGTATCATTCACATACATTTCTAGCTGGGTACCTAGGGTTCAATTGATACGTTCTACCATGCCGTCAGATTGAGGATGGTAAGGAGTGGTTCAAGTTTTCCGTATACCTAGAAGATCGCACATTGCTTGAAAAACCTCAGACTCAAAATTGCTTCCCTGATCTGAATGTAGCTCAGAATGGATGCCGTACCGGGTGGAGAAACCGTCCACAAGTGCCCGCGCAACTGTATTTGCATCTATACTTGCCAATGCATAAGCCTCGGGCCAATTCGTAAAGTAGTCCATAGCGACTAGGATGTACCGGTTTCCCCGGGCGGTTTCTGGAAAAGGTCCTGTAATATCCACGGCCACTCTCTCCAGGGGTGCACCCACTTGGTATAATTGCAACAGGGCTAATTCTTGCCTTGAGGGGCCCTTCTTAGCAGAACACTTATCACAGTTGCGACACCAGGCCTCCACGTCTCTTTTGCAATGGATCCAATAAAAAACAATTCTGGATCTTCTTCAGCGTTTTATTTACCCCAAAGTGGCCCATTGCCTTTGGTCCGTGATAGTGCCCCAATATTTCAGACTTCTTCCACTGTGGTGTTACCAGTAACCACACATACTTGTTTGTGGCGGCCACTGCCCACCTCCGGTAAAGTACTCCATCACCTAAGCCGAGACTGTCCCATTGTCCCCAGTACACTTTCAAGTCTGGTGTAAGAGTTGCTACCTCTTCCCAGTCCGGTTGTCTGTTCGCCTCCTTCCAGGTAATGACCATGTTCAAGTCAGTGTCTTCTCGTTGTGCCGCACCAAAGTCTGTCAGCAAATCATTATCACTCTGTGGACTCTCTGTGGGTTGCACACTTCCACGCATTACACACACATGATCATTTTGGTTGTTCTCCTGCTCCTCCTCCTCCCTCTTGTCCTTTCTTTCACAATGGTGGCAACCTTGCTCAATGCACGGTCTTCTAGACAAGGCATCGGCGTTGGCATGGAGCCGACCCGGGTGATGCACAATGTTGAAATCAAAAGCCTGTAACTTTTCTAACCAGCGGGCCACCTGACCCTCCGGCGACTTGAAGTTCATTAGCCATCTTAGAGATGCATGGTCTGTGCGAAGCTCAAATTTTTTTCCAAGGAGGTACGGTCGGAAATGATCAAACGCGGTCACCAACGCCAGCAACTCTTTTCGCATCACACAATAGTTCCTTTCCAGTTTAGACAAAGCCCTGCTGAAGTAGGAGATTACCCGCTCTGTGCCCCCCTGCTCTTGGGAAAGTACTGCACCCAGGCCCAAGTGGCTCGCGTCTGTATCCAGGATAAACTCTCCCTCACTTTCAGGGAATGCCACTATGGGGCTCTCCATCAATGTATCCTTTAGGGCTCTAAACGCATCCTCACAGTCATTGGCCCAGACAAACTTGGTGTTTTTCTTTTCTGACAACCTGTGTAGGGGTCGTGCGATGTCTGCAAAGCCTTTTATAAATCGTCGGTAGTACGAGCATAACCCCAGAAAGGCCCGTACCTGCCGTACATTCGTGGGAGTAGGCACTGCTGAGATTTTGTCCGGGTTGGTCGACACACCCTATCGACCGATAAATGTGTCCCAGGTAGGCGACTCTCGCCCGAAATAGCTGGCACTTCCCGGGGTTCAATGTCAACCCCACCTCCCGAAAGCGTGAAAAAACTTGTTCCAGTTGGGAAATAGCAAGATCAAATGTTGATGAATGGACTAGAACGTCATCTAGATAGACGAGACAAAACTCTGCCCATAAGCCTTTCAAATGTGGCGGAGCATTGCACAGACCAAATTGCATAACCCTGAATTGCCATAGACCTGTTCCCACTGAAAATGCGGTCTTTTCACGACTGGCTGGGTCGACTTCACCCTGCCAGTAGCCACTCTTTAGGTCAAAAGTGCTATACCACTTTGATACAGCTAACGCATCAAATGTCTCATCGTTTCGAGGAAGAGGATATGAATCCTTTCTGGTCACATCGTTCAATTTCCTGCAATCCACGCAAAATCGAACTGTCCCATCCTTCTTCCGCACCAGGACCACTGGTGATGCCCATGCTCCATCAGAGGGTTCAATTATTACATCCTCGGCATACATTCTGGCAATTTCCTCCACAGCAGTTTTCCTTTTTCCAAATGGTAGCCGTCTTGGGGGTTGCTTAATCGGTCTTGCCGAGCCCGTCTCAATCCGATGGTTTACCATTTTCGTGTGGTGCAGCTTCTTACCCGCTAGCATGAACAAGTCTCGGTTACAGGCAATTAACCAGTGGACTTGTTTGGCTTGATCCTCACTGAGTCCTGCAATACTGCGTTGTTCCAGATCTGCGAGTTCTTCAGGATCTGCGACTCACCATCGTCGCGCCTTTTGGTATCCTTTACTCCGGACCTCCCATTACACTCTACCACCTCTATCCCCGACGTCCAGGTAGCTAGCTGGTTGCTCGCTCTCACAACCCTTGGCTGATCGGTGGCATTTAGCAGCTGTACTGGCACCTGTGTTCCTTCGGACCCTGCTAACGTCTGTGCTACTGCGATTCCGTCAGTCATTGGCTCTTCCATCGGTTCCACTAGTCCCAGCGGGGATGATTCACACCTGATGACAGCTCGCTGAGTGATGATCAGCATTTCTGAGTTTGGTGGTATAGTCACAGACACAGGTGCAATTTTACACTTGCATCCTTTGTATCTTTTTCTCTCTGCTCCTCAAATATAACCATGTCCTTTCCAATCTTCAAGCACATCCGATCAAAATTCAACTGGCAACCGTTCTCGGCCAGGAAATCCAGTCCAATCAAGCAAGGGTCACAGAGTTTCGCCACCCACACCTTTGTGTTATACTCCATCCCAGCCAACCGCAAGTTGATGACTCCACTCCCGAGTATTGGCACAGTCTCCCCATTGGACAATTTCAGATGATACCCTGCTCCAGGGGCGAGTGGTTTCCATCTCTTTGTTGTGTGTCGCAGCATGTCCGGATGTACAAAGGTTGCATTCGCCCCCGTATCCACAATTGCTCGAATATGTTTCCCCTCTACTGTACAAGCAACTGCGACATTCTGCAGCTGTTCCCCAACTCCACTCAAACGAAGCACCACGACTGAGGCTTCCCCATTCACAGCCGGCTGTCGCCCCACACGACCAGCTACGTCCAGTTTCCCGAATGGCTAGCTCCATCTCGTCTTGGGGCCTCTGATCTCCCTTCTGCGACATGGCTTAACGCCCCCCAACCCCCTATCGGAGCAATTGCCATGGCTGTTTCATTTACATCCCATCTTGGTCCCCTTCCTCCTGTGAACTCTTGTTGACGTCTGTGCCACATACACTCCGACTGCAAGTGGCCCGGTATTCCGCACCCCCAGCATGTGGAGTCCCTTCCCCAGGGATCAGAAAACACCCTTTTTCCTCGTGGTCCCCCCAAAGGTTGTTTCCCTAAAGTCCCAAAACCCTGCTGTATCACCTCACGAAGCCTCTGCACATCCTGTTTGGTGGCGTAACCTTCTCCCCTTTCAATACCATCAGCCGGTCCTTCATACCGCTTGGGAGTCTCCACCTCTTCGGTTCCTAGGTGATGTGCCTGACGAATTACTGCCCGTTGCATATGGGGCAACCGCTGTGTATGAATGATCCACAATTCAGAAGCAACCTCCGCTGCCTGATACAGACCCAGAGGCCATTGTACATGAATTTGTGATTGGAATTCCCCACCTATGGGTGCTATGAAATACTCACGAGCCAGATTTTCAAATCCCGGTCCCTTTATCTCCGGGTAAACCAGCTTTACTAAGCATTCAATGTCACCCACCAGATTCTGGAACGTCTCCGGGGGATGCCACTTCCGCTGCATGAGCGACATGGCTTAACAACAAGGTGGAACAAGGTGGCAACATGGCTTAATGACAGTTTGACAAGGTGGAAAAGTTTCTGTCAACCCTCGACTGATTCTGCAACTGGACCTGACGGCATCAGCCCACGGGTCCTAAAATCCTGTTCTTCCGCTCTTTCACTCCCTCTCTCTGTTCTCTTCACCCTCTCTTTCGCTCAAGGTCATCTTCCATCTGCTTGGAAATCTGCCAACATCACCGCTTTGCACAAAAAAGGTGCAAAAACAGATCCCATCAACTATAGACCAATCAGCCTTCTCCCAATTATCAGCAAAGTCATGGAATCCATCATTGCTTCAGATATGAAATCTTTCCTCTTCTCCAATGGCTTGATCTCTGATCATCAATTTGGTTTCAGACCTGGTCACTCTACTCTGGACATGCTGCTTCTGCTTTCTCAACAATGGATGGAGGTCCTCAATGCCAAACAGGAAATTAGAGCAGTCTCCCTTGACATATCACATGCCTTCGATACGGTCTGGCACCCCGCTCTGCTCACCAAACTCTCCTCTTTTGGTATCCATGGAAATCTCCACGCATGGCTGGCGAACTTCCTCTCTAGTCGTAGTCAACGTGTGGCCCTGAATGGGTTTCTCTCATCTCCTCTTCCTGTTTAGGCTGGAGTTCCCCAAGGCAGTGTTCTGGGCCCTGTGCTTTTTCTGGTCTTCATCAATGATCTCTCTGACTCTCTTGAAAATCCTCTATCTCTTTGCTGATGACTCTACTCTCTGTCGCTCCATTCTTCATCCCTCAGATCGGCAGTCTGCAGCCTCCTCACTCTCTGCAGCTCTGGACAAAATCACAGACTGGGCAAACAAGTGGAACATGTCTTTCAATCCTGACAAATCTCACACTCTTACGATGTCTCTCCGAAAAGACCGACTGGACAACCCTCCCATCCACTTTCTGAATAATCCTCTCCAAGAAGTTCTGTCACTCATGCTTTTGGGTCTCACTATCTGCCATGATCTTTCCTGGGAAAACCACATTTTAAATCTGGCCTCCAAAGCCAGTCGCCGACTGGGCATCCTCCGTCATGCGAAGTCCTTCCTTGGCACACCTGAGCTCCTCACCACATACAAGGCTTTCATCCATAGCTCAATGGAATACTGCTCTCCCCTCTGGGCTGGTGCTCCTGCCTCACACCAAGCTCAGCTTCACGCTGTTGAAACCAAAGCATTCAGAATCATTGGAATCTCCCGCGATGAAGCTAACTCCAAGGGCCTCTCACTCACTCACCGCAGGCAGGTTGGTGGTCTTTCCGTCTTCTACTGACTCCTCTCTGGCCTTGCCCCCCCCAGCTCTCTCTGGGCTCTGTCCCGCAAATATTCCTACAGGTCACACAAGATCTGCCTGCAACCCTCTTATGGTTAGACTGCCAAAATCAAGACTCTCTGCTCACCTTCACTCCTCTTTTCTCCCACCTCTGGAACAAACTCCCTCACACTCTTCAATCCCACTCCACCCTCCAGGTCTTTAAACAGCTGTTCACCACCATCTCTTATCTTCCCCCATCCAAAACCTTGATCTATCCTACCCCCGCTAATTTCACCCCAATACCACTTTTTTGAAATACCAACTTCTGTCCTGGAAGTCTTTGGTGTCCTTGTGTTTTATACTTGTCCCTCCCCCCCCCCTTCCCACGCCTCCTCCCCCAAGCCCTCTCCCTTCCACACATCTCCCTGCTCTCAAATGTTGTGTTTGTGTGCTTCCCCTTCTCTCCCCATCTTGTCTTCCGCTCCCTCTTTTTATATATTTTGTTTGTCTGGTTGATTTGTTTGTGAAGTAAATGTTAGCTCTTTCACGAGCCTCGATTCAGTATACAAAAAAAAGAAAGAAAAAAAAAAAACTGTACCTGTGCCAACTCAACCTGATGTGCTGTCCCGAAACGTCTAGTGAGGCATTTTACCACTTCATCGTAGCCCAGTGGGTCTTCTAGCCGCCCATTCAGTATCCCCAATGCCCTTCGTCTCAATGACGCTACCAGCATAGCCGCCTTTTGACTAACTGTCCAACTGTTCAACTTGGCAACGCACTCAAATTGTGCTAAATATGCCTCTAAGTTTTCTTCCCCATTATAGGGACCACATGCGATGTCTCGACTGCATGCATTACCTGCCATCGTCCCCATGCTAACGGAAGCATTAAGCCAACCTCCAACCTACCCTTTCTGTCAAAAGTTTTGGAACGCGCTGCAGCCACTCAACTCAAACATCACCTCTCTGCCAATAACCTGTATGAAACATTCCAATCCGGATTCCGCTCCAACCACAGTACTGAAACTGCTCTCCTCAAAATCACCAACGACCTTCTCCTCTCCTCTGACGCTGGCAACCTCAACATTCTCGTCCTCCTCGACCTCAGCGCTGCCTTTGACACCATCGATCACACCATCCTCCTCACCCGACTTGAATCCACCTTTAACGTTACCGGCACTGCCCTCTCTTGGATTAAATCAAACCTCTCTGACAGACGCCAGTTCATCTCCATCAATAACTGCAAATCCCCCACTGCTCCCCTCCCCCAAGGTGTCCCCCAAGGTTCAGTTCTTGGACCCCTCCTCTTCATGCTTTACCTGTCCCCCCTCGGTCACTTAATCCGCCGTCATGGTCTCCAATTCCACTGCTTCGCCGATGACATCCAGCTTTTCATCTCCACCAAGTCCGTCTCCACCGACACCCACTCTATCCTGACAAACTGCATCACTGAAATAAAATCCTGGCTTCAAATCAACTTCCTCAAGCTTAACTGTGATAAATCTGAAATAATCATCATTGGCCCAAAAACGCTCACAAAATCCACCCATAACTTTGCCCTCAACATCGACGGTATCCCAGTATCCATCTCCCCTCACATCCGGAATCTTGGCGTCATCTTTGACCAAACCCTCTCCTTCGACAAATACACTAAACAGATCACAAAGTCAGCCTTCTTTCACCTGAAAAACATTGCCCGTCTCCGCTCATCCCTCTCCTCCATGGCTGCAGAAACCCTCATCCACGCCTTCATCATCTCCCGTCTGGACTACTGCAATAGCCTCCTCTATGGTTCACCCTCAAAAATCACCAATAAACTCCAATACATTCAGAACTCTGCTGCCCGTCTACTCACCCATTCCCGGACCCGTGACCACATCACCCCCGTCCTTTACAAGCTTCACTGGCTCCCCATCCCCCAGAGAATCCAGTACAAAATCCTCCTCTTGACATACAAAGCCCTCCATAACCTGGCCCCATCCTACCTGGCTGACCTCCTCTCCAGACACACTCCCACCCGCAACCTCCGCTCTGCTGGTACCAACCTCCTGACCCCCTCCATCCGGACCAAATTCAGATCCTGGGGGGACAGGGCCTTCTCCATCGCTGCTCCCACCCTCTGGAACTCACTACCTCACACCATCAGAGACTCCTCCTCACTCACCACATTCAAAACATCACTAAAGACCCACCTGTTCAACACTGCATTCAACATTCAACCCACAGCATTTAACCCCTGACTATTTCTTCTCCTTCTCCCTCCTTTTGCTTTAAATATTTCCCTATTGATTCTTGTCTTTTTGCAATTGTTGTTTTCATGTATTGTTATGCATTATGTCTTCCACTCTGTCAAAGCGCCTTTGGGCTTCTTGTAAAGCGTTATACAAAATAAATGAATTATTATTATTATTATTATTATTATTATTATTATAAGCCCGCTTAGCCCTACAGCAGATTTGGAGGCAGTCCTGGGTTGTGATATGTCCCCCATACACCATGTATTCTGTTCTTTAATTTTCTCTGTCCTAATCCATTCCAACGTCCTCTCCATTACTTGGAAACGAGTTTCCATTTCTTCCTTAAGTCCAGTCATCTGTCCTTTCATATTTTTGGCCTCAGCCCTCTGAGCATCAATCTTCTCGGTCATTTCAGCTCTTTGAGCATCCATCTTCTCATTTATTTCGGCTTTCTGACCATCTATCTTCTTATTTATTTCACTTATTTCCGCTCTCTGAACATCCATCTTCTCATTTATTTCAGCCCTCTGAGCATCCATTTTCCAGTTTGCACCCCCAGTATGGCCATAATGGAACTCAACTGCTGGCCGATGTCCATTTGGCCGACACTCATTTCCCAATTTGGGTTAAAATCCCACTCCTGACACCACTTGTTACGACCTGGCCCTTGTGTGAAGGACTCGGGGTACTGCCTATTGCTCCGGAGATCCTAATTGATGTGCTCGGGAGACCAATACGTTCCCCGTGGGCGGGTCGCGCCGTATGAGCAATCAGAAGTGACCGAGCGTAATCAGAAAATCAGAAGTAATTTCAAATTAGAGGAGCCATGTAAGTGTTGTTTAAGCAAGTATTATTATGACTTCCTGTGGTGGCTGGGCGCTGTATTAGCAAATTTAGCATTCTTTCACTTCCGCCTTCTTCCTGCCATACCGTTTTGTCCGCAACGAACGAAAGAATTGATCGGCTCCATTTTCGATGTTTTCTCTTTGATACCCGACCCTTGGATAGAGGTAAGCTGAATATCAATTTATTGTTGAACCTCTTGAAGTAGCTTTGGGCAAATTATTGTATTGTTGTCTTTTTGCAAAATGTATCATAGTAGGTTTTGTGTAAATCATATAGCAAGTTCGTTATGCCACCAAAATTGACTGCATGTACTGAATGGCTGTATTTTTATTTTTCAGCTTTTACGTGAATTTAAGACACGCTTTTTGAAACCAAGACAAGTCACGTGACCTCTAAAGATTATAGACATAAAGTGTGATAACCGCCACATTGTGAGACACCCAACATGTCCACAAAGTTTCGTCCAAATCCATCCATACCGTTTTGAGATATCCTGCTATGTATAGTTTTTGGCACTATCTCCCAATGGTGAAGAATCACTTAAAAAATGTAGTAGCCGGATCCGAATCTGGATTTTCACGAAAATCGAATCATTTCATCCTTGTCACATACGCTGCATCTCTGCCAAATTTCGTCCGAATCCGTCCACAACTTTTTGAAATATCTTGTTCACAAACAAACGGACGAACGGGCGGACAGCGAAACAGACAGGGGTGAAAAAACAACCTCCATCCACCTTTGGTGGAGGTAATTATTGGAAGAAAAAAAACAATCCAGGAATCACTTTGGCCATTTGTAATATTCCTGGCATTCAGCTCATATGTATGGAATTTACACATTTGATCCAACGTGTTCACAGATTTGGCCTTGTTAGCATTACAAGTTGTCAATTATCATTTTGAAAACCATTCCGGATACATAGGAGCAACTCAAGTCGCTGAATCTTCACAAGCATCATCACTGGGTAAGTCATCTGCTAATAGATATTTCCAGCTGTCATTAGTGACTCCTCCGTCACAGCTCAAATCCTTAGTTGCTGCTACTTCCTTCCCAGAGGACTCAAACCATCAAAAATGCAATACCTAAAGCAGGAGTTCCCAAACCCAGGGGTCCCGACCTAAACTTGAAACCCTTCCCCACTCCTCAAAATCCCGGTTTTTGAAGGATTTTTTCACGTTGAAAGTATTTTCTCCTACAATTTTTATTACAGGTATTGATACCATTTTATTACGCGAATGCGATTTAAAAATTTGGGTCTTGGACAAAAATGTTTGGGAACCACTGGCCGAAACAAACTCGAGAGTTCATAGAGCACATTCCTCCCAGCAGTGTTCAAGTGCATAATTCAATTGATATGAAATAATGGTTGGAAAAGTCATTTCAAAAATTCCAGAAGTATGGCGTCTTTTACGCCACCTTATTAAACACATTACATTAGTTATTTGTGCCTGTTGTTTGTGGCCTTTATAACATGCTTAAAAACAGTACGTTTCCTATTTGGAATGATTTTTGATTTTGTTTCACTGTCAGACAGGTAGACAGAGTAAAGAAATTATCTCACTCCTCTCTGCGTATGTGCGGTCGGGACGCATTCAGAGCCAAAGTTCTGCTAAACTACAGATTCGGGTTCCAATTTCTGCTACGATACGTGTTCAAAATATAACATTCAATTGAAATTAAGTTCTTCTTGATGTTAACTGCATGAAATATATTGATGTTTGAAGACAGAAGGACGGACAGACAGAAGTGACCCAATTGCTTAACCCCACTTTTTGCATCACGTGCACGAGTAAGAAAAACACGGCCAATGAGATTCCGCATACTAATTGCATGATTATTAAATGTTATTTCTTACTTTTGCATTTTGCCAACAGGTTAAATGGATACATATGGGCAAGCCATGTAATACTCATGGGAGTTGAAGAGAAACCGACATGCTTCGAAGCGTTTCTTGTACTTTTATTTGTGAGCAGAATACATGAGCGTTCAAAAGAGATCTCAAAACGAGAGACTTACATTAGTCCAACATACACCAACTTGTTTGGACTTTCCAATGTGTATGTGTGTATCTATATATATATATATATATATATATATATATATATATATATATATATATATATATATATATATATATATACAGGGGGCTGCAAAAGTAGGTATACAGTAAGGATTATACCAGAGTATGCACGGGTGTCCACACTCGACTAGTGGAGTGTGTGAATGCCGGGGGCAAACAGTTTGAACATTTGAGGGATTAATATGTTTATTATTGATATGTTTATTATTGATATGTTATTATTGATATGCTTGTATAATCAATAAAATACGTTTTGTGCGCACGTTTTATTTTTCATTACTGTATACCTACTTTTGCAGCCCCCTGTATATATATATATATATATATATATATATATATATATATATATATATATATATATATATATATATATATATATATATATGTTGAAGTCTGTGTTCTCACTAGGTGGGGGTGGGGTACGCATCCAGGTGTAGCTGCTGCATGTGTAGGTGCATGTGCCCCTGCAGGCCCACCTTAGCTGACTCACACTTGTGACCAAGTGTGTTTTGAAATTATATATATATATATACACAAAGTGGGGCAGATATGTGATCAAAATGAAATGAGATGTTCACTTCTGGCAGAAAGCATGAAAATTTGCATACATATAATTTAAAGCATGTCGATTTCATAAAGAGTTGGAAACAAGTCCTGAAATATACTGCTGAATATACATATTTGAGCCCATTCTGTCATATTATTTGAATACATGTTTTAATAAATTTTGATGAGTACCATTTCTGAAGTGTAATTTGTTGGAATAAATCAGTATTAGTTACTGTATATGCCTCAACTTAAACCCATTCCTCACCTCATGCACCCTCTTAAAATATGAGTATTTTAGCTCATAAATGGAAATGCAAGGTAAAATCACAAAGTCTACATTACAAAATATCTCTAGAATATGTAAGAATATTTTTGGCCATTTTAAAATGCTATTACATTTACATCTGACTTGCCTGTTACTAATCCTAACCAGAATATTTAATAAACGTATTGTTATACATTTCTCGTTATGGACACAATGTGTAACTTCATTTCAGGGATCAGTTTTGAATAACCGACCAGCAAACATGTTCCATGCAACTTTTCTACAGCACAAGTTCTTGCAAAATATGTCATGAAAATAAGAATTACTAACCAGATTATTAATGTGAATTTTAATAAAAAAATTTTGTTTGCTGTTGCATCATTTGTTTCCGACCATTTTTGAAATCAGCATACCTGAAAACCCATATAGATACCCATTTTCATGCTTTCTGCAAGAAATTAATATGTTTTTCACATGTCCGCCCCACTAATAAGCCGGGTAAGTACAATTGGCGAAAACATATTTTTCTTGCTACTTGTACATATATAGAAAAAGAAAGAAAAATCCAGACGTTTCTTGGACGATTGTACATGTCGTTCTGAGAACCTTTTGAACGACTTGATGTATTCACAATAACCTTGATTACCACCACCAACTACAAAAATCCCAAAAATGAACTTTAGTGATGATGTCATCAGTGGCCAAAACTTAAACTTGTGTAAAATATTAAGCTGAGATTTGTAGAATAGATAACGAGTCTTCATCGTGAAACAAGTGATGCTGTTACATCGTTTCAGAAATCTAATGCAACAAGAGTTTGAGCCTCTTCCTGAATTTTCAGGAAAACAAGTGAGCGTTGTTTCCACCGAATGCAAGGCATGTTGCAAAGAAACAAATATTGGATTGCTCTGTGTAACACGAGGGTGTGAGTGTAAGAGTGTCCTTTTGGCCTGTTTATCGTACCGTGTAAGTGTTCCTCGAAGTGATCCATGCTTACAGGCCTGCAAGTCCATGTATTCCAGTCGAAAAAGGTCAAAATGTGAGTTCGATTCCCATCCGGAATTTTTCTTTAACTTTAGCTTTGATTGTCATTTTGTTCACAGAACAAGTAAACTGTAAAACGAGGGAAGTGATGCTTGTTATTGCTCCACAATGGTCCCTTGGGCCCAAGATTAGACCTTATGAACCTCATTATAGAGATCATGGTCTCTTCGGATTGTGTGCCAAATCCTGTGACCACAAGGAAGGTGAATGATGTCACATGTATATAGAGATAGTAGTGACTATATATTATACATGGCATGCGAAAGGGAAGATCAGGCAGTGAAGTTTGAGATTGAAGAAATTAACCCTTACAAACGTATCCCCTAATTTTTAATGAGATCTGGTAAGATTTTCATCAAATCCCATAAAATCTCACGAGAATTGCAAAGGAAAATTTCCATGAGTGAAAATGAGAAAAGGGTGTTGCATTGCAGGTTGTGCTGACCTTTAGGTGGATGCTAAGACAGGTGTACCATCTGCTAGTATTATCTGTTTAGTTGGTGATGGTGTTTTGTATTCAGCCTGTGCCTGCTGGTTGCATCATTTATGGAGTCAAGTCAACCCACCTGGTATTATTGTCAACGTTACGACCGGGGCTCAAACTCAGGACCCTAAGCTCTCAAGCCAGGCATCTTAACCATCAAGCCAGCACCAGGCTTGTTTAGTTGGTGTCTTTTTGAGGAGGTGGCGAAAGAAGGTAAGGCTTCAGGGCCGGATAAACATCCGAGAGCATTGAAGGAGAGGGCAGAGCAGATAAGCATGATGTTAACATGTATAACGCCATCCTTATCTGCTCTGCCAATATGAGTCTTTATCATTGATGGATTATAGGCCTATCTTTACCCGTACAACACAAAGCAATTCTTCACCGAACAGCCACCTCACTGATCCAGCTAGACGTCAACTGGTTGTAGGCATCCAAACTTTTTCATGACTTCATGTGTTCCAGGTTGTAAAATATTTTAGTAAATATAAGATAATTAACTAAATCTAGATGTAAAATGGTTGGAAAGTTTGTCTCGCTTCCGGACCTTGCTGTATTCGGCAATTCATACAGCTCTGTGTTGCCTATAACCTGTATCATCGCAACTAGCAACGGTACCCGCCCTACGGGCGGGGCTTCAATTGGGAGGCCAAAATGAAAAGGTAAAATATCAGAAATTGAAGGCTTTCTTAATTTTAAACGATTTATATAAACATCCGTTAAATCATATCATACGCAAATCATCAAAATCTAAACAGTATTTGTAGAATTTCCATAAAAGCCACATCACTGTTCATATCGGTAAATATTATTCCATCGTGTATGGTAAAATTGGTAAAATTGGAAAAAAAAATGGAAAAACAATACAGCCTATTTTACTCCAGGGGGTCCCAGGATTACCCACCCAAAATATCGTTGCGATCAGTTCAGCCGTTTTTGCGGTACCTGGGAACAGACACAGACAGAGAGACAGACATTCGGTGAATTATAGTAAGATATTGCTCTCTGGACAAAGTCACTAAGGCTTTGGGGTAAGCTTTGACCCTGATTGTTTGGCCATGACAAAACACACATAGCATAAAAACACTTATTTTCGACTTCATTGATCGTGAATGGACGTTCTTTTGTCCTCCGCTTCTATTCCAATATGGCCGCATGGTCATGTGTGAGCACAACTTGCGGACAACATCAACAATATCTGAACTGCATTATGGGTTCGGGATACTGTATTCGTGTTTTGAGATGGTCATGCTACAAAGTCTTTGAATTATTTTCAGGAAACAGAGATTTGTGAAATTCTTCAATGGCAATGTGACGGTCAACACACATTTTAACAAATATCCGGTTTTGGGATAAGGTGTGGAATAGGGGTTATATGGAATGCGGCTTTCACCATTGATATTGTGTTTGAATTTGAAATTTGATTTGAAGATTTGAAGATATTGCTACTGAATTTGAAAAAATGGCTCTTCTTGTTATTCGATTTGCCGATCCCTGGCCTACAAGTACGCACACTCACCTTTAAGCTGTCTAGCCTGAGATATAATCTCGGGCAAGTTATAAACTGTCATCCTGGTGTTTCACAGGCAGAGTAATTCATCAATGTGTGTGCCGTCCATCAGATAGACGTTAAACTTGGATGTATTGTTACAGACGTGGCTTGGATGTTATTCACCGAGCGGTTTTGGGATGACCACGTCTGCACAAGATTATACTCGATATTATACCCGAAGCCGAACGTTGACTAGTCGCGCGATGCTAGGTCAATGAAGGAACAGACACACGGCTGGGATTAAAATGACGACACCAGGGATACGGTTCTCAAGACCTCCGGAGGAGATTATATTCGTGCGGAAGGTCAGATTACAGGGACGAGAGGTACAACATAGAAAGACAAGCACTTAGACACAATCTTATATTATTCCCGGACAGACGACAGACAAACGGAACAACGGCTGACTCACACGGGGGTTGATGGCAGGAAAGCGGGTATCGATGGCTCAAGGTGCACTCTTGGCTCAAAGCAGGGTACACGGTTCGGTCCAGAGATGCGGGGAGGTCTCGTCGCAGCGCTCAGAGGTGACGTTCTTTCTCAGGCCTCTCCAAACTCAGGCGCATCTGTTTCAGCGCTCGCAGGTCCTTCTTTCTCCAGCTGGGGGCGCATCTCACGTCACGTCCGCTACGTGGCCGCGTATATCCGGCGGGGAGTGACACGCCCTCGGCTCGCTAGCGCCGCCCCAGATGGAATCGGTCCGCCCTTCTGATTGGGTGCGGGGGGTTACCAGGCTCCGCCCTTGAGGAGGAGCTGACAGCCAGCCCCTCCGTGGTAACCCCGTGGAGCGCGTGGTCAATGGCGCTAATCGAGCCGGTGTGAGGACGCATCCTCCCCCGCTCCGCCGCCATCTCCTCTGTTGTTGTTGTAATTGTTGGGGAAGAAGATGGAAGGAGGTATGGGAAAGGTCCTAAACTCACTACTGATGCCATATAATCACATTCTGGTGCAACGAAGAGTCATAATTAATGGAGACGAGGCCTTAACTGACATAGAATAAGAATAACTAGGAAGATGTCCGAAAGTTGTCTACGTGTGGTGCGGTGGACCTGGGCACGACATTTAATGGGGGAATAAGGGGAAGGTCGGCTCTACTGATTGTTATTTACATGCAATGGGACTAGGGAATGGGGGATTGGGGAAAGTTGGGGAGTATTGGAGAAAATAGGGGAATATTTACAAGCGGATATGGAGGCCAAATTCCATATTCGCAACATTGCACCCTTCTCTACCCTCGGGGCGTCCCGACCCGATAAATTTTTACCTACTTTAGTGTGGCACGCAATGTAGTTCCCTCTACTATTAACTCTACCCTGAGTGCGACAGTTTTACAGATATTCACAAATGAGTAAATATGTCCCCCTGCGACGTTGCACCCTTCTCCTCACAGAAACACACCCACAGGATAACCGAATCCGGAAAGAATTCTCAAACTACACATACAGCCGGTAGGGAGCATTATTTACACGACTACGCTGCTATTTACACTACGATCCAGGACCTGTTTTTGGAGGGACACATGCAGATGTTATGCATAGAGAGAGCGCGCTTGCCAGCATCGATACACCAACCCACGAGTGCTCTGTGGCCGACGGCCTTTAATAACGTGCAGAGCACCCTTCCCGAGCATCAAAAGCACCACCCCACCACCAATCGGTGCAGTCACCATTGTTCATTGGAATAAAAATAAATTCGACAACCCCTAACCCTGCAGGTGTCTCTTGCTCTTCTTGTGGTGCACTTGGTGTTAACTAAAAGTGGTTCACCTGTATGGCATAGGTGCCACGTTGACCCATTGGTCCATCCCCGGGTGGTGCTTGGCCGCAAACGAACTGCGGTCCATTGTGGGTGGCCACAACATTGCGGTCCATATGGTGTATCGATCCCGGCAGCAAACAGCGAAAGTGCAGGCCCACAACTGCGCAGCCAGCACCTCTCTCTCCTCTCTCTCTACCCCAAAGCCAGATCCTCGGAGGTGGGAGACAAAAGAAGCAGACAAGTGAGTAAGGTGGTAAGGGCGCAAAAGTGCACGCAATGTAAGGTGATGCACACTGGGGGCACATGGGAACCAGGTGAGACAGGTACGTTCCTATCGTATGCCCCCCCCCCCCACCAGGTAACCTACATGGCCCCTCCCTTACCCCTTACTGTATCCACAAAACACAACACTACCCATAAACATCTACTTTACAAATCAACAAACATCCCTACTGTCTTCCCCGTTCCTCCCATATACCAAATTCGTCTTCTCTCCCTCCTAACCAATCAAATTTGCCATTTTCAACTCTCATCAAAATTTGCCATCTCCAACTCAACATCATAATTTGCCATCACCAATTCATCATCAGTCCCTCCTAAGGAGGGAGAGATGGAATCACCCCAATGTCTCATCCACGTCGTGATGCGTCTCACAAATCCACACAGCGATTCATTTCCTGCAACACAAAACAAAGAAAACACAGGTGTGGAGTCATCATCATCACCACAGGTAAGTGGCTGCGTATGGTGCGACAGGTTCATCACTCCTAACTATTTCCTAAATGACTTTAACAACTTTACACTACCCGGGGTCTTTCTCCGGCCAAACCATTGGCCCTCTTACACTATGGGTTCTAAAAACCTATTCCCATTGGCCAAACTGTGGTGCTTTCCAATTTGGGGTCTCACTCCCCCGATTCATCTCCCGGTGCCCTCGCACAATTTCTGGGCTGTGGCGTGTACCTCTCCCAGCGGGTCTACCCACCTGCACACCTCCACCACTGCAGTTGCCTCCGAGCTTACCTGCTCCTTACCCTAACCTAACTACCTGGGGCAGGCCCTCTGGCGCTCTCCCCACTCGGTGCCCTCTCTGGCACTGGGCTACCCGGGTCCGTCCTCCGGATCCTCGGGCCCCATCCACAACAACTCTACCGGCTCCCAGAGCCCACCTGCGGCCTCACCTGGCCGACATCCTCACAGTGGTGGAGTGCCCAACCAACTACACACACTAACAGGCTACACGCCCCGCCATTTCCACAACACTAATGCACCCATTCACAACACCATTCTGCAACCGCACCACAGATGCCAATATCCAACCACAATTTACCTGTACCCTCTACCTAACACTTACACTACCCGCCCCGGGTACTCGTGAAAGGGGTCCACTCTTCCCCCATCCACACCTTCGCACCATGCACACCACTCCGTACCACTCACTCCAACTCTCTCCACACACCTGTACCTGCACACCTGTGCTCTCACACCTGGTGCCACCTGCACCCTTCTCTCCCCAAGCGCATTCGCGCTGATCCACACACTCACTACTCATACACTGCTCCACACACCTGTCCAGTTGCACACCTGTGCAATCACACCTGTTCAATTCTCACACACACGGCATCATCTCAGCTAACTACTCCCCTCTGAAACTTGCGCTTCCCAGTCGTCCCTTTAAACTATTGCGCTCCCTCGTCATTATCATCCACACTAATCTACCTGCGTCCCCACTACAGGTATCAGTCACTAACTAACCTTAACGTCACCTAATGTCATCTTCTCTAGATCCCTATCAATATAACCTAACCCACCCGGGCTAGTTTTCACTGCCATACACCCCATAAGCTATTGCTCCTTTGCCCCCACATGGGAAGGATGGTGGATTTGCCATCCCACCACATCGGGGGTCTCTCACTACCAATTTTGCACATCAAATTTCAATAAATCAAAAATTTGCCAATCACTGCCCATCATCTGCCAATCACTACTGCCAATCCCTTGCCAATCATCAAATTTTGTTTTTCTCCAATTTTGGGTCCAAAACACTAACCTCATCACCCAGTCTACTCACTAATACCTCTCGGTGCGCCAATCCCTGTCCAAAGCCCGGCTTCGTGAAGCCAAGCAATGGATGCTGGTTGTTTTGTGCCGGCGGCTGGATGCGTCCGGCATTCGGGGCAGGGACGGGGGCTTACCCGTGCCGAGATCCCACGCACCATCTCGGCACGGAGCCATCCAATGTCCCGCTCTCGACCTGCCGGCACGTCTCACCAAAAAGTGGTCGCCATGACGACCCTTTCTATCGGGCTGCCAGCTCCGCCTAGTGGAGCACGGACGCGGCCGTTCAAAGCGAGGCCCGGCACGCACCGAGGGCCCGATTCGGCTATAAGTCGTTCTACACTCTACCCCGTCTAACGTCGATGCTTCACCTGGACGCTTACACCCCGCAGCCCGTTCCTTGCTCACACATCCAGCCGTCTCCATGCTCCTCGTCGTACCTTTCCTTACACACCCAGGTACTCTCATTCCACTCACAGACTTGGTCACACACCTGACCACCGAACACTTTGGCACACATTCGTTGCTCGCACACCTCACCAATACACCGCTTCGCGCCCCCTCCTCAGTCACCTCCTCTGTGACAATCACAGGTGTGCCCTCATTCGCACACCCAACCACGTGCCTCACCACCAACTCCAGCGTGCATTCCCACTCACGCTCTACCATTCCAGGTGTGCATCCTTCCATCCCAGGTGTACATCCTCGCTCACCTGTCACAACCAACCCACTCTCCTTGTCACTCTCACTACTCTCACCTCCATTCTTGACAGCGCACTCACCCTTACTCTTGACGGCGCACTCTTTCCTCATGCACCTGTCCGTCACACACCTTTCTCGCGCACACTCTTGCGCACACTCTCCCGTCACACCCTCTGTAACACTCACCACACCGCGCTTCCATGTGCTCCCTCGCACACACGCTACGACCGACTCATTCTCGCCAGCACCCTCACTCCTTGGCACACACTTTTTCCTCACACACCCCAGAGTCGGACTTTCTCGCACACCTCCTTTTTCGCACACCAGACCTGTCGCACACTTCACCCACGGCCTCTCACGAGCACCCGGGTCTATCTCGACCCCCAAGCTTCTTAAATCCCCTGGCGCATCATACGCACGACCATATTGGTCACCACTTACACCGGGTCCTCTTCCTCTTCGCTTCTCCTCCATCACCTGCGAATCCCTCATCTGGTTAATGAGCACATCATCACGATCCAAACACAGACTTTGGACCAATTCTTTTATCTCCTCTTTTATCTCTTTCTTATCCCCTCTCCGTCGCTTCTTAATTTCGCTCATCCCTTCTTCCACTTCTTCTAATTTGTGCTTCACCTCTTTTATTCCCCGGTACGTCTCCTCAAGCTCATCCTCTAAGGCTACCTTGACCGTTTCCAGGTGCGTCCTCACCTGCCGGTCCTTCGTCTCCATTACCTCTATCACTTCGTCCAACCTCGTTGTCAGTCCCTCACGTACCATCTGACATTCCCTCTTTGTCGCTATCAAGTCGTTTTTTATGTCGTTTTGTGTCGCTTTTAAACCTCCTAATACCGCAGTGTTCCTTTGAACCTGCTCCACTAACTCCGTTTGTCCCACCGTCAGCTGCTCCACCTCCTGCGTCAGGTCCTCTATGCCCCCTTGTAACTTTACAGTCCCCCTTCTCACCTCCTTCTCCATGTGCTCCTTACAGTGCCTCACCTCCTCGCGCACTCCTCCGACCTCCTCACTCACTCCTCTTCTGATCTCCTCTCCCATCACTTGCATCTCCTGCCCAGATGCCACCCTCATCTGCTCCATTTCCTCCCTGTGAGCATCCAGTTTGGTTTCTACCCCCATTCTGACCCCCTCTATCTGCTGCTCCATTTGTTTAACTTCCCTTTCCGCTTGGTCCCTCATGTCCCTCAATTTGCCTTCCATACTGTTTTCTAACCCTATTAACCCATTTCTCACCTCTTTTATCCCGTTGTCTAACCCCTCAAAATTATTGTCTAACTTCCCAAATTTCTTGTCTAACTCCTCAAAATTATTGTCTAACTTCCCAAATTTCTTGTCTAATTCCTTAAAATTATTGTCTAACCCCTCACTGGTACCCCTCGCTTCGTCCCTCATTACCCCCATTTCGTTTCCCATTACCCCCATTTTTGCTTCTAGCCTCTCCATAAGGGCCCCCATTTGCAGGAGGAAAAGGTTCGAATCCACCAGGGGCGCTGCCACGGTCGCTGGCGCGGTGATCAGCGAGGCGCCATTTTGCGCGCCCGCTTCTTCGTGCGTGACGGCGCTATTTTGCGAACCTGCCGCCCTCACTGCTTCGCTCTCCTCCTGTCCCTCATTTTGGTCCTGGATCGACCCTACCTCTCTCTCCTCTACCGGACCCCAGCTGTCTTGATCCGCCATAGCGCGACTTTCAAAATTCGGTTTTTTTTATTTTTATTTTCGTAAAACAAATTCAAATTTCGGCCGTTATAATTTCGCGCGGGAAACGCGCTCCAAATCGATTCTAACTGTTACAAATTTGGGCCTAATAAATTTAGTCCCGGGTTCGAATTCCACTCCTCGACACCAATTGTTACAGACGTGGCTTGGATGTTATTCACGGAGCGGTTTTGGGATGACCACGTCTGCACAAGATTATACTCGATATTATACCCGAAGCCGAACGTTGACTAGTCGCGCGATGCTAGGTCAATGAAGGAACAGACACACGGCTGGGATTAAAATGACGACACCAGGGATACGGTTCTCAAGACCTCCGGAGGAGATTATATTCGTGCGGAAGGTCAGATTACAGGGACGAGAGGTACAACATAGAAAGACAAGCACTTAGACACAATCTTATATTATTCCCGGACAGACGACAGACAAACGGAACAACGGCTGACTCACACGGGGGTTGATGGCAGGAAAGCGGGTATCGATGGCTCAAGGTGCACTCTTGGCTCAAAGCAGGGTACACGGTTCGGTCCAGAGATGCGGGGAGGTCTCGTCGCAGCGCTCAGAGGTGACGTTCTTTCTCAGGCCTCTCCAAACTCAGGCGCATCTGTTTCAGCGCTCGCAGGTCCTTCTTTCTCCAGCTGGGGGCGCATCTCACGTCACGTCCGCGTCCGCTACGTGGCCGCGTATATCCGGCGGGGAGTGACACGCCCTCGGCTCGCTAGCGCCGCCCCAGATGGAATCGGTCCGCCCTTCTGATTGGGTGCGGGGGGTTACCAGGCTCCGCCCTTGAGGAGGAGCTGACAGCCAGCCCCTCCGTGGTAACCCCGTGGAGCGCGTGGTCAATGGCGCTAATCGAGCCGGTGTGAGGACGCATCCTCCCCCGCTCCGCCGCCATCTCCTCTGTTGTTGTTGTAATTGTTGGGGAAGAAGATGGAAGGAGGTATGGGAAAGGTCCTAAACTCACTACTGATGCCATATAATCACATTCTGGTGCAACGAAGAGTCATAATTAATGGAGACGAGGCCTTAACTGACATAGAATAAGAATAACTAGGAAGATGTCCGAAAGTTGTCTACGTGTGGTGCGGTGGACCTGGGCACGACATTTAATGGGGGAATAAGGGGAAGGTCGGCTCTACTGATTGTTATTTACATGCAATGGGACTAGGGAATGGGGGATTGGGGAAAGTTGGGGAGTATTGGAGAAAATAGGGGAATATTTACAAGCGGATATGGAGGCCAAATTCCATATTCGCAACAGTATAGATCCCATACTATCCTTTGCATAGAGTAGGCGAGCGATCACCAGCAATATCAACAAATTCCAAATTCCTGCCCTAACCACCAGAGGGCACTGCATCAGCAGCAAAGCCACACCCATAGCCAATGATGCTATGCTTCTGCTTCATGCCGAAAAAATAGAAGAAGAAGAAGCATGTTGGGAATAGATCGGAGCAAATGGGAGGGGGAAGGGAAGTGGCAGGGCATTGCCCGAGAATACTAGAGTTTGGATAACTTAACAATAGGCACCGTGTTGTTGCCCAACTGACAGCACATACAGATTATTTTGCTCTTTGGATCACAACTTGGATTACATTTATAACAGAAGAGATCGTCCATTATAAGATCGTATTACCATAACATATGATGTCACGTGGTACAACTCCTGATTATGCTTGGAATGTAATCATAATCACTAATTCCAGCATGCAAGATTAGCGTACTTCATGGATGGCAAGAGAAGTCAAAACAAATAAGAAGTCAGTTAATACTTTAAATGGTAATTTATCCTCCGTTAGAGAAAGCAAATCTGTAAAAGAAGGCCTTTCTCTCACGGAGGATCAATTACCATTTAAGTTATTTACTTATTATTTGTTCTGTTTATACGTATATATGATGTTACAATAATTATAACGATGTGGCAAGATGTAACTATAACAGAGTCCACACAGATGCACACAATTTAGCATTTCTCTGGGCGAAGATGGCAAAAAGATGGCGCCTGTGGTCATGTGATCACATATCCTCCAATCAGATCACTTTCGCTGAAAACGAGTCCACCAAACTCAAGTATTCTAGGACACTGGGGAAGGGGATCATGTATAGGCACATATGGAAGAAAGGAAGGGATGGGGTCAATATTTTTCCATATTTGTATGCATTAACACGAATGGCCGCACTGTGGTTACAACCTGCGACAAAAGCCGGTAGCGGGCAGATTGGGAAACACACATTTAAAGCACTCTTAAAGGATGAACAGCGTGATTTGGAAAAACCCATGTAATGCGCTATTAAAAAATGAACTAGACATCTCTTATCCATGTCACCCTCCCCACGGTTATATCAGAACGAGCCAATTCGACACACGGTCATGGATTGCTTAACCCCAATGTGGGGCCGTTTAAAATTACATAACACTTGTTTTTAGTAACCTGCGTAACAACGCTTGATTACCTAATGTAATGTAACTCTTGATTACTGTGCATTCTGATGGGCATGATTAAACCTCACTATTATTCGACATACGATTATATTTTTGCATCCCTCAATGTGAGACATCCCTCACTCGACCCAAACAAAGCCAATGGAAATCTGATGTCACAAACCTGGGCAGTGCATATTCAGCAGAGGCCTACAGGCCTGCGTTCGCTGAGGGTGGACAAGGAAGCCGATGTGCGAGGAATCTCTGAAAAGGTAGAGCATCACTTGTGGACATGTGATTCTCATCCTGCTTACAGAGGAATCCGTGCATTGCGTTCCCCTAAACCTGTCCCTAGGTGTACTGCAGTTAGAGCAGAGGGTTGTGGCTTCTTGACAGAGGAGTCTGAAGTGAAGGCCCGCTGGGAGGGTTACTTTGAGCGGCTGTACCAGGCTGACCCACCGGCTGTTGAGTTGTATGTCAGGGATCTTGCTATCCCAAATGCTGACCCACCAATTAACTGTGAACCGCCTTCACTTGTGGAAACACAGGCGGTGGTGAACCGGTTGAAAGGGTGCAAAGCTCCTAGGATTTGTGGCTTCCATGCTGTGCTTCTCCAGGCTGGTGGAAATGCTGTACTTGAGTCGCTGCATGCAGTTCTGCGCTCTGTTTGGAGCACAGGCATCATCCCAACTGACTGGAAGAGGGGCCTTGTTGTCCCCCTCTGGAAAGGGAAGGGTGATCACCAGGACTGAAACAACTACCGAGGGGTGTCGCTACTCCCTGTGCTGGGCAAGTTCTTTGCTTGGATCATTCTTGAGAGGGTTCACCGCCATCTGCTCGAGCACCAGCGACCAAAGCAGTCGGGCTTTACACCAAAGAGGTCAACGATTGACCGTATCCTTGCGCTTCGTGTCCTCACCGAATGCAAGCGAGAGTTTCGCCAGGAACTGCTTGCAGCCTATGTTGATCTCTGCAAATAATTTGATTCGGTGAATGGGGATGCCCTCTGGAGGATTCTTGGTCTTCGTGGGGTACCACCGACGCTGATCAATCTGATCTCTGAACTATACTCTGGTACTGAGAGTGCTGTGAGGTGTGGTGGCTCCATCTCTGACTTATTTCCAGTTGTTACTGGAGTTTGGCAGGGGTGTGTACTGGCTCCCACACTCTTCAGCGCTTGTATGGACTGGATTCTGGGGAGGATGTCGGAGAGGTCAGGCTGTGGTGCATCGTTTGGGAGTGTCAAGATCTCTGACCTTGATTTCGCAGATGATGCAGTCACCTTTGCGGAGACACTGGATATTCTTACGGGGGCCCTCCAGTCACTGAATTAGGAGGTGAAGCTGCTGGGATTCTGGATTTCCTGGGTCAAAACCAAGATCCAGGCTTTCAATGACATATTGAATGGTGCTGTCTTGTCTGTGCCTGTTTGTGGCAAAGATGTTGAGGTCATGAGGAGATTCACTTACCTTGGCAGTGTTATTCATGTCTCCACATGGTGTGAGCCAGGGGTTGATAGACGTCTGGGTCGGGCCTGGGGAGTCATGGATTCACTGGATCATGGGGTGTGGCGCTGTCGGTATCTATGCAGGAGGACGAAAGTCAGAGTCTTTAAGTCCTTGTTGCTTCCAGTTTTGCTCTATGGATGCGAGACTTGGACCCTCACCAAGGGCCAGAGAATGAGACTTTACTCCTTCGGAACCAAGTCTCTTCAGAGAATCCTTGGCTATCGCTGGTCGAACTTTGTGTCAAACAAGCGGTTGCTGAGAGAGACTCCTGAGAGATGAGATTTGTTTCCTGTATGGTCTGTGAGCGTCAGGTCAGCTGCTGCTTTATGGACACGTGGCTCGTTTTCTGGACACTGATCCAGCTCACCAGATACTCTCAGCAAGGGATCCTTGTGAGTGGAGGAGGCCAACAGGCCGACCGCATGCCTTGTGGTTGCAGCAGGTTGATCAGTATCTCCAGGAGACAGGGATGGGCCAGGCATCAGCTTGGGGGATGGCCAGATGTTGGCCCCTGGAGTACCGTCGGAAAGTGGATGCGGCGACGGGCTGCTCCAGCGCATGCTCCCATACCTGACCTGACCTACAGGCCCAATGTGTTTGGGCCACCATAAAACCAACATGGTGGCCATATCATTTTGCCTCGATTATATGGTGGGTAGAGTCAAGCGAGAGATGTGGGTGTGGTCCGGCAGCTGTCCGACCAATGGGTGCACATTAAAAAAATCGACTCCAACAACAACAACAACAACCCCAACAACAACAACAACTAGAACAGGTGAACCAGGTGAACAGTTTACGCTTGTTATCCCAGAGTAGACCAGAAAATCAAAAAACAGAATCACATTTAATCCAAATCATCCGTCCACAACTTTTTGAGATATCCTGCTATATATCGTTTTTGTCCCTATCTCCCAATGGTGAAGAATCACTATAAAAAATTATACTAGCCGGATCCGGATCCACATCTTCACCAAAATTGAATCGATTCTTCCTTGTCACACACACAACGTATATGCCAATTTTTGTCAAAATATGTCCATAACTTTTTGAGATATCCTGCTATATGTTGGTTTAGCCCTATCACTCAATGGTGAAGATTCACTTAAGAATTAAATAATTCTCATATCCGAATCCATATTCAGATATTCACCAAAATCGAATCTATTTATCCTTGTCACACACCCAAACTTTTCACCAAGTTTCGTCCAAATCCGTCCACAAGTATTTGAGATATCCTGCTATGTATCGTTTTTGTCCCGATCTCCCAATGTTGAAGAATCTATACTAGCCGAAACCCGTGGAACATCCACGGAAGGGAGGATGTGGTGTATGGATAGAGTGTACCACTATGGATGGCATAGGGAAGCGCTCATGGGATCTTCTTCTTCTGTTAAGCTCCAATTTTTTCTCTTTAAGTTAAGTCCAATCAGTCCTCTCTGCTCGAAGTGCTCAGGCCATGCCTTCCCGCTCTCATACATTTATTGCCGTTCGGTGTAGAAAGGGATTGACATATCGTTCGTCTGTTTCAGCTCGTTATCTTTAAGCTTCCTTACGTCTCGCCACTTGCTACACCTCTCTGAGTTACGAGGATTTATGCAACGCACCCCGAGTATCGCAACGTCACTCCATTTAACTTTATTAAAATGACGATAAAGACGTTTCCTTATATATCCTAATTTAAAACGTTCAAGGGAATAAAAAGACCATTTGGTTCACACCACCCATGTTCACACCACTCGACTGTCCAATCAGCGGACGGCTCACTTCGCCTTCGCCCAGCAGACGCCAATACGATGGCGTCGTAAGATGGCGTCGTATCGGCAGTTAATTGGATGCTTTTGGGCCCCAACGTCGGCTAATTCAGATTTTTCGAGTATGTCTGTACGTGATAAACAAAGAGCGCGGTTCGTAGATCGTAAATCCATTAGTGCCGTGGGCATCGGGTCACTGGGTGCGGTGTAAAAGGGATAACAAAGTCGAGTCCTTACGGTATTATTATTATATAGATTATAATAGGCGAAGGTGATTCTGTCCGTCTGTCCGGGGGTGTGGCTTAGTCCGTTTGCCGAGTAGCTCCACCCATAGCTCCACCCATTGATGGAGAGGCTTCATGTAAAGAAATATCCACCATTTTATTAACTCGAATAGCTTTGCGGCCTGTTTAGTTAGGCCCATGCTGTCTTTCTCTCTCACACAGGTTTATTTCAATTCTAATTCGATATATCATTTCATTTTTAACAGTCGCTAACATAGTTTTAGACTCGGTTGAAAAAAAACGGGAAGAGAATCCCAAGAAAGTTTCCGTTTATAGAACGAAATGATTTCTCAAAGGCCTGTAAACTAAAGCCCATTCATTGAGAGTCACCCTCACGATTTTATCTCGAATTCACCATCTGATTTAATTTTTATCGATGGTTTTAGAATCGGTGTCAGAAATAATTGAGAATATTCACGCACACACGGGAAATTGCCGAGATATATTTATAAAAATCGCGCCACGATGATACACGAAAATACACCGCCTAAAATAACATTCGGGGAAAATGTCGACATATATTAAAAATTCGCTTTTTCTTTTCCGTTAAGATATACTAGTACCCGACCGCAAAGCAGCAATGAGCCGGCGAAGCCAAAGCCTCTTGCCACTATTTTACCCATCACTGTGGCATCAGTAGGTTAGGTAGTTGGGAGTAGGTAGGTGTAGTAGGTACCGTCGTTGTAGTAGGTGTAGTAGGTGTAGTAGGTGTAGCAGGTGTAGTAGGTGTAGTAGGTACCGTCGTTGTAGTAGGAGTAGTAGGTGTAGTAGGTGTAGCAGGTGTAGTAGGTGTAGTAGGTACCATTTGCATTCTGGATGAGATTAAAATTGATAAAATTTACTTCTTGATTAATTCGGTGAATTCCGTCTCAACTTCGGATATTTCCGGCCGTGAAAAACTATCCCCGACGGCCGCGAGATTTCTAAAAAATAATTCTTCGTCAATTTTAGAATATTTGACGCCGTTTTCACCCTCCGAAACACGTAATAAGTTTTTTTGAAATAATTTTCAAATGCTCGAATCTCATTGGTTCCGGTGTTTGGTGACGATTTTCGTTGAAGATAACGAGGTTGGTCTTAACGTATTTTAATTACAAATTAGAGGTGCATTAGATTGTGAATCAAACAAAGATGGGTGAAACAAACTCCTATTTAACTTTTGTGCAATTGTTTTATGCAAACTTCCGCATCCGGTCGATGGCGGCCTCCATTGCGTGATTTGGTTTTAGAAATATTTTTTCAAATGCTCGAATCTCATTGGTTCCGGTGTTTGGTGACGCTTTTCGTTGAAGATAACTAGGCCCGTGCGGGCCGAGGTTGGTCTTAAAGTATTTTAATATTAAATTAGAGGTGCATAAGATTGTGAATCAAACAAAGACGGGTGAAAGAAACTCCTATTGAACGTTTTTCAATTTGTTATGCATACTTCCGCATCCGCAAGATGGCGGCCTCCTTTGCGCTTCGGAATTCTCGAGCCAAGGCATAATCAGGTTTTCGACATAATACGTACGCGTTTATTGACAACACCGGCTTCGCCGGCTACTAGTACCGACTGCAAAGCCGCAATGAGCCGGCGAAGCCAAAGCCTCTTGCCACTATTTTACCCATCACCATGGCATCAGTAGGTTAGGTAGTTGGTAGTAGGTAGGTCGGTAGTTGGTAGTAGGTAGGTGTAGTAGTTACCATACCTGGTAAGACTTGGTAAAAGAGAAGAGCAGACAGTCCTCCCCAATACCTGCATACAATAAATGTCACAAGAAGCTTAAGGAAGTAACTATACGATGTGCTAGCTTAAGGCCTATTTAAAGAAATTTTAACTGGGCTTAACATACGTTTTCACAGTATGTGTGTAGTCTTCTAACTTCAGTCGCTGTCAGGGCTGGTTCTCTCCGGGCACTGCGGCTTCCTCCACCAGAAGAAGTTAGCTTGCAGTGATTAATTCGGTGAATTCCGTCTCAACTTCGGATATTTCCGGCCGTGAAAAACTATCCGTATTTCTAAACTAAATATGTAAACCGCTTATACCGTATTTCTGGCCGTGAAAAACTATCCCCGACGGCCACGAGATTTCTAAAAAATAATTCTTCGTCAATGTTAGAATATTTGACGCCGTTTTCACCCTCCGAAACGCGTAATAACCTTTAAAAAAATATTTTTTCAAATGTTCGAATCTCATTGGTTCTGGTGTTTGATGACGATTTTCGTTGAAGATAACGAGGTTGGTCTTACCGTATTTTAATAACTAATTAGAGGTTCATTAGATTGTGAATCAAAGAACGACGGGTGAAACAAACTCCTATTGAACTCTTTAGCAATTGTTTTATGCAAACTTCCGCATCCGGCCAATGGCGGCCTCCATTGAGTGATTTCATTTTAGAAATATTTTTGCAAATGCTCGACTCTCATTGGGTCCGGTGTTTGGTGACGCGTTTCGTTGAAGATAACCAGGCCCGTGCGGGCCGATGTTGGTCTTAAAGTATTTTAATAATACATTGGAGGTGCATAAGATTGTGAATCAAACAATGACGGGTGAAAGAAACTCCTAATGAACGTTTTAAATTTGTTATGCATACTTCCGCATCCGCAAGATGGCGGCCTCCACTGCGCTTTGGATTCTCGAGCCAAGGCATAATCAGGTTTTCAACATAATACGTACGCGTTCATTGACAACACTGGCTTCGCCGGCTATTACTTTTACGTTTTATGAGAGTCGGCACAAAAACGACATATATATCTTCGTTCTTTCTTATTTCATTCAACATTATTATCCGGAAGTAAAATATGTTTCAGGAAATTACCGAGAGATATTTCTTCGTTTTTTTAATATTAGTTATGTGCGCATACACTTTAAATAGGTTTATTTGAAATCTTTAATTTTCACAATGTAATTTACTTGCCATTTGTCATTTGATAATTACGAGACACTTCCTCTTGAGGATCGTGACAATTCATGCGTTGCGTGGAAACTTCCATTTCCAAAATGAATGCGACGGTCGATGAAGAACGCAGACTTGAACAGGATGTAGCAAGAAAACGAATGAGACGGGCGAACGAGTCCGTCGACGAATAGTCAGGTTCACTATGTTAACAAATATAATTTCGTTCAAAATTTTGGGATTAGCAAACCTGTACATTTTTGGAATCTTCAGAGCATGGAGAATCTGAAAATCAATGTTGCCATTTGCACAGACACCTGCATGGCCGCCATTTTGGATTTTGAAAATGGCCGCCATAAAATACATATTTTGCGCGATCTCGGCTTCTAGTCAACCTAGAGACTTAATTAAATATGCTAATCCTATGTTTTCTGGGTCAAGGAATCCAATAAAGGCCTCAAAATAGTGCTCAGGATTACAGAAAAGCAACAAACAAAGGTAATTGAAAACCATTGTCTTTATATTTGTGATATAACTGTATTACATAATACATGATATTGCAAGTCCTTTGAAGTTATAGGTTGTTATAGGAAGTTATAGGTAGTATCAGATTGAACTATAAGTCCTATACACAGGATCTACGAGGTCTATACCGTTCAGGAATATGCTTTTACAGATCTTCATCACTGTCCTGAGTGTCATTTTCGCAAAGGTGTCTACGCAAATGTAAACATTAATTTTTGGATTCCTCATGCTCTGAATATTCCAAAAATGTATAGTTTTGCTAATCTACCAAAATTTTGAACGAAAAAACATAGTGAACCTGACTAGAACGTCAATGCAGACTTGAACAGGATGTAGCAAGAACCGCACAGAGACCGCACGAGACGGGAGAACCGCACAGGATGCTGCAGCAACAACGATGAGGAGGGTTGGAGAGGAGCGAGGGGTTGGAGAGCGAGGTGCTAGGGGGTGGAGAGTGAGGCGCGAGGGGTTGGAGAGTGAGGAGCGAGGGGTTGGAGAGCGAGGAGCGAGGGGTTGGAGAGCGAAGAGCTAGGGGTTGGAGAGTGAGGAGCAAGGAGTTGGAGAGTGAGGGCCGATTGGAGCGGAGAGTGAGGGCCGATTGGAGCGGAGAGGAGTGTGAGGGGGTATTGGAGAGGAGTGTGAGGAGGTATTGGAGAGGAGTGTGAGGAGGTATTGGAGAGAAGTGTGAGGAGGTATTGGAGAGGAGTGTGAGGAGTTATTGGAGAGGAGTGTGAGGGCTTGGAGAGGAGTGTGAGGGGTTGGAGAGGAGTGTGAGGGGTTGAAGAGGAGTGTTAGGGGTTGGTGAGGAGTGTGAGGGGTTGTAGAGGAGTGTGAGGGGTTGCAGAGGAGTGTGAGGAGGTATTGGAGAGGAGTGCGAGGAGGTATTGGAGAGGAGTGCGAGGAGGTATTAGAGAGGAGTGTGAGGAGGTATTGGAGAGGAGTGTGAGGAGGTATCGGAGAGGAGTGTGTGGGGTTGGAGAGGAGTGTGGGGGCTTGGAGAGGAGTGTGAGGGGTTGGAGAGGAGTGTGAGGGGTTGGTGAGGAGTGTGAGGGGTTGGAGAGGAGTGTGAGGGGTTGGTGAGGAGTGTGAGGATTGTAGAGGAGTGTGAGGGGTTGTAGAGTGTGAGGGGTTGTAGAGTGTGAGGAGGTATTGGAGAGGAGTGCGAGGAGGTATTGGAGAGGAGTGCGAGGAGGTATTGGAGAGGAGTGCGAGGAGGTATTTGAGAGGAGTGTGAGGAGGTATTGGAGAGGAGTGTGAGGAGGTATTGGAGAGGAGTGTGAGGAGGTATTGGAGAGGAGTGTGAGGAGGTATTGGAGAGGAGTGTGAGGAGGAGTGGCATTGGAGAGGCGTGAGGGTGGAGAGGAGTGAGGGGTCACATATTATGTGAAATAAATAAATTGTGTTCATTTTAACCATTTTGTAAAATTTAATTTGCAGCATCTAAATCAAGATGTCCAAATGTCACACACGTCCATACCCTTGGGATTCCCACGGGTGACCCCACTAGTCACTTAATAAATGCTAGTAGCCAGATCCGAATCCGGATCTTCAGCAAAATCTAATCATTTCGTCCTTGTAACATACACCTTTCTGCCAAATTTCGTCCGAATCCGTCCACAACTTTTTGAGATATCTTGTTCACAGACAAACAAACAGACAGACAGACAGACAGACAGACAGACAGACGTGAAAACATAACCTCCATCCACATTTGTTGGCGGAGGTAACAACAACAACGCAAAGCTATTGTAGATCTGCAACATTTTGCAGCCTGCAGGTAAAAATTAATGGCCCCTTTGAGTTGTGGTAAAGGTTTTCAATTTCGGGTGGTCAAGTGTATTTAATTAGGACGGATTTAAAACCAAAATTTGAAAATAATTAATGAATATATGTACTTGTTTTGGTATGGCCATGTGCAATGAAGGTCAGAAGATGAAGTTGTAAAGAAAGCATTATGGAGGTCGTGGTAGAAGGAAAAAAGCAGAGAGAACTCCTAAAAGGGCATGTATTGAAGCTTTCATGAAAGATATGTATCGTTTGGGTTAGATTGAAAAATGTCATCATTTGACTAACCCCCTGAGAAAAGGGAAAATGGTCAAGCAATGTTTTTGTTGTTATTGTTGTTGTAAATATAGCCATTAACATATCTGAGGGCAACAGACCGGCCATAACAGGTGCTGAAAATTGTGGTACAATTAAAATTATAGAATTAATTGAAAAAATTACAATTAAAATTGCAGAAATAATTGAAAAAATGACAAATAAAAATGATAGAATTAATTGAACAAAAGTAAAAGCGGAAGTAAGATGCAAAGTGGTAAAGTGTGTAAGGAGAGACGAGGAAAAATAATTGTTGCGAGGAAAGAGCAGTAAAGGGATGTACATGGGGGAAGTGTGTCTGTTTCGGGAGGGAGTTTGTTTGTTTCTTTGTTTCCAATACCTCTGCTGTTTTTGGCATTTTGAATATATTGATACATCCTCAATACGATAATCCAGGAAACACAATGGAAACGTTTCAGGTTTAATTTTTTTTTACATCCCTGTGGCTTAACCGCACAATGCCTGCAATGCTCAGCTCAGCCAGATGCAATTAATCATGGTATATCTTGCCTAGGGAACGATGGCTCACTGATGCTGGCGTCATGGGTCATAAGCTAAATGGTGCTGGAGTGAAGAAACTGCATCCCATCTGGACGCCCATGGTGGTGTACAAGTTTGCAATCGGGGGTGGTGGGGGCTTTGAACATCTCAATAGCAAGCCCTTTTCGCCAGCTCTTCGAGGTTTGTTGCACCCGAAGATATCTGGCAATGGAGATTTGCATTGTGTGGCACGCTGTCGGCCAAGCTGCAGGGATATGATAAGTCTATGGAGTGTGTAATCTATATATATACTGTACATATATATATATATCTATATATATATATATATATATATATATATATATATATATATATATATATATATACACATATATATATATATATATATATATATATATATATATATATATAAATATATATATATATATATATATATATATACATATATATATATATATTGTTACAGATCGCGGTTTAGATGTTATGATGACCGAGCGGTGGTGTATTTAACCGCGACCTAACAGGATCCCTGACTCACCCGATTCACCCAGAACTTTGGCCGGATCGCACCGCAGCTGCTCAATGAGGGGAAAAGACAAAAACGACGAATGCAAAGAGGAAAAGGAATAAAACGAATAGACGGACAGAAGAGTAATTGGATTTATTATTTACACAAGCAAAAAGGAGCAATCAAGGTTTATTTACAAGCACATAAGACGCAGGTGACACAGGGAAAATACTAGCTTACCTACAGTCTTAATTAACCCAGGACAGAACAAACAAAAGACAGACTCACGCGGGGAATGACAGGAATGGCAGGAGGTGGATGGCTGGAGGTGAACGCTTGGTGGAGCCAACACGGAGCTTGGTGGAGCTTTGGTGGAGGTGAACGCTTGGTGGAGCCAACGCGGAGCTTGGTGGAGCTGAACGCTTGGTGGAGCCAATGCGGAGCTTGGTGGAGCTGAACGCTTGGTGGAGCCAACGCGGAGCTTGGTGGAGCTTTGGTGGAGGTGAACGCTTGGTGGAGCCAACGCGGAGCTTGGTGGAGCTGAACGCTTGGTGGAGCCAACGCGGAGCTTGGTGGAGCTGAACGCTTGGTGGAGCCAACGCGGAGCTTGGTGGATTGGTGTGACGGGTTCGCTCTCCTTCCCTCACAAGCTTCAGGACTCTTTCTTGACGACCAACTCTTTGTGACCAACTCTTTGTGACCAACTCTTCACTGACCCTCTACTGGCAACCGACTCTACTGACTGACTCTTCACCACTCTCCACTTGACGACCGACTCTCAACCAACTCAAAGTGCATCTCCTCTGGGAACACCCCCGCCGTGGGTTATATAGGCCCTGCCCCTTAACCTTTTCGAACCTCCCCCAAACGTTCTCTCCCCGCCCTCTCAAGCCAAACCCCTTGTTCATGGTTGGTCGAGTGGGGCTGGCTTACTCCTCCCCTCTCTGATGAGGTGGGGACCCGCCTTCCTTCCCCCAACCCTGCCTCGTGGTCAATGGCGGATGAAGGGAAAACCGCCCAACATGCAGTTGGCAATGCGAATTGCAATTGACGGAAAGGGGGGAATGGAAGTGTTGGGAGTGGGAATGAAGGGAATCTATCTCTTTCACTGGTGCAATGGAGTATTTCAATTAATGGGAGACACAGCCTTACTCTAAAAACACATAATAAGAGATAACTATCAACAGGGGTATTCTATTACTTGGCTGACGTGTATGCTTGTGGACTAATTATGGGATGCCCTTTCACCTTTACACAGCTCCGGAGGTAGGGGGGCGCAGAATAACCAATAATAATAATAGTACAGCACACAATCAAAAAATATATACAGTCCTCATCTCCGCAACACTGCACCCTCCTCCTCTTAGGCACGGCCCGGGCCTACAACTTTTATTTTTAGTGTGACACGTAGGTGTAGTTCCCTCTACTTTTAAACCTGACTCTGAGTGCGACAGTTTTAAAACATAAATAAATGTGTCCCGCTGCTCCATTGCACCCTGCCTAACAGACTTACCCCCACAGTTAACCGAATTGCGGAATGGTCTTCAAACTACACACTGACGGTGGGAAGCATTATTTACAATGACGCTATTTTTATTTACAAAACTAACCCAGGACCTGTGATTGTTCTTTCTGGGGGGGAGACAGTCTGCTCTGCATCGACGCACCATGAAAGCACCCTCAAGCACCAATCGGTGCAGTCACCATTGTTCATCAATAAAAATAAACCAACAACCCCTAACCCTGCAGGTGATCTCTTGCTCTTCGGCTCCCTCTGCTGGTTATTATTATTTGGTCTTCCAGATGTTGTCATTCTTTTGCTTTGCTTACTGGCGGCCTATTTGTATTAAAACTTGCACCCAATGTGTCCTTTTTATTTATTTTATTTATGGCCCACAGGGCCGACTAGTGTGGTTCACCTGTGGGGCATCGGTGCCCTGTGGCCAAGGTCCGCCAGCAAGATTTCGGGCCCTCATGGCCGGTTCCAGCAGAGGGGCCATGCCCCAACCCATGGGGTCCATAAGTGGTGCTCGGCCACAGGCATGTGGTCCATAATGTGGTGCGTCGATGCAGACAGCTGGTTCTGGGAATTTCGGGCGCACAATGGCCGACCCACGTACGCTCCCCTCGGCACCCAGCGGCGCACAGGTCATGTGGGAGACAAAAGGGGAAAGACAATTGAGCGAGGGGTAAGGTCACAAGGGTACACATCAATAAGGCAATGCAAGGCGAAATGCGTACGGAGGGCGAAGTGAGAAAGCTCGTCCCTACCGTACGTCACCCCCCTGTCACCTACCCTACCCTTTCCCTTACCCCATATGTACAAAAATCTACACATTTACAAATTCGTCACTACTGTCACGTCTTCCCCATATTTCCCCTATACCAAATTCGTCTCCACAATCCCTCTACTTCAAAATTTGCCATCACCAAATTCATCATCAATCCTCATAAGGAGGCAGAGATGGAACATCAAGGCACAATGTCACACCCACGTCATGATGCGTCTCACATTCCAAACATCTGCATCATAAAAAATAATCAAAACATGGCATGGTGTGGAGTACCTGTCACCTCAGGTGAGTGGATGCAGATGGTGCGAGGAGACTTCATCCTAACTACTTTCTAAATGACATTAACACACTTTACACTACCCGGGGTCTCTCCCTGCCAATCCATTGGCCAACTTACACTATGGGTTCTAAAAACCAATTCCCATTGACCAAACTGTGGTGCTTCTCAATTTGGGGTCTCACTCCCCCGATTCATCTCCCGGTGCCTCGCACAATTTCTGGGCTGCGACGTGTTGCTCTCCCAGCAGGTCTACCCACCTGCACACCTCCACCACTGTAGTTGCCACCCGAGCTTACCTAGCTCCTCACCCTAACCTAACTAACTGGGGACAGCCCCTCCTGGCTCTGTCACCCCATGGTGCCCTCTGGCACTGGGCTACCCGGGTCCGTCCTCCGGATCCTCGGGCCCCATCCACAACAACTACTACCGGCTCCCAGAGCCCACCTGCGGCCTCACCTGGCCGACATCCTCACAGTGGTGGGGTGCCCAAACCAACTACACACACTAACAGGCTACACGCCCAGCCATTTCCACAACACTAATGCACCCATCCAATCACCTTCTTCCACCCGCACCACAGATGCCAATATCCAACCACAATTTACCTATACCCTCTACCTAACACTTACACTACCCGCCCCGGGTATCCGTGATGGGGGTCCACTCTTCCCCCATTCACACCTTCGCACCATCCACTCCACTCCACAATTTCCACCATACTCACTCCACAACCATCCATTCCAATACTCCAGATATTCCACACTACCATTTATTCCACACAGCCACATACACCTGTTGTTGCACACCTGTGCAATCACCTGGTGCCACCTGCACCCTCCTCCTCTTCCTGGACCATTTGGTCAACACAACACGCAATCACCACTACTCCCTCATACACTGCTCCACACACCTGTTCAGTTGCACACCTGGGCAATCACACCTGTTCAATTCTCAACCACACGGCATCATCTCAGCTAACTACTCCCCTCTGAAACTTTCGCTTCCCAGTCGTCCCTTTAAACTATTGCGCTCCCACGTCATTATCAACCACACTAAACTACCTGCGTCCCCACTACAGGTATCAGTCACTATCTAAACCTTAACGTTACCTAATGTCATCTTCGCTAGATCCCTATCAATATAACCAAGCCCTCCCTGGCTCGGTTGTCATAGCCACCCCATAAACTATTGCGCATTTGCCCCCCCTCTGTGAGGGATGGTGGATTGGCCATCCCATCACATGGGGCATCTCTTACTATAAATTTTGCTTACCAAATTCCAACAAATCAAAAATTTTCCATTTACTGTCAATTCTACCCATACCATCATCAAATTTTGCTTTTTTTTTCTAATTTCGGGGCCAAAACACTATCCTCATCACCCGTCTACTTATTAGATCCTCTCGGTGCGCCGTGACATCATTAAACTCGGTTCGTAAAGCCGAGCAATGAATTCGGGTGGTTGGGTCGCCTGCAGGTTGAATCCGTCCGGCTTTCGGTTCAAGGGAGGTGGTTTGGTTGGACCGAGATTCCACGCACCATCTCGGCGCGGCACCTTGCGGTCCCGGGCCCGATGGCTCAATCTCCCCCGGTCGGAACCCCGTCCCCACGAGGGGGCACCGTTCCGCTTCCTCCCACTCGCCCTCGAACCGGACCGGTCGCCTCGCCCGACAAAGCCCGGACTCGACCGTGCGGGGCGGGGCCAAGCCCGAATTGGCAACGACGCTTCGAAGAGAAGCGACGCAGCATCGACCCGCGCCGGGCCTCACACCCAACAAAGCACCCCGTGCCCCGAGTGCTCGCATCGGCTACCCGTCGCTCTAACCACTAACCCGGTTACCGTCGATGCTTTACTTGCATGCTTACAAGCATACGCTACCCCTTTCACCCTCACAAAACCTGGCGTTCCAACGCCGTCCGTACATTCCACCAACGCTCTCCCTGTTACACACCACACCTCTCGCGCACACTCTTGCGCACACTTTGGTCCACACCTCTCCTCCGTTACGTCCTCCGTAACACTCACCATGGGCGTGCACTCTTGCATCCACCCACTAACGCGCTCACATGGGCTCTCCCACACCCGCGCCACCACCAATTCAGGTGTGCTTTCTCGCACACGTTCCACCACCACCTTACTCTCCGTGTCACACTTCGTACACCCCGACGTGCATTCTCGCTCGCACTCGGTTTCACACTTGCGCTCCGATGTGCCCTCTCGCACCTGCGCCATCACCAACTCACTATTCGTGTCACCCTCCGTACACCCCGACGTGCATTCTCGCTCGCACTCGGTTTCACTCCCACACTTTATAACACACCCACTCGCCGACGCACACTTTTTCCTCCCACACGTGCCATTTCCACTCACACGGGACCCTTCACCAACGCCCGGATGCTTCCTCGATCCCAAGCGCACGAAAATTATTTTGTCGCTAAACATCCTCTTACAAAATCTACCCGCACAATATACAGCATGTCTCACCTTCGGGGTTCTTCTTCCTCCCTGCACCAAAACCTGCAAACTTCCATTTGGATTAGCGAGTACACTGTACAGCATCAGGATGTGCATTTAGACTTTGAGCAATTTCCATTCCTTCCTCCGATTGTTGCTCTTTTAACTTTAAGTCCCCGGTCTCTCCAATTTCAACTATACCCATAATTTCTTTGTTCACCTCGACGACCGTTGGCTTTAATAAAACACCCTCTACCTCATCGGTCGCCGGCTTTTCCAAACCCCGTGTCGCGATTTCTACCCCCGTCATTGTACCCGTGCTTTCCTCTGCTTCGCTCAACCAGCGCTTTTCGACGCGCTTTACCTCCTCGTGCACCCCTGGGACCCTTTCACCCAACTTGCGGTCTCTGTCCCTCTGCTCCCTTTCCTCCCTATCAGCCCTCATTCCGTTCGTTGTTGCTTCAATTTGGTTACTCAACCGCTCACTCTGAGCATCCATCCGGTTCCCCAAGTCATTTTTGAATTGCTCCCTCATCTCGGCCATAAGGGCCTCCATTTCAGCCATAAATGATTGCACGTATTCCACCGTTGGTACAAAGGGCGCGGCTCTATTTGGTGCCGCTGTAACCACGTGCGCGAGGCCGCCATTTTGTGCGTCTGAAACTCCCTCAACCGCCTCCTCATTGCTCCCCTCCATTTGATCCTGGGTTACTCCTAACCCCTCCTCTAGCTCTCCCACCGGCATCCCGTCGCCTTGACCAGCCATGGCGCGATTTCAAAATTCGGGTTTTGCTTTAAAAAAAAACAAATTTCGGCAGCTCGTAATTTTGACCAAATTTTTTTTTTTTCTCTATTCGTTTTAAAAATTTGGTTCGGGCCTCGAATCCCACTCCTGACACCAATTGTTACAGATCGCGGTTTAGATGTTATGATGACCGAGCGGTGGTGTATTTAACCGCGACCTAACAGGATCCCTGACTCACCCGATTCACCCAGAACTTTGGCCGGATCGCACCGCAGCTGCTCAATGAGGGGAAAAGACAAAAACGACGAATGCAAAGAGGAAAAGGAATAAAACGAATAGACGGACAGAAGAGTAATTGGATTTATTATTTACACAAGCAAAAAGGAGCAATCAAGGTTCATTTACAAGCACATAAGACGCAGGTGACACAGGGAAAATACTAGCTTACCTACAGTCTTAATTAACCCAGGACAGAACAAACAAAAGACAGACTCACGCGGGGAATGACAGGAATGGCAGGAGGTGGATGGCTGGAGGTGAACGCTTGGTGGAGCCAACGCGGAGCTTGGTGGAGCTTTGGTGGAGGTGAACGCTTGGTGGAGCCAACGCGGAGCTTGGTGGAGCTGAACACTTGGTGGAGCCAATGCGGAGCTTGGTGGAGCTGAACGCTTGGTGGAGCCAACGCGGAGCTTGGTGGAGCTTTGGTGGAGGTGAACGCTTGGTGGAGCCAACGCGGAGCTTGGTGGAGCTGAACGCTTGGTGGAGCCAACGCGGAGCTTGGTGGAGCTGAACGCTTGGTGGAGCCAACGCGGAGCTTGGTGGAGCTGAACGCTTGGTGGAGCCAACGCGGAGCTTGGTGGATTGGTGTGACGGGTTCGCTCTCCTTCCCTCACAAGCTTCAGGACTCTTTCTTGACGACCAACTCTTTGTGACCAACTCTTTGTGACCAACTCTTCACTGACCCTCTACTGGCAACCGACTCTACTGACTGACTCTTCACCACTCTCCACTTGACGACCGACTCTCAACCAACTCAAAGTGCATCTCCTCTGGGAACACCCCCGCCGTGGGTTATATAGGCCCCGCCCCTTAACCTTTTCGAACCTCCCCCAAACGTTCTCTCCCCGCCCTCTCAAGCCAAACCCCTTGTTCATGGTTGGTCGAGTGGGGCTGGCTTACTCCTCCCCTCTCTGACGAGGTGGGGACCCGCCTTCCTTCCCCCAACCCTGCCTCGTGGTCAATGGAGGATGAAGGGAAAACCGCCCAACATGCAGTTGGCAATGCGAATTGCAATTGACAGAAAGGGGGGAATGGAAGTGTTGGGAGTGGGAATGAAGGGAATCTATCTCTTTCACTGGTGCAATGGAGTATTTCAATTAATGGGAGACACAGCCTTACTCTAAAAACACATAATAAGAGATAACTATCAACAGGGGTATTCTATTACTTGGCTGACGTGTATGCTTGTAGACTAATTATGGGATGCCCTTTCACCTTTACACAGCTCTGGAGGTAGGGGGGCACAGAATAACCAATAATAATAATAGTACAGCACACAATCAAAAAATATATACAGTCCTCATCTCCGCAACAATATGTATATACACTACATGGCCAAAAGTATGCGGGCAACCCTTCTAATTAGTGGATTCGGCTGTTTCAGCCACACCCACTGCTGACAAGTATATATAATCAAGCACACAACCATGCAATCTCCATAGACAAACATTGGCAGTAGAATGGGCCATACTGAAGAGCTCAGTGACTTTCAACGTGGCACGGCCATAGGATGCCACCTTTCTAATAAGTCAGTTCGTCAAATTTCTGCCCTGGTAGAGCTGCCCCGGTCAACTGTAAATGCTGTTATTGTGAAGTGGAAACGTCTAGGAGCAACAACAGCTCAGCCGCGAAGTGGGAGGCCACACAAGCTCACAGAACGGGACTGTCAAGTGCTGAAGCGCATAGCACGTAAAAGACGTCTGTCTTCAGTTGAAACACTCACTTCCGAGTTCCAAACTGCCTCTGGAAACAACATCAGCACAACAACTGTTCGTCAGGAGCTTCATGAAATGGGTATCCATGGCCAAGCAACCGCACACAAGCCTAATATCACCATGCGCAATGCCAAGCGTCAGCTAGAGTGGTGTAAAGCTCGCCACCATTGGACTCTAGAGCAGTGGAAATGCATTCTCTGGAGTGACAAATTACGCTTCACCATCTGGCAGTCCGACGGACAAATCTGGGTTTGGCGGATCCTGGGAGAACGCTACCTGCCCAAAAGCATAGTGCCAACTGTAAAGTTTGGTGGAGGCAGAATAATGGTCTGGGGCTGATTTTCCTGGTTCGGGCTAGGCCCCTTAGTTCCAGTGAAGGGAAATCTTAATGCTTCAGCATACAATAAAATTCCAGACGATTGTGTGCTTACAACTTTGTGGCAACAGTTTGGGGAAGGCCCTTTCCTATTTCAGCATGACAATGCTCCCATGCACAAAGCGACGTCCATACAGAAATGGTTTGTCGAGATCGGTGTGGAAGAACCTGACTGGCCTGCACAGAGCCCTGACCTCAACTCAATCGAACACCTTTGGGATGAATTTGAACGCCGACAGCGAGCCAGGCCTAATCGCCCAACATCAGTGCCCGACCTCACTAATGCTCTTGTGGCTGAATGGAAGCAAATCCCTGCAGCAATGTTCCAACATCCAGTGGAAAGCCTTCCCAGAAGAGTGGAGGCTGTTATAGCAGCAAAGAGGGGACCAACTTTATAGTAATGCCTTTGATTTTGGAATGAGATATTCGATGAGCACATTCCGGTGTGATGTTCGAGTGTCCACATACATTTGGCCATGTAGTGTATATATGTGCATGTACAGAGTTGTCCAGAAACCCCAGGCACATTTTGAAGAACGATACCTGCAACAAACAACTAAGTTTATTCTTGTTCTTTGGTGCAAAACAAAACATGATTACTCGTTAAGCAATCTAATCAGTCTAATATACATTAAACAGATCAGTTCAAATGTTCAAACAACTCTGACACACGCAGTTCTGCATGTTTCCATTGTTAATGCAGCAGTCTCATTATGGATGAATTGATTCAAGTCTCTAAGGGTCGTAGGATTCCTCGCATACACTTTGAGTTTGAGGAAACCCCAAAGGAAGAAATCATAGGGTGTTGTTAAATGACAAGACCGAGGAGGCCATTCAACCGGACACTGCCGGCCAATCCATTTGTCTGTAAAGTTCAAATCAAGGGCCTGGCTTCCACTGGCAGCACAATGAGCAGGCGCACCATCATGCATGAACCACATTTGGCCATCATTGAGTGGAAATACATGATGCTCCAACATTAGAAGGTAATTTGCAGCATTCACATTTTCTTCGAAAATTATTGGTCCAACAATGCCTCCAGAAGAAATGCCTGCCCAGATGGTCACACTAGGTTGATATTGGACGTTGTGCTTAACAGTAAATCGTGGGTTGTCTCCTGCCCATATCATGCTGTTATGACAATTCACAGAACCAGATAAAGTAAACTTGGATTCATCTGATCACAAGATCCTGTGCTTCAAATCATTGTTCATATCCATTAACCAAAGCAATCTCTCACATGCCTCAACACGCCTGTGAAAATCATCCTCAGATAGTTGGTGAATTAATCCGGTATGTAAGGTTTCCATTAAGATCTTTTCGTATTCTTCAAATCAATGATCAGCTTATGTTGGTGACGTTTGATAAACGACGAGTTGATAATGGTGTGTTACTGTCGAGTTGTTGTTGAATGACTGCTCTGCTTTCCTCAGTTCCAACAGTACCTGGTGACTGGCCTACTTGGTGACTGTTTTGGAAGAATGCTACCGGTTTCATCAAACTGCTTGTTTATTCTGCCGATGGTTATTCTGTCAATTGCGTCAGCACCACCTTCTTTGACAAGTTGTCTGTGAACTTCAGCCAAATTTCCAGACACAGAATACAAGCGTATAGCGCGAATATTCTGTCTCACGATATCCTTCATCATATTAGGGTGTCTAATTCACAATGAACTGTACTAATGCAAAGACAGACAGACACGTGCAGCACAGTGAGAAACTCACCCTGATCCATATCACGTGATGCACCTCACCTGTTGCATAGCACGTGATGCCTGTGCGTGTTGAAGCAGTCACATCCATTTTTTTCTTTTTTCTTTGCATACAAGATCGAGGCTCGTGTAAGAGCTAACACTAAATCACATAAAAACAAACTGACACATAAAACATATGATAAAGGGAGCGGGAGACAAGATGGGGGGAGAGAGGGAAGCACACAAGTACAACAGCAGAGAAAAGGGACATCGGGAGATCTGTGGGAGAGAGAGGGCATGGGGGGAGAGGGCATGGGAAAGGGGGGGGGGGGGGGTGGGGGATGTATAAAACACATGGACACTGCTAGAACTTCCAGGAAAGAGGTCGGTATTTCAAAAAAGTGGATCTGGGGTGAAATTAGCGGGGGTAGAAAAGATCAAGGTTTTGGATGGGGGAAAATAAGAGATGGGGGTGAACTGTTTTAAAGACCTGGAGGGAGGAGTGGGATTGAAATGATGCAGTTCCCAGAAATGATGTTGATTTTGGCAGTTCAACCATTAGAGGGTTGCAGGCAGATCTTGTGCGACCTGTAGGAATATTTGGGGGACAGAGCCCAGAGAGAGCTGGGGGAGCAAGGCCTGAGAGGCCGGAGAAGACAAAAAGACCACCAACCTGCCTGCGGTGAGTAAGTGAAAGGCCCTCGGAGTTAGCGTCATCGCGGGAGATTCCAATGATTCTGAAAGCTTTGGTTTAAACAGCGTGAAGCCGAGCTAGGTGGGAGGCAGGAGCACCGGCCCAGAGGGGAGAACAGTATGCCATTGAGCTGCGAATGAAAGCCGTGTATGTGGTGAGGAGCTCAGGTGTGCCAAGGAAGGACTTAGCACGACGGAGGATGCCCAGTGGGTGACTGGGTTTGGAGGCTAGATTGGAAATGTGGTTTTCCCAGGAAAGATCATGGCAGATAGTGAGACCCAAAAGCTTAAGTGACAGAACTTCTTGGAGAGGATTGTTCAGAAAGTAGATGGGAGGGTTGTCCAGTCAGTCTTTTCGGAGAGACATAGTAAGAGTGTGAGATTTGTCAGGATTGAAAGACGTATTTTTTTTTTTTTTTGGTTTACAGAATCGAGGCTCATGAAAGAACTAACATTTATTTCACAAACAAATCAAACAGACAAACAAAATATATAAAGAGAGGGAGCGGAAGACGAGATGGGGAGAGAAGGGGAAGCACACAAACACAACATTTGAGAGCAGGGAGATGTGTGGGAGGGAGAGGACTTGGGGGGAGGAGGCGTGGGAAGGGGGGGGGGGGGGAGAAGTATAAAACACAAGGACATCAAGGACTTCCAGGACAGAAGTTGGTATTTCAAAAGAGTGGATTTGGGGTGAAATTAGCGGGGGTAGAAAAGATCAAGGTTTTGGATGGGGGAAGATAAGAGATGGTGGTGAACAGCAGTTTTAAAGACCTGGAGGGTTGAGTGGGATTGAAGAGAGTGAGGGAGTTTGTTCCAGAGGCGGGAGAAAAGAGGAATGAAAGACTGAAGGTGAGCAGAGAGTCTTGATTTTGGCAGTTTAACCGTAAGAGGGTTGCAGGAAGATCTTGTGCGACCTGTAGGAATATTTGGGGGACAGAGCCCAGAGAAAGCTGGGGGGGCAAGGCCAGAGAGGAGACGGTAGAAGACGGAAAGACCACCAACCTGCCTGCGGTGAGTGAGTGAAAGGCCCTTGGAGTTAGCTTCATCGCGGGAGATTTCAATGATTGTGAACGCTTTGGTTTCAACAGCATGAAGACGAGCTAGGTGTGAGGCAGGAGCACCAGCCCAGAGTGGAGAGCAGTATTCCATTGAGCTGCGGATGAAAGCCTTGTATGTGGTGAGGAGCTCAGATGTGCCAAGGAAGGACTTCGCACGACGGAGGATGCCCAGTCGGCGACTGGCTTTGGAGGCCAGATTTGAAATGTGGTTTTCCCAGAAAAGATCATGGCAGATAGTGAGACCCAAAAGCTTGAGTGACAGAACTTCTTGGAGAGGATTTTTCATAAAATGGATGGGAAGGTTGTCCAGTCGGTCTTTTCGGAGAGACATCGTAAGAGTGTGAGATTTGTCAGGATTGAAAGACATGTTCCACTTGTTTGCCCAGTCTGTGATTTTGTCCAGGTCTGCAGAGAGTGAGGAGGCTGCAGACTGCCGATCTGAGGGATGAGGAATGGAGCGACAGAGAGTAGAGTCATCAGCAAAGAAATAGAGAGGATTTTCAAGAGAGTCAGAGAGATCATTGATGAAGACCAGAAAAAGCACAGGGCCCAGAACAATGCCTTGGGGAACACCAGCCTGAACAGGAAGAGGAGATGAGAGAAACCCATTCAGGGCCACACGTTGACTATGACTAGAGAAGAAGTCCGCCAGCCATGCATGGAGATTTTCATGGATACCAAAGGAGGAGAGTTTGGAGAGCAGAGCGGGGTGCCAGACAGTATCAAAGGCACGTGATATGTCAATGGAGACTGCTCTAATTTCCTGTTTGGCATTGAGGACCTCCATCCATTGTTGAGAAAGCAGAGGCAGCATGTCCAGAGTCGAGTGACCAGGTCTGAAACCAAATTGATGATCAGAGATCAAGCCATTGGAGAAGAGGAAAGATTTCATATCCGAAGTAATGATGGAATCCATGACTTTGCTGATAATTGGCTGATTGGTCTGTAGTTGCTAGGATCTGTTTTTACACATTTTTTGTGCAAAGCGGTGATGTTGGCTGATTTCCAAGCAGATGGCAGATGACCTTGAGCAAAAGAGAGGGTGAAGAGAACAGAGAGAGGGAGTGAAAGAGCGGAAGAACAGGATTTTAGGACCCGTGGTCTGATGCCGTCAGGTCCAGTTGCAGAATCAGAGTCGAGGGTTGACAGAAACTTTTCCACCTTGTCAGGAGGAAAGGACACAGAGTCCAGGAGCAGCTTGGTACGACTGGGTACGGTGGGTACAGAGAGGGATGCGTTTGGGACACAAGATTTAGAGGCAAACACAGAGTTGAGGCATTCAGCTTTTTCACTTGCGGAGTCAGCCGTGTAGCCGTTTGAGGTGAGGGAGGGGATGGAGGGAGAACAAACACCAGAAACAGATTTGACCAGACGCCACCAGGATTTGGAAGAGGGAGACAGATAAGAGAGTTCGGTCTTGAGAACGGAGAGATATTGTTTCCTGGCTCTCCTGAGGGTGGACGCACACTTGTTTAGGGCTTTGTGGAAGGAAATGAGATTTCCTTCCTTTGGATTTGCTTTCCAGGAGATGAAAGCAAGTTGTTTCTGGGCAACAGCCTCACCACAGGATTCCGTGTGCCATGGACGGGAGGAAGGGTATGACAACTGAAGACGAGATGGGATAAATCTGTGCATGAGAGAGAGCAATTTACTTTGGAAGAATTCCCAGGATGAGTTGATGTCAGAGGCGGTAGAGATGGGAGACCAGTCCAGATGATTGATGGCTGCTTGAAGACCGTGCCAGTTGGCCTGAGTGAAATGCCAGACTCGTCGACGCTGAGGAGGCTCTCTGAGAATGGTCAGAGAGATGTGCACTTTAACAAGCACATGATCAGATGAGCCGATTGGAGCAGAAGAAGAGCAGCAGACATTTTCAGGGAAGTTAGTCATAACCAAGTCCAGAAGAGAAGATTCTCCGTTGACTGAGATCCGGGTCGGGAAATTGACAGATTGTGTCAGTCCCAGTGAGTCGCAGAAGTCCTTTGCTGAAGAGCCATGGCTGGTGAGAGAGGTACCCACACCCAGCCAACTGGCATGGTGACAATTGAAATCACCACATATGAGGAAATGTTCCACTTGTTTGACCAGTCTGTGATTTTGTCCAGGTCTGCAGAATGTTCCACTTGTTTGACCAGTCTGTGATTTTGTCCAGGTCTGCAGAGAGTGAGGAGGCTGCAGACTGCCGATCTGAGGGATGAGGAATGGAGCGGCAGAGAGTGGAGTCATCAGCAAAGAGGTAGAGAGGATTTTCAATGGAGTCAGAGAGATCATTGATGAAGACCAGAAAAAGCACAGGGCCCAGAACACTGCCTTGGGGAACTCCAGCCTGAACAGGAAGGGGAGAAGAGAGAAACCCATTCAGGGCCACACGTTGACTATGACTGGAGAGTAAGTCCGCAAGCCATGCGTGGAGATTTCCATGGATACCATAGGAGGAGAGTTTGGTGAGCAGAGCGGGGTGCCAGCCCGTATGGAAGGCACGTGATATGTCAAGGGAGACAGCTCTAATATCCTGTTTGGCATTGAGGACCTCTATCCATTGTTGAGACAGCAGAAGCAGCATGTCCAGTGTAGATTGACCTGGTCTGAAATCAAATTGATGGTCAGAGATCAAGCCATTGGAGAAGAGGAAATATTTGATATCCGAAGCAATGATGAATTCCATGACTTTGCTGATAATTGGGAGAAGGCTGATTGGTCTGTTATTGCAAGGATCTGTTTTTGCACCTTTTTGTGTAAAGAGGTGATGTTGGCTGATTTCCAAGCTGATGGCAGATGACCTTGAGCAAAAGAGCATGAAGAGAACAGAGAGAGGGAGTGAAAGAGCGGCAGAGCAGGATTTTAGGACCCGTGCGTGGGCTGATGCCGTGAGGTCCAGTTGCAGAATCAGAGTCGAGGGTTGACAGAAACTTCTCCACCTTGTCAGGGGAAAAGGACACAGAGTCCAGGAGCAGCTGGGTACGACTGGGTACGGTGGGTACATAGAGGGATGGGTTTGAGACACAAGATTTAGAGGCATTCAGCTTTTTCACGAGTGAGCAGAGCTGTGTAGCCGTTTGAGGTAAGGGAGGGGATGGAGGGGGAACAAACACCAGAAACAGATTTTACCAGACACCACCAGGATTTGGAAGAGGGAGACAGGTGTGAGAGTTCAGTCTTGAGAGAGGAGAGATATTGTTTCCTGGCTCTCTTGAGGGTGGACACACACTTGTTTAGGGCTTTGTGAAAGGAAATGAGATTTCCTTCAGATGGATTTGCTTTCCAGGAGGCGAACGCATGTTGTTTCTGGGCAACTGCCTCACCACAAGATTCCATGAACCATGGATGGGAGGAAGGGTATGACAACTGAAGATGAGATGGGATAAATCTGTGCATGAGAGAGCAATTTACTTTGGAAGAATTCCCAGGATTATCCCAGGATTTATCAGTTATATGAGTTTTTTTCAACTTGTTGTGGAAGTCTTCTTTAGAGGGGAGATGTGTCTCTTCAAACCTCTCAAACGAGTTCATATAATCATATGGATATATTCCCTTTTGTGGTAGGAGTTCAATATCTTCTTGATTTGAAAATGTGATTTAAGATTAGGAAAGTTTTTAATGTTTGATACTAAATTAGATAAAGGACTTGACATAAATTTAAATGTGTCAAGAAATCTGAAATGAATTTTGTGAGACGTATGAATTGTTTTTGTGAAAGAGATGTATTTCTGATCTGTGTTATGAATGGCTGAAATGTCTCCAGGTGTTTTACTCAATTATTTTATAAATAGATGTGTATCATAGTGTGCATTGTTGTGAAGAAAGACTGGAATGAAAGAGGAGAGTTTATAATTAATATTACAACTTTGATGAGCCGCACCCCTATCGGAACCTGTGAGATGACAATGATCTCTTACCTTCTTTATTTTCAACCGATTTCAAACGAAAATACAAACCGATTTAACAACATGAAGATGGGCTGGTATTACTTGTCATCATATTGATCTCTCCTATTTTACCAAAACATGAATTTTTTATGCATAAATGGCAGGGAGAAGACTGCAAGATAATTATAATTTTTGTATTCAAGGATACTTACAAGGAAAAGGGTGTTAGATATTATATTCCTTATGAATTAGAACATAGACATGTGACATTTTTAATTAAGAACTGGTCTGATACTGATATTGCTATTATGATATATAGTGGGTGGGGGTAATATGGACCCCGGCGGAATATGGACCCCACTGAATTTCCCATGATGCACTGCATCAAGCCTCGTCTCCATATCACGGGATAAAGAAGTATGGCCGACCAGCAAGTGAACAACTGCAGTTGATTCAAACTCTTTAATGATGGTAAGTGCAAACTTTCAAAAGTTTTCATCTCAAATTTTACAATTCATAAGCATGCAGTGCTGTGTATGGACATGTAGTCACTAGCTTGTTTGATGAGTGGTGTCCCTGGCTGAGTACACGTGAGAGCTGTCCACAGCACCACTGTGTGTAGAAAACTCCATCCCAGCCCATATGTACTGGGCATGCTGACATGATCGAGAGGCATGGTGTGGGGAATCTGGGCAGCTCACAATCATAGAATCTACTATGAATTCTTCATTGAACCAGAGGGTGCTTGAGGATAATGTGAGGCCATCTGCCGAAAAGTTGAAGCTCAAATGAAGGTGGACCTTGCAACATGACAATGACCCTAAACACACCAGTAAATCCACCAAGGAATGGCTGAAAAGAAAGAAATGGAGGGTTCTGGAATGGCCAAGTCAAAGCCCGGATCTAAATCCCATCGAGATGTTGTGGGGGGATTTGAAACGAGCTGTGCATGCAATTGTGCATGCTGTGCAACAATTTTTTGTTGAATAAATTATTGCAAAGTCAATTTTTCATTGCTTTTTGTTTAATTAGATCACCTTTATCTATAGATACTGTTTAAATGAAGATCAAATATTGATATGTCCACATATCTTAAAAAGATTTAAAAAAAAATTCATGGGGTGTACTTACTTTTTCCACATGCGAAATTTGCATTTATGTTTATTTAAATTATACAATGGACTACAAAATGTAAATGCTTCATGATATTTGTTATATTATATCACCTTTATCTCTCAATATTGTTGAAATGAAGATCAAATAGCTGTATGTTGAAATATGTTGAAAAAGTCAAAACTTTACATGGGGTGTACTTACTTTTTCACGTGGCTGTACGTGGTGACAGCCCACTGAGCTATTGAGTCTTCAGCATATCCTCAGAAATTTCTCACACTACCACTGCAAACTTTATAGTGGCCGATATATATATATATATATATAACAAGAGCGCACACATACATACACATCATACATACATCCACACACCTACATACACACACACACACACACACACACACACACACACACCTACATGCAGCATATACACACACACCCACACCATTGTACATAGGACCCTTTGTGCCAAGATGTAATTTGCTCACTCTCTGGCATAATTAAGCATGAATGAGAGTATTTTGTTGTGTTCTCATGAATTCATTGGGTCCATTAAAAACTGGATGCACAGAGTTCCCCATGACAAGCTGCGTCTAATTACTGCCCTGAACTGAAGTATCGTTTTGTAATCGTGAAATAATATCAGTGCTGTCGATAAAAAGGAAACAAAAAAAAGCAAGCAACATCATTAAAATAAAATTTCCTATTTGTTTCCCTCTGCAATTCTTCAATGCCCCTTATAAAGAGTGGGGTTCATCCAATTTACTGTTTCTAATTCAATTGGAATGAACATTTTTCAGGTCAGAAGAGGATAATTATTGTAAAATAACATTTTCGTTCTGAATAGAGACTAAACTCCTGAATTGAGGAAGATACTTTGTCATACTACAGTTAAACAACAACATAAATGGTCAAAACAAAAGGGTGATGTGAAATGTAAACATGTAAATTTGCAAAGCGCGAAAAAGTTTTCTGTTCAGACATCACAGAAATATAAAGGGCAAGTTTTGTCACCAATAAGTGAAAACACTCAAGGTAAAAACTCGACAAGTTCCATCACCATGCACATCTATTCATCTGAGCTTGGTCGGCAGATACCTATGCCGTGGCGAGGCGTGTGCTTGCGTTCTCATCATGGAAGACTAACCCGAACAAGGGCAACTTTAGGTCATTCCGCAAAGCACGCAACATGTTTATTTCCATCCTCGGGCAAGCTCAAACATATCTGGCAAACGAAGGCCAAAATTTACAATCTGTCCCCATCGTCAAAGACCTGGTGGAGAATTGTCAAGTCTTCCCCCATACTCCCCCCAACGCCCGAGCCCTAACAACCTTCTCTTGTCTGTCACAGCTCGAGACAAGGCTGCACATCTTAACGGAATGCTAGTATTGTATATGTGAAGACTAGCATCGGTCTGCACGGTGGACGAGAAAAACAATGGAGTTAAACTCAAAGTAGATAAGATTAGATGCTGATCGTGCGGTGAGAACCAAGGTGCGGCTGATGTTTCTCACATGAGCCCTTCGTTAAAGTAAAAGAATAGCTCTTCCTTCTCAATCTGGGAATTCATTTTAACATTAGTAAAAAGCCCGTCAAAAATGACGGGTTGGACCAGTTTATTCGACAGTGCAGCCGTGTGAGCATGCCAAAGTCTGAAGCCTCGGCCTAGTGTGAGGTGTACTTATAGCTTCTTTATTTATTAGACATCATACAGATGTAAATGAACACTCGTTTTACTCTGCACGCGTTGCACATCACGTGCAGCAAATTTCACCTCCCTGTGCCTTGTATTTATTGTTATTTTAAAAAATGCTTCTGTACACTGCCGTTGAGGCTCAGTTTGGTTTGCAAGCCACCGTCTACAATCCCAATAGAAAAGACATAATTTCTCTTTTATGGAAAATGTTTCTTGAGTTTGTTTCATCCTCATAAATAGACCGCAAGGAACACACATTCATGTAAAAAGATTGGCCTTTAAAACCTACCCTTATGGAGGCGGACAGACATCTGTACAAACACACAAACTGACATTGTTTTACATGACATATCAACAACAGAAATAGTTGAAAATCTATCTCCATTCCTCACACTCCTTATCTAAACTAATTCGGCCCAACTCAGTTGAATATCAGTGCATGTTCAATTGGATTTACTTGGCCACTTGGCATCATCAGCCATCATCGGTTTGCAGGCACCGACGATTTTATCAAAGCGATGATGTGAAATCGCTTCACGATGAGATACATCTTGAATATACTCTCCGGTTTGGTGCTGATGAGTAAATGCATCATTTATATTTACTTTTTACTGTTTAGTCTTATTGTCTCGTCTCAGATAGGATTATTAGGTGAGCTCATCACTTTATTTAGTTTCTTGTACTTCGACTTGACAACTTAGTGGTCTAATGATTAGAGTGTCCTCTCTGAGTGTGAGAGGTTGGTGGTCCAAACCCGTGCTGAGTTGTACTAAAAACTTTACATAAATAACGGTATTCATAGAATACTTACCCTGCGCAGTCAACTGTTTTACTGCTGTGAGTCAACAACTGCTGCGAACCAACTCTTCTGTTTTTGAACATTTTTTTTCTTTGATCCAATATGGCTGCCAGACCACGTGAGCGATGACATTATACATTTATATTCTCTAATATAATTGTTGCATAGATCACGCTCAATGCATTTCAAACTGATCAGACTAAGCGTTGTGAAAGACACATGAAAGCCCACATGGAGTTTGCAAAAAAGCACCTAAAGGACTCTCAGACTGTGAGAAACAAGATTCTGTGGGCTTTCATGTGTCTTTCACTGAGGAGAGGCTTCCGTCTGGCCACTGCCATAAAGCCCAGATCGGTGGAGTGTTGCAGTGATGGTTGTCCTTCTGGAAGTTTCTCCCATCTCCACACAGGATCTCTGGAGCTCAGCCAGAGTGACCATCGGGTTCTTGGTCACCTCTCTTACCAAGGCCCTTCTCCTCCGATTGCTCAGTTTGGCCGGGCGGCCAGCTCTAGGAAGAGTCCTGGTTGTTCCAAACATCTTCCATTTAAGAATTATGGAGGCCACTGTGCTCTTGAGAACCTTCAATGCAGCAGAAATTTTTTTTAGGCTTCCCCAGATCTGTTCCTCGACACAATCCTGTCTGAGCTCTGCAGGCAGTTCCTTCGACCTCATGGCTTGGTTTTTGCTCTGATATGCATTGCCAGCTGTGAGACCTTATATAGACAGGTGTGTGCCTTTCCAAATCATGTCCAATCAATTGAATTTACCACAGGTGGACTCCAATCAAGGTGTAGAAACATCTCAAAGATGATCAAGAGAAATGGGAGGCACCTGAGATAAATTTCAAGTGTCATGGCAAAGGGTCTGAATACTTATGTAAATGTGATATTTCAGTTTTTTATTTTCAATAAATTTGCAAAACTTTCCAAAATCCTGTTTTCTCTTTGTCATTATGGGGTATTGAGTGTAGATTGATGAGGGAAAAAATGAATTTAAACGATTTAAACATAAGGCTGCAACATAACAAAATGTGAAAAAAGTGAAGGGGTCTGAATACTTTCTGAATGCACTATATATATATATTAAATTATGGTAAGTCAGATGGTTTAGCAGAAAGAGAGTTATTCACCATTCAAATAACAATAAATAAGCAAACTCAATATTTTAAAGTTCTTATTTTCAACTCAGGAATTGAAAACGGAGTAAATGAAATAAATAGTATTTGAAATTTGCCTGAAAGCACCAGTTTACATGTTTCTTTCATCCGTGAACATCACGTAAATGTGTTAATAATCATCCTAACATTGCAATTTTGTTGAGGCCGCCAACAACCTTCAGCAATAGATCAAACTCACTGCCAAGGCCATGAACCCCCAAATCCACACGTTCTGTAAACACTCAATAATACAACCTTGGGACAACACAATCACTTTTAACAACCTACAACTAGTTCACCCAGACTACCATTAATTATATACAGGGCCTAGTTGGGCCACCTCTCCTTCACACCATGATAGACAAAAACTAAAAACAATACAAAACAGAGCTCTCAGGATAACACCAGGGGGCACAAGATCTAAAAACATAGCCCACATCCCTCAACACATCCCTGCAGCTCAACATCCCTCTAACCCATGTCAATCTGTGATCAGTGATCACTGATCACCCATCCTCCACCCAAAAACATATAAAACATGCAACTAATCAACATCACTCTCATATCCTTCATATTCATATCATATCATATCATATCTTCATATCATATCCTTCATATTAAACCTCCAACCATACAAGACACCTCCATGCACCATTACATTCACAACTATCTATCATCAGAGTACATAGGACATCATCCCTCAAACAATATCCTCAATCATCCTCCCTCCGAAATTCACTCTCCTGAAGCAACAATGAGTCGTGAAAGGAGAGTCCATGTGGCTAAACTCCGATGTGGACACTACCCTTCCCTTATGCAATATGAACATCGGTTCCAACCCACACTTAACCCACCATGTGTTACTACGTCTGTCTGCTGCACAAACCACCATGAACATTATGACGAGCTGCTGCGCCCTAGTCCAAAGACACCTGTTCAACATCTCTTCTACACTATATCTCTGGGAGCGCCGCCTGGACATCGCTGGACACTTTAGGTCCACTGGTCTTTATTCTTGACAAAGGACCGAGGCCACAACAACACCAACAACCCGCAAATATTCACGTGAGGCGTGCATGACCAATTTGCCTCAATGTGGGGTTGGCTTTCGAGTAGGCCTTTATGCCAGTGGCAAAAATCTAACATGGGTACATGGGTCGAATGCAAATGGGTTTACATTATTTTATATATTTTTTGTATATAGAGTCAAGGCTCGTGGAAGAGCTTGAACACTGAATGGATCAGGGTATAACATAACAAAAGCAACAGCAGAAGTTTAAGGGGAAACACCAACAGCAGGGTGCAGGGAGAAAATAGACGGAGACGGAAAAACAAGGGATGCAGGTAACGATGAGGGGTCGGGGACAACGGAAAGGGTAGACAAGATGGATACAAAAGCAACATTTTTTGAGGGGAGGGAGTGGTTTAACGGGTGTAGACAAGATCATGGTTTTGAATGGGGGATGATTTGAGATGGTGGTGAGCAGCTGTCTTGGATATCTGGAGGGTAGAATGAGATTGAAGAGAGTGTCGAAGGAGGTTCCATAGGTGGGAAAAAGGAACAAATGAGTGGAGGTGAGCAGTGGTTATGGATTTAGGCTGTTTCATTAGGAGGGCATTACTGGTGGACCGCGTACATCCTGAAGATAATTGAGAGGGAGGTGAGGGGGACATAGCATGGAGAGGGCAGAGGGCGTACGACAAGAAAGGAGGCGGAAGAAGACAGAGAGACCACCGACCTGTTGGCTCTAGCAAAGTGATAGGCCCCTAGACTCAGCTTCATTGCGAGCGATTCCAATGATCTTGAAGGCCTTGGTTTCCACGGTGTCAAGCTGAGAAAGTTGTGTGGCAGACGAGCCAGCCCAGAGGGGAGGGCCGTACTCCACCAGGCTGCGGATGAAGCCGTGTTGGTGAATAGGAGCTCATGTGTGCCAAGGAAGGACTTTGCATGACGGAGGATGCCCAGGATGGATTTGGAGGCCAACTTCGAATTTTGGCATTCCCAAGAGAGATCATGACTGAGAGTGAGACCCAAGAGTTTCACTGATTGATCTTCTTTGAGAGGATTGTTGAGAAAGTAGATGAGTGGTTTGGCGGTCTAGAGTGGACAGAACTGACGAGAGAAAAATCGATGGTGCATCATCGCAAATCCCCCTGCTTCCCACCAAAAACAAAGTTGAAAGATTCCAAAACGTTCCACGAGGAATGACCCAATATCAATTTTTTTTAAATCCTCTGTTTTGACCCCTGTGACCCCAAGCCCGCATTCCCTGGGGCAGATACTGCGGCCCAAATCCCCAAAATCGTTACAAGTCTCATACATCCCCCAATGTTGATTGCATATACAAAGTTTCATTTAAAAATGTTTTAAAATATGCCTGTAATTGCATTTTATGTTGTTTGACCTTTTGACCTTGCAACAGGGGGCACGGCCAAAACTGGTACAACTCTCACACCCTCTTGCCATGAGGTGATCATAACTACCAAGTTTGATGAATTTCTGCACAGCCGTTTAGGAGGAGATAGCGTCACGGACGGACGGACAGACACACAGATGGAGCCAATTGCAATATCCCCCCGTTTTTTTTTTTTAACGTGGGGATAATAAGACCTTTTAACTGATGTAGGCATCACAAGGTATAAGCTTTGTTATACCGGTATGGGTTGCAGGTGTGTACCGATGTGTACCCCGGTTTAGAATAGGTACACCGTATCCCTGCGTGTCATAAGAGGCGACTGAAAGGGTTGGCGTCAGGAAGGGCATCCGGCCATAAAAACATTGCCTCAAAAAGAGAACCATGACAATTACAACTACATACGGGCAGGGTACAGCCCGAAGTGGAGATCGGTTTCTGAGGTTTGGGACATGGAATGTAGGGACAATGACAGGGAGATCAGGAGAAGTGGTGGAAGTATTGGTCAGAAGAAGAGTGGACATATGTTGTGTGCAAGAGACGAGATGGAAGGGAAGTGGTGTGAGAATTGGTGAAGGGTAGGCAGGGACAGAAATACAGGTTTGTGTGGCAAGGGTGCCTGGAGGGCGTGAATGGTGTTGGTGTCCTGTTTTCTGAGGAGTTTGTAGACAGTGTGGTGAGTGTGACTAGAGTGAGTGAAAGGATGATGATTGTGAAAATGATGATGGGAAAGCTCTTGGTGAACGTCATCTCGGGATATGCTCCGCAGGTTGGTCGGAGCGATGAAGAGAAGGACAAGTTCTGGTGTGCGATAGAGAAGCTGATGGAAAACGTGAAAGACGAGGAAGTTGTTGTGGTAGGAGGAAACCTAAATGGACATGTGGGAAGGAGTATGGACGGTTATGAGGGAGTTCATGGGGGTTACGTTTATGGTGTGAGAAATGGAGAAGGTGAATGGATTTTGGAGTTTGCTGATGGAGCTGATTTGTTGATTTGTAATACTCAGTTCCAGAAAGAGGATAATAAGCTTGTTACATACACGTCAGGTGGGTCGACGACAACCGTTGACTACCTGCTGGTGCGTAGGCGAGATAGGGGGCACCTCCGGGACACAAAGGTGATCCCGGGGGAGGCGGCTGTTTCACAGCACCACTTGGTTGTCTGCGACATAAGGGTGTAAGGTGCGAGGAGAGCTCGGCGGGTAAAGTACCAACCGAGAATGACGGTGTGGAGGTTGAAAGAGGTGACAGTGAGGTAGGCATTAAAAGAGAGGCTGAGTCGGGTAGAGCATGATGTGGTTGAGCTTGAAAGTAGTTGGATGTCAATGAAAAATAGTCTGTTGGGAGCCGTTGGTGAGGTATGTGGATGGACAAAAGTACCACCGAGGCACTCGGAAACATGGTTGTGGGATGATGAAGTTGGAAAGAAGATTGACGATTAGAGAAAGAGGATCAAGGAGTGGCAGAAGGCGAAGGGTATGGGGGCAGAAAAGGCAGAGCATGAAAGTTATATGGCAGCCAAGAAGACTGCAAAAAAAGAGGTAGCAAAGGCGCAGGAGGCATGTCGGAAAATGTTCGGAGAACACTTGGATTTGGAAGAGGGTCAGAGAGCGGTATTCAGGATTGCAAAGCAGATAGCGAAAGAGAGGTGTGATGTGATGGGGTTGAGTTGCTTGAATGATGAAGTGGGACAAATCGTTGTGGACCCAGACGGAATTAAAGGAAGATGGAAGAGATATATGGAAATACTGTTGAATGCAGAGAATGAATGGGATGGCAACATAGAGAGTAACCCAGTTTTAGGACCGGCAGAGAAGATAACCAAGAAGGAAGTTGAGGAAGCGATAAAAGCAATGAAGAGTAGAAAAGCGGGAGGGCCGACGGGAGTTGTGGGAGATATGTTGAAGGTAGCGGGAAATTGTGGTGTGAAGAGAATGACAGAGATCTGCAATCTGGTGGTGAAAGAAGGACGCATTCCAGTGGATTGGGAAATGAGTACCCTCGTCCCTCTATACAAGGGGAAAGGTGACCCTCTGGACTGTGGCTCGTATCGAGCGATAAAGTTATTGGAGCATGGAATGAAGGTATTGGAAAGGGTGTTGGAGAGGAGGATAAGGAAGAAAGTGAAGATTTACGAAATGCAGTTTGGATTTATGCCAGGAAGAGGAACGACAGACGTGCTTTTTATTGTGAGGCAGTTGCAGGAGAAGTACATGGAGAAGAGGAAGTAGTTGTTTCTTGGGTTTCTTGATCTGGAAAAAGCATTCGATAGGGTTCCATGTGAAGTAGTGACATGGGCATTGAGGAAGTTAGGAGTGGAGAAATGGTTGATCAGAGTAGTGATGGTAATGTACAAAAGAGCGCGCACAGCTGTAAGGACGAAGGACGGGAACAGTGGTGAGTTTGAGGTGACGGTGGGAGTGCATCAGGGGTCGGTACTAAATCCACTACTATTTGTAGCTGTGATGGAGGTGCTGGCTCGGAACGTAAAGGAGGGTTTACCGTGGGAGTTGTTGTATGCAGATGATCTGGTGTTGATTGCGGAAAGTATGGATGGACTGAAGGAGAAGATGAACAAGTGGAAGGAATGTATGGAGACAAAAGGTCTGAAGGTGAATATCGGAAAAACGAAGGTGATGGCAAGTGGTAAAGCATGTGGTGAGGTGGAAAGAACTGGGAAGTGACCGTGTGCTGTGTGCAGGAAGGGTGGCGGAGTGAATTCCATTCAATGTACAATGTGCGTTGAGTGGGTTCATCAAAAATGTAGTGGTTTGAGAGGGTCATTAACCAGTGTGGCAGCTACATTCAAGTGTAAGGTGTGCACAGAGGGAGCTGCAGATGGAGGAAATGTTGAGTTGGATCTTGGAGACGGCCTGAAGCTGGAAGGTGTGAAAACATTTTGTTACCTAGGAGACATGCTGAATGGAGAAGGTGGATCAGACTCGGCAACGGTTGCTGGAGTGAGATGTGCATGGAAGAAGTTTCAGGAACTGAGTGGTGTGCTGACGAGGAGGGGAGTGTCGTTGAAGCTGAAGGGAAAGGTGTATGCTGCATGTGTGAGAAGTGTTATGATTTATGGGAGAGAGTCATTGGTAATGAACGTAGAGCAGCAACAAAGGCTGGAAAGGGTGGAAATGTGAATGGTTCGGTGGATGTGCGGAATATCGTTGAGAGAGAGGAAGACAAATGATGAATTGCAAAAGATGATGGGAATAGAGCCTGTGATGGATGCTGTGAAGAGAAACAGGTTGAGATGGTTTGGTCATGTGTTGGGGAAGGATGAAAGTGACTGGTTGAGAAGAGTGATGGAAATGAATGTCGAAGGAAGTAGAGGACGGGGAAGACCGAGAAAGACTTGGCTAAAGATGGTGGAAGAAGAAATGCGGGCAATGGGGTTAACAAGGAGAGATGCAGAAAATAGGGCAAAATGGAGAAGATTGGCATGGGGACAGCAAGGCTAACCCCTGCTCTTGCAGGGAAAATGGCCTTAAAATGCATGTTGTTGTTGTTGTTGGTATGTGTTGCAGATGAAGAGGGTTGTGGAAAGGTGAGGGTGGGTGGAAGGGTTGTGAGATCACCAGCAGGACAACACAAAGCTGGGTTGATTCAACCACCAAAGACGACATTGAAAAATCGACCGGAGGACAAAGAGGAACATTTTTTATCTACTTGGGCATCACAAAGGGCATACCTGACTTCAAATAGCAGTTCTTGTTCATATTATAGTGCCTTGAGGGACCTTGTTCCTTTAATCACGCACATTACAATTCCTGGTCTGTAGTTCCAAGTTATATTTCCAGCTGGAGATGATTATCTCAGGTATGTGTGCAAATATTCTGATTGGAGGCAACGTCTATGGAAGTGACCTGTCCAAGAAAGCTGATGCAGAAAGATTTGGGTCTGGAATGAAATCAATATGCTGGATTTCAATGGAATCAAAATCAACTCTGCCTTTTTACGCCGTCATTTCTTAATTGCGTACATTATTTGGAATTGGATTTACTCTCAGATTTAAATTATAATGCAGTCACTATGTGTTGTGTTTTCACAGTTCAGCTTAGATATAGAAAAAAAGTTTTGCAGGAACTTTTTGAGTCACCAGATTCATTTTTCTGAAGAATGTTTGCCACATTATGAAAAGTTAATTTGATGAAAATGCACTTACTGTGCCATAGTGTAGAAAACAGTGCTGTGATTTATTGTATTAAAGTACAATGTCGTGTCCTAGTTATTGTTCATAATATGGAATATAATATTACATATAATGCTTCTGTTCTGTATCACATCGTATTGATTGTGCTTCATCGTGCAAGACAGCACAGTACTCCATTTTACTTTGCCGCACTGTGGAATACCATGCCCCATCGGGCTGTACACCCCCCACCGCCCATCTCTTTGCATTGTGCAAGATGAGTGCAAAATAAATACTTAAATAAAAGATTTCACAAAATTGCAGACAGGTCAGTGGTCTCTCTGTCTTTTACCGCCTCCTTTCTGGTCTTGCACCCTCTTTCCGTGCTTTGTCCCCCACTAGTTTTCTGCAGGGTGCATTCAGGCCACCATCAACCCCCTTCTCGTTAAAACCACCACAATCCAGAATGATTGCTCACCACAACTCCTTCGTTCCTCTTTTTTCCTGCCTGTGGAACCAACTTCCACATTCTCTTAAATATCATTCTTCTCTCTAGGTCGTCAAGACAGCTAATCACCACCATCTTAGATCATCCCCCATTCACAACCATGATCTTTTCTACCCTCATTGACCCACCACAATCCCTCTTTCCAAATTCCCAGTTTTTCCTTCCTGAGAGTTTGCCTCTGTATCCATATTGTCCATCCCGTACATTGTCCCATATATACCCCTCATTCCTCCCGACATCCCGAAATTGTCCGAACCATAAACACCCGCTCCCTTAGGAAGCAGCCTCAGGTGGGGATGGCAGCGAACCAGCCCCAACTTGTCTCCGTCGGATTTCTCTTTCCCAATTGGAGGAAGATGAGAGGGCATGTCAAGGAACACCTTCGTGGAGAACATTTTTCTTCCAATGATGACGTCAAGGCTGCTGTGAAGCGCTGGTTACGTCATGAAGACACAATTGCATTGTGACTGCAACACAAAACTACTTGAAAGTTGGCAGAAATATGTAGACAGCAGAGGTGATTATGTTGAGTAATAAATATACACCACGGTAGAAGAAAGATTGATTTTAGTACCTGTGTTTGTTTCATTTGGATACCTTTACCTGTTTTGGAGAAAAAGGATAGGAGGCATTACTTTTCAACATGCCCCCATGCATTTAAAAGTATCGGTCAGAAAGAATGGCTCGAAGTGAAGAGGTGACAATTTTGAATGTTTTTATGCCCTTCACCTGGTGATTCGTTGTTGAAAGCTATTACAGTTATCCCAAATTGATCGTGTAATTATACACCATATTTCTTCGGACCCTGAAATGGCGTGTTTGCTTGGCATGGTAACAGCGTGTTCCACCAAATTGCTAGATGGTCTGAAGGATTTTCTTACTGAATGTGCACTTAAAATACAAAGGCACGAGCAGGTGGTAAATTGTTCAGTCTTATTCTTACTCTGTTTCCTTGGAAACTAAGCTGTGCTACAAAGAGGAATAATCACTTCCTTCAGAGGCGTGCTCTTTGGTTATATTAAAAAAAAATCAGCAAATTAAAGTCTTAACCCAACTTAATCCAGGTCTATCACCTTACCTGAATGGGCTCACAAACAATTATTTGCTCTGTATAATAACGAATGAAAGTGGCTGCGTTTTTATTGTGGAATCGAGGCTCATGGAAGAGCGAGTTGACAGGAGGAAAAGGTAACCTGGTGATGGTGGAGTCACGGTTGGATCCAACGACAAAGGGAATGAGAGGAAACACAGCAACCTGCAAATAAGATGGTTCATGGGGTATGGTTAATGGGGGTAGGAAAGATTGCAGGCCTGGATGGGGGGTGATGTGAGATGGTGGTGCACAACCTGCTTGAAGTTCCGGAAGGAAGAGCACAATTTAGGGACATTTCCACAAAATGAAGAACAGAGGAGCAAAATATTGGAGGTGTAAAATTTCTCAATATAAACTGACTAGCAGAAGTACCCGGCATTGCCGGGCGGGGGAGGGAAGGGGAGGGGGAAGGGGAGGGGAGGGGAACGGGGGGGAGGGGAGGAGAGGGGGGAGGGGAGAAGAGGGGGGAGGGGAGAAGAGGGGGGGGGAGGGGAGAAGAGGGCGGAGGGGGAGGGGAGGAGAAGGGCGGAGGGGGAGGGGAGGAGAAGGGGGAGGGAGTAGAGGGGGATGGGGAGGGGGAGGGGGAGGGGGAAGGGGGAGGGGGAGGGAGAGGGAGGAGGGGGGAGGGGGAGGTGGGAGGGGGGAGGAGGGAGGGGGGAGGGGGAGTGGGAGGGGGAGGGGGGAGGGGGAGAGGGAGGAGGGAGGGGGAGGGAGGGTTAGGGAGGGGACGGGGAAGGGAGGGGGAGGGGGAGGGGGAGGGGGGAGGGGGAGGGGAGGGGGAGGGGGAGGGGGGAGGGGGGAGGGGAAGGGAGGAGGGGGAGGGGGAAGGGAGGAGGGGGAGGGGGGAGGGGGGAGTGGGAGGGGGGAGGGGGGAGGGGGAGGGGGAGGGGGAGGGGGGAAAGGGAGGGGGGAAAGGGAGGGGGAGGGGGAAAAGGGAGGGGGAGGGGGAAAAAGGGAGGGGGAGGGGAGAAGAGGAGGGGGTAGGGTGGAGGGGGAAGGAAAGGGGAGGGGGTAGGGTGGAGGGGGAAGGAAGGGGGAGGGGAGGACGGAAGCTCTGACGCTCGGAAGCTCAAAGGACGGGGGCTTCTGCTTCTGCTGCTAATCCCTCCCCCTCCCCCTCCTCCCTCGCACAAATTACACCGTGAAGGCCCAATGGCCATGTCTATGCCACAAATCAAGTACGTGAGCGAGTCGGGCGCAAGTGCACTGAATTGAAAATATATAGAACACTCATACTCCGTGAAAAGTGAAGCCAACTGGCGGCGGGGATGGAACATCACGTGATCGCTCTGAGCGAATCAGTGCGCTGCTCTGCCACCGGTCAGAATCCGTGTATAATATTCCTCGCTGAAAAAAAATCTATGTGAAACATGCTACTATCTATGTTAAATCATGCTAAATCATGCTAAATGCTAATCATGCTAAAATCTATGCTACTTGCTGTGAGTTTCTGGCGGCAAGGAACATGTGATCGCGTCACGAACATCATTTGTGATCACATCATCACGTGATCGTGATCGTCATCAATGAGCGTGAATGAGCAAATCAGCGCGCTGCTCTGCCACCGATTCAGATTCCGTGTATAATATTCCTCGCTGAAAAAAAATATGGATCTAAAGATGAAAGAAAAAAAAACCTATGTGGTGTGAATGGCAATGTTCCTCGCTGAAATGTGAAAAAACGCAAACGCTTTTCGCTCTGAAATACGTGCGAACGCGTAACTGAGTTAATGGCGGCAAGGAACATCACGTGATCGCTCTGAGCGAATCAGCGCGCTGCTCTGCCACCGGTCAGATTCCGTGCATAATATTCCTCGCTGAAATGCGCTGAGGTAAAAATATGGTAAAAAAAATACATAGCGGGGTGCACATATGCATCGCGGGGGTTAAGGTGGGAGAAATAGAAAAATATCGTCATTATTTGCATACGTATTAAATATATTCCTTCTTATACCTCTACTCCTCCAATAATATCACTGTATATCTGTTGGATTAATCCTCCAAAGATGTTTTTGTTGCCACCAAATATGTGGCAGCATGACTTTAGGAACAAATTTCCATTGTGTAGTTCATGGAATATCTCAATCAGATGCTCAGTCAACATGGATTTCATTCACAGATTGAAATTCAACTTTACCTTTTCCAAGATGGCCTCCAAAGCCAGCCGCCGACTAAGCATCCTTCGTATTTCAAGGTCTTTGCTTGGCCAGTCTGAATTGTTGACAACCTACGAGGACTTCATTCACAGCTTGATGGAATACTGCACTTCCCTTTGGGCTGGCTCCCCTGCCTCGCACCTTGCCATTCTTGATGCCGTGGAAAGCAACATCCTCAAAATCATTGGGATGTCCCGTGACGGAGCTGAATCAGTCACTCTCACATCACAGAAAGGTTGATGGCCTCTACAATTTCTACCACCTCCTTTTCGGTATTACACCCTCTGCCCTCTCCTGGCTCTGCCCCTCCGAGGTTTCTGCATGGTGCACACAGTCTGCCAGTAACCCTCTTTACCTCCACTCATTTGGTTCTCCTTTCCCTCACCTGTGGAACCATTTTGCCCTTTCTGTTGAGTCCCATTCTTCCCTCCATGGCTTCGAGAGAGGTGTTTACCACAACCTCATGTCATTCCCTATCCATACTCATGATCTCTTCTACCACAAATGACCCCATTCTGCCCTACAATGACCTACAACCTACAGGTGCACTCCCTTTTCCAGGTCATTGTGATTTTCACCTTCTTCCTCACCTCTTTCCATTTATTAGTTGTCTGTTGGTTTGTTACCTTTCTGTTTCATCCCCACCTTCCCCTTCTTGCTGTGTTTCATTGGGGTTGTGTGCAGCTTCTTCACCCACATGTGTCTTACCCCTCCCCATGATCTCACTCACTCTCATTTCTACTATTCTGGTGGTGATTCTCCCTTTCCATTTTGTTCCCTTCATTTCTGCTCTAGCTCTTCCACAAGCCTCAATCATGGATACAAAACAAAAAAAATCTCAGGTATCATTAACAAAGCAAAGTGACCACATCGCAGAAAGTGACAGCGAGGCTACAACCTACAGGTGTTTCAGTATTTGTCAGCACGACATTATTGGACATTGTTTCCTGAACTGCACTTTGTGTCTGGTTGTGACTCATAAAATCTTCAAACTCTTCTATGTTATGAACTGTATAATGAAAGTAAATAGACGACTGATGCTCGTCCTGTAGTTAACCTTGCCGGTGCCACAAAGTGGAGTGATGGGTGGATCAGCGTAAAAATAAGAGCTGGATTTAGAATACACATTTTAGGTCAGGTAGCATTGAAATGATACTTACAGTAGTGCAACTCCCTGCAGTCTTATGAGCCTTCGTTTTCGAGATATTATCCACTTCTGGTATGATGACGTCAGTTCCTGCTGTGTCAAAATTAGCCCTATTTGATAAGTGCAACTTCCAGGTGTTTATAATCATATTTTTTTGACATATTGCCCACTTTCTGTATTATGACATCACTGGTGGCCATATTGTGTTTCGGATAAACTTATTTTAATCAAACATTCCCACAGGTAGCTGGTCATATCTTTTACGTTTTGCATTGACAGGCGAAGCAGTTTCAGAGAAGATTAAATTTAAAGGTTTTCCTTTAATCCAGCATGACTGCCAGACCCCGTGACCAGTTACATGATTGTTATCAAATTATATTTCATATGTGTAGTCAATCACATATGTAAAGTTTTGCATCGATCAGTTAAGCGGTTTTAGAGAAGAAGATTTTAAAATATTTTCTTATGATCCAATATGGCTGCCATACCACGTGATTGATTACGTCAATGCTAAAAAAACGGTATTTCCCTTGGGTAGTTGATCACAAATTTAAAGTTTTGCATTGATTGCTTAAGCGGTTTCATATTCGATTGTTTAAGGTTTTCCTGTAATCCAAAATGGCAGCCAAACTACATCGAATCCCAATTATATTTGGGACCATTAAACCTCAAAATGACTTACTTGTAGGTGGAGGGGAGGATGCCATGAACAAACGTGTTCTACCACGCTAAGGATCATTTTAGCAAAGTCCGGTCACAATCCCAGTAGCAGTTTTGGAGAAGATGTTCCAAGTGTTTACGGACGGACGATACACCGTCCCATAAGCTCACGTGAACTCGGCCCTATGTTCCAGGTGAGCTATAAATGTGATTAACACGATGGGATAATTGAAGTTTATTTGTATATTACATCTTGCATTAATGGTTGAAACGTTGACACCTTATTTACTGTCACAACAAGGCAGAGCTAGTCCTAGTATATTGACAAGATAAAAACACCAACAGCAGAGAAAAAGCCAAGACAGGGGGAGGCGAATAAACAATTGGCGTGGGGAAGAATGGGGGGGGGCAGGAGATCATAGGATGCATGGGGTGCCTGGACAATGGATACAGATGGGGAACTATCAGGAGGGAAACTGGAAATTTGGAAAGAGGGATTGTGGTGGGTCATTGAGGGTAGAAAAGATCATGGTTTTGGATTGCTTGATTATTTGGGTAAGCAAATAGCATATAGATGGATTTTTTGAGAAATATATTATAGGCTTGAAAAACAAAACAATACAATGCAGTACATACCATTTGGGAAGAGGGGGTGTCCAATTAATGGTGAGCAAAGGTCAACAAGATAGTGGAACCGTGTACGAAAACGTGCGGGAACTGCTAGATGGAACAGATACACTAATGTTCATCAAATGTGACCTTTGTACACACTCGTGTGATTAAACCTCGAAGCGATTAAAAGGACCTCTTGAGGAACACGCAGCCATTGCTTTGTTTACATCGATTAACGATCGAAGGCAATTCCCAAACAATCTCCTTTCGGTCTCGAACAACTTCAATCCCGAAGATAGTTCGCCTTTTCAAGGCCATGGTGAATCCGTGGATGGTACGTGGTGCTTTGCATAAGAAAGTACAACAAGGGAGAGCATATTTTGCCGACGTATATAGATTACCTTACTAGTGGAGGTGAGAACCAGTGCAGACTCACACACTCACTGACAAACGCAGCGTTACAATGAGTGTTTGTATTCCTTCGAGAATGTGCTAATTGCGGATACGTCACCCAATAAACTTCGATATATTTAAATAAAATGAAAAATATGGCGCTAATTCTTCATATAGAGTGAAAGTGTGTGTGTGTGTGTGTGTTTGAAAGTTTAATCACTCATTAATTCACTTATTTGTGACCGCATGATCTACCTGTCAGCTGTCACGTACAGAAAAAGCTCCTCTATAAAGGGAGTGGAGGAAAGAAAAGTGTGACTCATGACAATGACAGGCAGCGCACACAGACATAAACAGGGTGAAGAGCAGACAATGAGAGGCAGCAGGCACAGACAGAAACAGGATGAAGAGCAGAAAACAACAGGCAGAAGGCACAAGCCAGAAACAGGGTGAAGAGCAGACAATGACAGGCAGCGCACAAGCCAGAAACAGGGTGAAGAGTAGACAAAGAGATGCAGTGCACACAGCCAGAAACAGGGTGAAGAGCAGACAAAGACAGGCAGCGCACAAGCCAGAAACAGGGTGAAGAGCAGACACTGACAGGCAGCGCACAAGCCAGAAACAGGGTGAAGAGCAGACAAAGAGATGCAGTGCACACAGCCAGAAACAGGGTGAAGAGCAGACAAAGACAGGCAGCGCACACAGCCAAAAACAGGATGAAGAGCAGACAAAGACAGGCAGCGCACAAGCCAGAAACAGGGCGAAGAGCAGACAAAGACAGGCAGCGCACACAGCCAAAAACAGGATGAAGAGCAGACAAAGACAGGCAGCGCACAAGCCAAAAACAGGATGAAGAGCAGACAAAGACAGGCAGCGCACAAGCCAGAAACAGGGTGAAGAGCAGACAACGACAGGCAGCGCACACAGCCAGAAACAGGGTGAATAGCAGACAAAGACAGGCAGCGCACACAGCCAGAAACAGGGCGAAGAGCAGACACAAAGAACGGTGATTTGTTAGCCCGTTCCCTGCGCAGCAGGACAGGGTTTTGCAATCACTTCTGTGTGTCTGTATGTGTGTGTCTGTGTCGTGACTTTTTGAGTTTTGTCATCAAATTTTCAACAAAGTTTTATTTTGATAATACTAGCGTGACTCGGCATGCTCTGTGCGCCTCACTACAGTGGTTTCAAAGGGATAGGCATTTTGCCCATGTCTGCTTTCTCAGGGAGTGATGGATGGTGGGTGGGGGTTAAGTGGTGGTGATGGTGGATTGGGGATTGTGGTGGGAGTGGGGGAATGGTGGAGGGCGGATGGGGTGGATGGGGATGGAAGGATGGTGGGGGAGAGCAGCCAAAATTGTGTCTTCAGGGACTCTTGGGTCTGCAGGGTATTTTGGGTCTTCAGGGTATTTTTGGCCTTCGGGGTATTTTGGTGTTCGGGGTTCTTTTGGGTCTTTTGGTTCCTCTGGGTCTTCAAGGGTCTTTGGGGGTATTTTGGTTCTTCGGAGTCTTTAAGGGTCTTTTTTGATCTTCGGGGTATTTTGGGTCTTCAGGGTATTTTGGGTCTTTAATGGTCTTTTGGGTCTTCAGGGTATTTAAGAGTATCCGGGGTCTTTTGGATCTTTAAGGTTCTTTTCAGTCGTTGTGGTATTTGGGGTCTTCAGGGTCTTTTCGGTATTTTGGGCCTTTGGGGTCTTTTGGGTCTTTAAGGGTCTTCAGTGTCTTTAAGGGTCTTCAGGGTGTTTTGGGTCTTCAGAGTGTTTTGGGTCTTTGGGATGTTTTGGGTCTTCAGGCTCTTTTGGGTCTTCACGGTGTTTTGGGTCTGCAGGGTCTTCAAGGGCTTTTGGATCTTAAGGGTATTTTGGTTCCTCTGAGTGTTTATGGATATTTGGGGTATTTTTGGTCGTTGGGGTCTTTAAGTGTATTTTGGATTTTCAGTGGTCTTGGTGGTCTTAAGGGTCTTGGGGGACTTAAAGGGTCGTCAAAGGTCTGAGGGGTCTCAGCAGTCTAAATGGTCAAAAGGTATATTCCAACAGTACCGGTATGTAATTAAGAGTTCACGGACTGTGTTTTGGGTGTTAATTATATTTGAAGAAGAAGAAGACGTTTTGGTCACAAATAGACAAACATACAAACATCACCATATACTTTGCTCTATTATAATAAGATGGAAAAGGCAAATTAATAATTTTGTCAAAAAAAAATCTCGGGGGACCTCGCGAGATCTTGGAGACGACGTCACGGATTTTCGAAGCTCCACACGGTATCCACGTTTTCAAAGTTAAGTCAACAATTGTATTCTGTCGAAACTGTATTTATCTTTCGGTGTGTGAACCTATAGTGTATCCCTTGGAAGTTTCTTGGTGTTTATCTTTCATAAATTAATCGTTTTCTGTTTGCTGTACCGCGTGTGAGGCCTTGCAGCCTTAGGCTTCCCCTGTCGAAGTTTGTTCCTTCCTTCGCTGGTTTTGCTAGGTTTTTGGATTTTCCCTTCTCCCCCAAACTTCACCGAACATCTACTCTTTGTCTGACGTTGTAACCCCCACACCCCCCACCCCCCCCCAAAAAAACACTTTTATTTCCTTTTCTCCTCGTGTGCTTTTGTCCCATCGTGTGCTTTTGCCTCTGCCCACGTGCACTGTCTCGCCCCGCCCCATTATCCCCTTGCCTTCCACCTTTTGCCCTGTTCAAGTGACTCGTGGTTGTCCCTCTCGGCTCCCTCTCCCCATTGGTATTTTTGTGAATATAAAATTGTTCTTCACGGTTCTTTTTAAATATGTTTAAACTTTCCCTTGGAGTGTTTTATTCAGTGGTTTATTACAACATGCTGTTTTTCTTCCTATTTAAAAGGCTCCTTTCAATTTCCTCTTCAACTCATTCCATTTCAAAAAAATAATCAATCTCTTATAATTATTTCTCACTACATGCTCTAAATTCTCATTCATTCCACCCCTCCTACATCGTTCTTAAATGGATCGCTAATGCTTCAGTCACATTTGGCTCGGCGGCCGTAGGGTCTAAAATATCTAAGGCCACTAGCAATTATAGGGTGGCCGCAGTATTTCCACGGTCACACAACGTAGCAGTCACATATGTTTTTATTTTTCGGGTAGCCGCACGGGGTATTTAGAAATTGTGGAGACCGAAAACGTGGGGGTGCCGTACGGTCTTTGATTTGATGTCGCACGGTGACCTTAGGGCGTCCCTGCGGCGGCCATAGAATTTTCAAGGCAGACGCAAGGTAGCCTCAAGGCGACCGCAGGGGGGCCCTAAGGCGAACGTGCGGCCAGACAGACGGTAACGAGTGGGTATATATACCAGTTCTTTTTCATATGTATAACAGCACTTACAGTTGTCATGGCTATGGCTTGTCGAATTGCTACGGCCAACCTAGAAATGAAAAAAGTTATAACTCCGTGCTATAATTCCATGGCGACCCCTACGGCCTGTAAAAGATAGCCATACGCCCTAGGGCTACCCTGAGGCCACCTCAGAAACTCTGCGGCCGCCGCACGTTTCTGTCAATTTAGGGGGGGTACGGCCGCCGTATCCTAGCCGTAGAGCAAATGTGACTGAGGAGTTACTTGAAAATCACAACAAACCCAATTTGTTATAAATGTTCATCTTTCATTAATCATCCACTTTCTAAACTCCCCCCTTGCCCCTCCCCTCCAAATCTCCCCCCTTGCCCCTCCCCTCCTAAACTCCCCCCTTGCCCCTCCCCTCCTAAACTCCCCCTTGCCCCTCCCCTCCTAAACTCCCCCTTTCCCCTCCCCTCCTAAACTCCCCCCTTGCCCCTCCCATCAATCTCCCCTCTTGCCCCTCCCCTCCATATCCCCCCCTTGCACCTCCCCTCCTAAACTCCCCCCTTGCCCCTCCCCTCCTAAACTTCCCCCTTGCCCTTCCCCTCCAAAACTTCCTCCTTGCCCCTCCCCTTCAAATCTCCCCCCAACCATCCCTCCCAAATTCTCCCTCCTCCCACTCAAAGCTGCCTCCTCCCCACTTCGTCTCCCTTCTATCTCATACCTCCACCTCCCCCAACCTTCTACTCTCCTGTGCCCCCCCCCCCCTCAAACAACCCCTCACTGTGCCTCATCCCATCACCATCAGACCTTTTGTCCTCCTCATCCTTCCCTTTCTTGTAACTCTTCTGTAATCTCTGACACACAATCAACTGCTCTTCCTACCTCCCCCTCTCATCCTTCATCTGACCCTACCCCTCCCCTCCCCTGTCCTGCACCCAAGGCTCCCCCTCTCTCCTCATTAACGGTATGGACCTCAAACATCCGGGGCCTTCGCTCAAACCTGATTGATCTCTCCATTCAGGTTGCTTCTGGCAATCCAGACTTGATCTGCTTAACAGAAACTTTCCTCCTTCAAGATGTCTCTGATTCCTTAATATCTCTTCCTGGTTACTCCCTCCTCCGGTATGATAGACCTGAGCCTCGTCCTGGTGGTGGGGTGGCTATCTTTATCAAAAACTCTCTTCCTCATTCTCCTTGCACTGCCCTCTCTCCACCCCACCTCCAGGAGTACCTCTGGCTACGGCTTCCTCTCCGCTCCCACCTTTTGTTCATATGTGTTCTGTACCGTCCTCCAAACAGTGATGACTCCATTTACATTTCGCTGTCGGACAACATGGACCAACTTCTATCAACTCGTCCAAACTCTCTCTTCCTCATATGTGGCGACTTCAACTGTCATCATGCTAGCTAGCTGGGTGTGGGTTCATCTCTCACCAGCCATGGCACCTCAGCAAAGGACTTCTGTGACTCATTGGGACTGACACAATCTGTCAATTTCCCGACCCGGATCTCAGTCAATGGAGTATCTTCTCTTCTGGACTTGGTTATGACTAACTTCCCTGCAAATGTCTGCTGCTCTTCTTCTGCTCCAATTGGTTCTTCTGATCATGTGCTTGTTAAAGTGGACATCTCTCTGGCCATTCTCAGAGAGCCCCCTCAGCGCCGACGAGTCAGGCATTTCACTCAGGAAGACTGGCACGGGCTGCAAGCAGTCATCAATCACCTGGACTGGTCTCCCATCTCTACTGCCTCTGACATCAATTCTTCCTGGGAATTCTTCCAAAGCAAACTGCTCTCTCTCATGCACAGATTTATCCCATCTCGTCTTCAGTTGTCTTACCCTTCCTCCCGTCCATGGTACACTGAATCTTGTGGTGAGGCAGTTGCCCTGAAACAACTTGCCATTGCCTCTTGGAAGGCATATCCAACTGAAGGCAATCTCAGTTCCTTCCACCAAGCTCGGAACAAGTGTGTGTCTACCCTCAGGAGTGCCAGGAAGCACTATCTCTCCACACTCAAGATTGAACTCTCAAACCTGTCTCCTTCCTCCAAATCCTGGTGGCAGCTGGTCAAATCCGTTTCTGGTGTTTGTTCCCCCTCCATCCCCTCCCTTACCTCAAATGGCTACACAGTTGACACCGCACGTGACAAAGCCGAATGCCTCAACTCTGTGTTTGCCTCAAAATCTTGTGTCCCAAACCCATCTCTCTCTGTTCCCACCTTTCCCAGTCGAACTCAACTGCTCCTGGACTCTGTGTCCTTCTCTCCTGACAAGGTGGAGAAGTTTTTCTCAAACCTCGACTCTGATTCTGCAACTGGACCAGACGGCATCAGCCCACGGGTCCTAAAATCCTGCTCTGCCACTCTATCTCACCATCTCTCTGTTCTTTTCACCCTCCCTTTTGCTCAAGGTCATCTGCCAGCATCTTGGAAATCAGCAAACATTACCGCTTTACAAAAAAAAGGTGCAAAAACAGATCCTTACAACTAAAGACCAATCAGCCTGCTTCCAATTATCAGCAAAGTCATGGAATCCATCATTCCTACGGATATCAAATCCTTCCTCTTCTCCAATGGCTTGATCTCTGATCATCAATTTGGTTTCAGACCTGGTCACTCTACTCTGGACATGCTGCTTCTGCTTTCTCAACAATGGATGGAGGTCCTCAATGCCAAACAGGAAATTAGAGCAGTCTCCCTTGACATATGACATGCCTTTGATACGGTCTGGCACCCAGCTCTGCTCACCAAACTCTCCTCCTATGGTATCCATGGAAATCTCCACTCATGGCTTGCGGACTTCCTCTCTGGTCGTCGGCAACATGTGGCCCTGAATGGAATTCTCTCATCTCCCCTTCCTGCTCTGGCTGGGGTTCCCCAAGGTAGTGTTCTGGGCCCTGTGCTATTTCTGGTCTTCATCAATGATCTCTCCGACTCTCTGGAAAATCCTCTCTATCTCTTTGCTGATGACTCCACTATCTGCCGCTCCATTCCTCATCCCTCAGATCGGCAGTCTGCAGCCTCCTCACTCTCTGCAGACCTGGACAAAATCACAGACTGGTCAAACAAGTGGAACATGTCTTTCAATCCTGACAAATCTCACACTCTTACAATGTCTCTCCGAAAGGACTGACTGGAAAACCCTCCCATCTACTTTCTCAGCAATCCTCTCCAAGAAATTCTGTCGCTCAAGCTTTTGGTTCTCACTATCTGCCATGATCTTTCTTGGGAAAACCACATTTCCAAGCTGCCCTCCAAAGCCAGTCGCCGACTGGGCATCCCCCATCGTGCGAAGTCCTTCCTTGGCACACCTGAGCTCCTCATCACATACAAGGCTTTCATCCGCAGCTCAATGGAATACTGTTCCCCCCTCTGGGCTGGTGCTCCTGCCTCACACCTAGCTCGGCTTCACGCTGTTGAAACCAAAGCTTTCAGAATCATTGGAATCTCCTGCGATGAAGTTAACTCCGAGGGCCTTTCACTCATTCACCGCAGGCAGGTTGGTGGTCTTTCTGTCTTCTACCGACTCCTCTCCGGCCTTGCTCCTCCAGCTCTCTCTGTGCTCTGTCCGCCCAATATTCCTTCAGGTCGCACAAGATCTGCCTGCAACCCTCTTATGGTTAAACTGCCAAAATCTCGGCTCTCTGCTCACCTTCACTCTTTCATTCCCCTTTTCTCCCGCCTCTGGAACAAATTCCCCCACTCCCTTCAATCCCACTCCTCCCTCCAGGTCTTTAAAACAACTGTTCACCACCATCTCTTATCTTCCCCCATCCAAAACCTTGATCTTTTCTACCCCCGCTAATTCACCCCAGATACACTTTTTTTTTTTTGAAATTCCAACTTCTTTCCTGGAAGTCCTTGCAGTGTTCATATGTTTTATACCTCTCCCACCTCCCCCCAAGCCCTCCCCCTCCCACATTTCTCCCGATGTCCCTGCTCTCAAATGTTGTGTTTGTGTCCTTCCCCCTCTCTCCCCATCTTGTTTATCGCTCCCCTTGTTTTTTGTGTTTTATGTGTCGGTTTCACTTTTTGTGTGATTAATGTTCACTCTTTCACGAGCCTCGATCTTGTATACAAAAAAAAAAAAAAGGTGAAAAGGTCAAAGGTCAGCATCACATAAAATCGTCAATATTCAGCCAATTGACCTGAAATGTAAACAATTTGCATATTGGGTCACTGAATTGGTTCACCAATCAAAAGCTAGAAGCTGATTATTGTTTTGTTTTTTTAGATCGAAAGGTCAAAGGTCAAGGCTGCATAAAATCACCAATTTTCACCCGACTGACCTGGAATTAAAAGAATTTGCATATTGGATCACTAAATTGGTTCACCAATCAAAAGATACAACCCAATTGTTTCTTTAATACCTAAAGCTCAAAGGTCAAGGCTGCATAAAATCATCAATTTTCATTTTGTATTTTTTAAACCTGTTTTCGTTATTTCTAGCAATGGAAAGAAGAAGAAGAAGACGTCTATTTTCAAACAGACGCGGGTTAGGGCTTTGAATTTTCAGATGCTTTCAATTTGTATTATTCTCAAGCTGTGGTCCCTGGTCCTAATATTGTCAATTATGCGAGAAAAAGCTCTTCTGCACTTTTTCTGTCTATCCCCTTAAATATCTTAAACATCTATCAGATCCACTCGTAATCACCTCATTTATAAGGTATAAATCTTGCCTGTTTCAGCCGCTGTTAGTAGCTTGACTAGTCCCGGAATCAATGTCGTCTCTCCACGCTGAACTCTCTTTATGGCAGCTAAGTGCTCCTCCAGTTTGTCTGCGCACAAACTCAACACACACACACACACACACACACCCATTAACACACATGCATGCACACACACACACACACACACTAACACATATTAACACACACACACACACGCACATACATTAACACATATTAACACACACACACACACACACACACACACACACACACACACACACACACACACACACAGGCACCCACACCCACAGACACGCACACACATACACACACACACACACACACACACACACAAGGACACATACACACACACATTAACACACACACACACACACACACATTAACACCTACATCCACACCCACAGACATATACACACACACAGACACACACGCAAACACGCACACACACAAATTAACACACACACACACACACAAATTAACACACACACACACACACACCACACACACACACACACACACACACACACACACACACACACACACACACACAATTAACATACCCGCATTAATACACACACATTAACACACCCACACACACACACACACACACATATTAACACACACACATATTAACACACACACACACACACACACACACACACACAGACACATACACACACACACACACACACACATACACACACACACTCACACAGACACACACGCAAACACGCACACACACATATTAACACACACACATTAACACACACACACATTAACACACACACACACACACATTAACACACACACACACACACACACACACAGAGACACACACATACATACACACACACACATTGACACACACACACACACACAGACACCCACAGACATAGACACAGACGCAGAGATATACACACACCGATATGTACACGTGTTTCTGGTTACTGAATGGTCTCGCTGGGTCGGTACCAGCCAAATGACCATTTCCATTGACACTGTCATGCCTTACCCGATACACTTTCGAACTGTATTATATGTTTTACAATCCCTCCCTTTATTGCTATTTCCCTACACTGCAGAACTCGAACACTTCAAAGCGTCCCTTGGCAGTTTCCTGCACCCAGAACAGTCAAGGGCAGCGCTAAAGGATGAAAAGACACTTTGGCTTAATCTACTAAAAAGATCAGCAATGGAGGAGGATGCCTCGCACATCTGTCTGGCTGTCCTGGGCGATACGGCTCATCGGAATGGAGCAATGGAGCAGCCGCTGCTGCTTCGTGCATGTACAAGAGAGCACTGAAAGCACCCAAACGAATCCCATTGGTGGATTCATTGGGAATTCTAGGCCAAGCCCTCCCTCATCACCCCCACCCAACACAGCGCACAGAACATCCTCCTTATGAGCTTTGTCTCCAAGCACGTGCTTTTCCTGATACTTCAGCTCAGACAATCAATCCATCAGAATTTCATGCCTGAAGATTCTTCTACATCCATCGAATGCTTGCTTAACCATTCATTCACGTGCTCCACAATTATTCATCGAATATTCATTTCATTCTATTCTTTGTTCAAAGAATACGTGACCATAAAGCTGGCTAAAACTAAAAAAAGGTATGGAAAAGCATTTTCCAGATATAAAAGACCAAACAATGAAGCATTCCACTGTGGAAACTATTGTTGATTACTGTATTGGATTTCAACGGGATACAATCATACAATACCAGCTTTAGAATGGTGTTACCAATTGCTGGATTAATATTGCAGGTGCCCATCTTAAAATGCTGTACTCAAATACTTGCAATCATTCAAAGATTCCAAAAATATCTGCATAAACCATGCTGAAAGTTGTGTATCTGCAAACATATATATTGTCGTGTTCCCGGGGATTAAGATCCCCTGGGGATGAATAACCGATCGAGCTTAGCACTCCTAGGCATTCAATTCAACTATGGCGTGTTAATACGTGCGGGGGATGAGGCAGCGAAGGGTAGCGAAGCTCTCACCTGCACGGATTCCACTGGACGTCTTCTATCCACGCTGATCAACTCAAATCGACACGGAATTAAAATGTAACAATAAAAGGGCTTAATAAAAATAATGCCAGGGAACAAGAAGTGCACGTTAAAGTAAAATTTCAAATCAAGGGGAGGGACCCTCCACACGGACACGTAAAACAACACAAGGGGAAAAATAACTGAAAGTAAAAATGTGTTTGTATACTCAGCTTTGAGCGGCTCTTGAACCCCATCGGTCCATCAGTCTGCAAACGGGTCCTGGAGGTCCGTGCGTGGGAAACACACGCCTTGGCGCGAAGTCTGTGCGTGGGAAACAGGCCTTGGCACGCAGTTCCTCATCGTCGGCTCCACACAGCACCACGTTTTCTCAGTGCACCAAGCCGCCACACAGTCAGCACCAACGAGCCAGGGAAAGGAAAATGCAGCCGCTCGCACCGATCACCCAGACCAAGAAGAGAAACTGTGCGAATGCATCCGCCTTCCACAAAGACCAGGAACCGAGCAAGGACGTGTGGCCGCTCATTATGAAACCCTGAACCAAAGAGCGCCTGCCTCTTCAATATCCCGGAACAAGAAGAGTGCGAAATGCGACTGTCCCTTCTCAACTCGAGACCAAAAAGAAGAATGTGTCTGATCGCAATGAGAACCCAGCGCAAGAAGGAAAATGCCGGGACCCAAGTCTTTTGTTCCCAGGGCTCTTACGTCATCCGACGACGTCCACACGTGCTCCAATCAGCGAGTCCATCTGTTCGCTCTATGGTACCGGACCAATCACTACCATGTGAGGCAGGGCCCCACACCCTGCCTGCTTGGTGTTGCGATGTGGCGGGTGGCGTTGCCAGCGGTATTTGAATGTCCTGGTTTCGGTTACTTTAATTGGTGTTATGATTACGCACCCATTGTTTTGGTGGGTAGCATGTGTGCGGTGCATTGTCATGAGGAACAAGGGGAATAGGCCACAGAGGCAATTTACATACAGGGAATTTACCATTAACCCCTAACTAATTAACATAACCCCACCCTTCGTCATGGGGACAAAGATACACTCTTACACGACATACGGTCTAACGGGTCCCTACTTAGTTACAGGTTTCTTCTTCTTCATGACAGTCGGAGCACACTACCTATACAATCCTACCTGGCCGAAGGTATTTCAATGCCTACACCCTATACACGTAACAATATTGTTGCGGTTTTGGGAAACCACTAAAAATAATGGCAACCACCATACAGGTCCCTTAGAATAGTTATTTCATAGCAGACCATTATCTTAGCCCCTTCTCCTTATTTCGGGTTAGTATGTCATGTGTTGGGGAAAGGAAAGATAGGTCCTCCACTCATAAGGGATAATTTACCAGGCAATGCACCAGGCTCAAAGACACACCATGGTGTTCAGGCTCAGAAACCCACCAATCAGGACCTGAGTCACTTTGGGGGAGCTTGTGGGGCGCAGCAACGGGCTCCACCAATAGGGAGCCAGGACCCCTCCAAGATTCTCCCCACCCTCGACAAGCGTGAACAAAGGGAGATTGAACACGATTTTGCACTCTTTTGGTTTTTGGACATTGTGCACCTAACACGTGCCTGTATTGTCTCTCTCTCTCTGCTGGGTTCACTCACCCTCTGCACATGTGCATCCATTCTAGGCCATACTCTCTCTCAGGTCTCTACACGTGTGATTTGACTCTCTTGGTTGCTGGACTGTGTCCCCTCTGCACGTGTACATGTTTTTCACACTCTTCGGCCTGGGACATTGTTGATCTTGCCACTGAGCACGTGTGCTCCTCTCTTGGGGCCTGGATTGTTGACCTAGCACGTGTGCTCCTCTCTTGGCCTGGGTCACTCTGCCGTGCTGATGATCGACCTCACCTGCCTGTCCATGCTGGGATCGCCATTACTGTTCTTGCTGCTCGGTGGTGACACCAGGACGGGGGCGTGCATCTGGCGAGGAGATGCATCTGGAGCATCGTAGCCTTTGTGCTATTGGGTTTCTAAAGTTTGTTCGTTCCCCTCCCCCTACCCCGTGAATGTGTGCTGGGCCCATGCAGTGTTTATTTGTAGTAATTGTAGTAAGGTGTAGAATATGCTAAGTTTCTGCTTCTTGTCCCTTTTTCTTTCCTATTGAATAATTACACTGTAAATATTTGTAAATAAATCAAATCGTTAAAACGTTTCTCTGTCTGTGAATGCCTTTTCCTCCATTGATCCGCCATTGCTTGCACCCAGGTTAACAATCGGCCATAACGACATTAGCATTACTCCGGCGGTTACCAACGGTTTTCACTCAGCCATCTAAAGTGGTATGCGGAGGGTACGGTGCGTCCCCCGATTGGGACCGTCACATGGTACAGGTAAGCTATCGCGTGACGGACCAATTGGCGTTCGTAGTTGCTGGTTCGCAACCTGCTAAGCACGAAGTTATTTGTGCGTGGCAGCCGCAGGCCCAGCAATTTCGGTAAGGAATGGAGGCTAACCACTCATAGTAAACCCGAACCCTGGGCCGTAATATATTCGGTGTTCAGGAGCGGGATTCCTGTCCGAGCACCGTAACAATATACTGACTGACTAATATTAATGTTCGGTACCTTCCAGTTGCCGTAAAAAGCTGAAATTTTGCATGTCGACAGACATCGAAGCCGGTATACTGGGAAAAGTCCAAAAAACATCAGAAAGCGTCCGTAAATGAAAATGTACGTAAAAAAAAATGTAAACGCATGACGATGAAAATTGACGATTTTAGAAGTTTTACCTTGAGTTGATTTTTGACCTTTTGACCTCAAAAATAGTTGCTTTCCCAATTCAGTGAGGCACCATGCAAATCCTGTTCAACATTTAAGTCAACCGGATGAAAAATGACGATTTTTCAGATGAAAATAGATGATTTTAGAAGTTTGACCTTGAGTTGACCTTTGACCTTTTCTCCTCAAAAATAGTTGGTTTCCCAATATAGTGACTCAATATGCAAATCCTGTTCAACTTTCAAGTCAATTGGATGAAAAAATGAAGAATTTAGAAATATGATCTCAAAATGACCTTTGACCTCAAAAAGAATAGGCTTCCAGATTGTGACTACCTTTACAACTTGGTGAAGTTTCATGACGATCGGTTTAGATATCTCATGTAACCTCATTCCTATATCCTATATTTGATGTTTTCTACTCAGTCCATTTTACTTTGTCTATATCAGGTCCACCTCGAGGTGTTTCGAGTATCTTTCTGAAATATTTGGATGTGTCAATCGTTTAATTTGAGTAAGTTAAGGAGAAGTTGGAATAATTCTGTACGATCTTTGGTATACCTTCGGTAAGTCATCTAAGCAATGCTATCTCACAGCACCAGCATGCGATGAAGATTCTAGAGGCCACTAATTTAATTCCTTGAACTTGACATTTCACTTCTGCTCACAGGTTTGTATTTACAGACCGTAAATACATATATTCCTGACAAATATATATTCCTGACAGCAGAAATGTCAGGAATATATATTTGCCTATTATAAAAATAACAATCATAAAAAGTTCCGATTCGAACTTCCATCTAACAGGCAAAAATGATGCGCGCAAGTCACAATTATATCAAAGCGGAGGCCATCTTTAAATTAGGCCTGAAAAGTGTGGCGGAAAAAGAACCTTTGATAAAAAGTTGCTAATAGTGCAGCAGAGATTGAGAGTTGCACGCCCGCGTTCACACGGCTCTTCAGTCTCGGCATGGAATATGTGTTTAATGATTTAGTCGAGGTTTTGCTTCCTATTGCGTCATAAAGCTCACAAAAGCAAATTAAGCTGGTGGCTTCAGTCGATCCATCTCGGTGTCTGCCGGAGTCACTGTGCTCCACCTTTCATGTATATTTGATGAACCCTTTTAATAGAAAGGTTATCTTCAGTCACTCTCGACAATTCAGCTTCCCAATTATGATAAAAGATGAAAGCGTGAGCCGTGTAATTAGATGTGTCCGTGACAAATCTGCAGCGAGTGGCGTTCCATGAAGTGGGGGACTTTTTTTTGGGGGGGGGGGGGCGTTAGGGGGGCAATCTCCTCTCACTTCACCTCGTTTGATTAAAGGCTGGTGATGAAGTGTCCATACTCTCAGAGCCTCCGTTACCGTACTCCGTTTATTCATGTCGCACGCAATGAGCTCCTGGATCTCACCGCCGACGCCAGCGATGTGGATCATCGTTCCCTCAATCAGATTCGACTTCAGCTTTGGGAAGAGAACTTGGCACTGGGGGCTGGGGCTGAATGATTGACTGTAAAACCAGAGCAAAGTGTCGTTATGTGGAGTTGTGCATGCATTTCGGGCTCGTCGCTCATATATATTTTCTGGTGGGGCAGTGGCAATGGGGTGGAAGAGGAGTGGTTAGGCCTCCCTCCCCACCTCTGGGGAAATGTCCTCCACAAGAAGTTTTTAACACTTCCATTGCATTTTAAAGAATGTTCCACCAACAATGAGATTTGTTCTTGTTCCACTGCATCATTTCTGGGAACATCATTCTGAGAACATCTGGGAACATCATTTCTGGGAACTGCATCATTTCAATCCCACTCCACCCTCCAGGTCTTTAAAACAGCTGTTCACCACCATCTCTTATCTTCCCCCATCCAAAACCTTGATCTTTCCTACCCCCCACCGTTAATTCACCCCAGATCCACTTTTTAAAAATACCAACTTCTTTCCTGGAAGTCCGAGCAGTGTCCACGTGTTTTTTGTTTTTTTTACCTCTCCCACCAAGCCCTCTCCCTCACAGATCTCCCGATGTCCCTGCTCTCCATCTTGTTCTCCCGCTCCCTTTATCATATGTTTTATATGTCAGTTTGTCTTTTTTATGATCAATGTTAGCTCTTAGACGAGCTTCGACCTTGTATACAAAAACAAACAAAAAAAAAACGTAGCTGTGCCGATGATGCAGTTCCCCTGCTACCAGTAAATAGGTAGGCCTACTCATTTTGCCGACCGCAGAAGGATGACAGGCTGAGTCAACCCCCTGGTGTTAGTTCACCGGCTGGCAGGAGCTCAAACTCAGGACACTAAGTAATCTATATAACGAAGCTCGAACCATGCAAAGACGACTTTACCTCAGTGATTTATGAAAAAATATATAACGAAGTCTTTGCTTTGCTTGAAGGCACAAATCGTCATTCACAATGAAAATAGCAAATCCCCTTAAGTCCGACAATACACATCGAGTTCGAAAGTGCAGCATTTAATATGTATTAATAATGCGACATGACGAGAAATGCGACAAAAAAAATGGCCGCCGTTATCCCTTCCCATCGCTGTAACTGTTGTGATTGGTAAATGGTAATACGTACTGCGTAGTGACGTATGAGGGCGTGGCTTTGGTGGTTGCTTGCTACTTGTCATGATGGCGGTGTGTTCTGTGAGAGCTTGGTACGGTAACGCTTGGCAGCATGCCACTTTTTCCAGTCGTAGTGGGAGTTGTCATGCTGAAAGGCGTAAAACGTCGCAGGAACTTACGATTCCGGAGAGTGATTCTTCCGGAGCCATCCACCTTGACAACGTATTGATCGAATTGTTTTACCTCAATCACGGTTCCGGTCCAGTCCCATTTTCGTGGTTCCAGGCCTGTCTGGTTCTGGATCCGGACATGGTCCCCGACGGCCAGTGGAGGTAGTTTTGTCGTGTGTTCAGAGAGTCTTTCGATCTCCCTGGCATGCCGAATGCGCAAAGCTTCCTCACGCTTGTTGCGTGTTTCCAGCCAGGTGTCCGATGGCAAGTATCTGCCTGGGATGATGGGTATGAAGTCCTTGACTGGCCTCTTGAAGATGATCATGGCTGGAGACAACCTAGTGTCCTGATCCGGTGCATTCGGGTACTGGAGTATTGCACGTTGGAACCGATCAGTGTCTAGTTCACCGTTGGAACCAGTGTTATCGGTGATCATTCTTTTCGATGTTTTGACTGCGATCTCGGCACGACAGTTGCTGTGTGGGAAGGCAGTGGATGACAATCGATGGTTAACGCCCCACCGACGCAAGAAGTCTTGGGTGTCATGTGCCATGAATTCTGGCCCACCGTCAGATGCCAATTCGTCGGGGATACCATAAGTGGCGAAGTTCGACCGCAGACATTTCACTTGGCCTTGTGCCCCGCCAGTTGTTAGCTGAATGATTGGCCAATTAGAGTAACGATCAACGGTGACCAAATAACGCCGACCCTTGTGATGAAAGTAATCTGAACAAACGTACTGGAAAGGGTAGGTAGGTTCAGCTGAGGCTGTAGGTGGAGCGCTTGGTTGCGATGGGGCCATCCGATTGCAGTGTGAGCAGCGATTGCGCATCTCATGAATCTGGGGAGTGATTCCAGGCCAAAAGATCGAGCTGCTGGCCCGGGTGGTCATAGCCGTGACTCCTTGGTGAGCAGCATGAAGATTCTCAAGGACAAGCTTCTGTAGCTTCGGTGGGATGATAATCCTCCCCTTGTAGACCACTATGCCGTCAATAGTGTAGAGGTGTTCACGGAAGGGAAAGTATTCCAAAATAGACACAGGGAAATCATCCCGACTGACAGGTAGACCCTGCTCAATAGAATTGAGTAACTGCAGCATCTGAGTGTCACTTGCTGTTTCGTCCCGAACATCGTCCCAAGTGACGGACCGCACAGAATCGAGCGTCTTGATGGCTGCCATAGAAATAGCCATTTCCATGCCAGTGTCGTCATCTGTGGTCCACAGCCCAGTCAAGGTGTGCTGTCGTAGTGTAGTCGATGTGGCCACATCCATAATGGAGGAAATGTCATCCACCAGTGGCAGTCGTTCCGATGGTCTGGCACCCGACGGATGTCGTGAAATCGCATCTGGTACGCAGTGTCGTTTTCCCGGGATGTGGATAATTCGGAAACGATATGCTAGAGTCCTTTCTTTCAAGTTGGCAAGCCGCGTGTTATGGATGTCCTCTAATCGTCTGTCGCCAAGAAGCTTGATTAAGGGCTTGTGATCGACGGCAATAATCAGGTTCTTGCATCCCAACACAAAATACTTTACTTTTTCCAGGCTGTCCGCCACTGCTAGAGCTTCACCCTCTATCGGAGCATAGCGCGACTCCGCTGCATGGGTGAAGCGGCCTCCAGCAAGGGTGATTTTCCAGCCATCGGGGCAGCACTGTGGGGTTTCACCAGGGCATCTGCAGTGTTTTTGGAGGAGCCAGAAGCCAATCCCATCCTTCGACCAGTCAGTTGCGAGACATGTTGTCCGTTCCTTGTCAAAGATCCGGACCCCATTTGCGACTTCAGATATGATGAGTCGTTTTGATTCTTCGAATAGGGATTGTAATGTTGCATCCCAGTAGAAGGGGGTGGATGGTTTTAGGAGGTCCCGAAAAGGTCGCATCTTCTCGGTCATGCTGAAGCAGTATGTTACCTGATTGACTAGCCCAAACCAGGAGCGGATGTCAGTAATTGTTTTTGGTGTGGGGAAGTCCTGTATTGCTTGGAGATACCTTTGGCATGGTCGTACACTGTCCATGGTGATCTCGAATCCAGCGAATTCGACCGTGTCCTGACCAAAATGGAACTTCGTCAGATTTTGCGTAATCCCATTACGGCCGCACAGGTCGAGTCAGTTGCATGTCTGAAAAAAGCTCTCTTCCAATGTGTCGCTCCACATGATGGTATCATCAATACATTTGGACTTGTTTTTGAAGTCCGATACAATTTCGTCAAATCGTCTGGAGTATCCATCACCTGAAGCGATGTAACCTTGGGGAGTGGTGCAGTAACGGTATCGGCCCCATGATGTGATGAACGTTGTCAGATGGCGGTCACATTCTCTGATTGGAACGCTGTGATCGCCATTCCAGGCGTCTGTTACCGTCTTTTTGGTGTTATGTGGCACCGCCATTGCTTGATGGAAGGGTGACTGGGTGTGGTGGGTCTCACGTGTGCAGTGCGCATTCAGTGGTTGCAGATCAACTGTCCTCCTTGGGGTCCCATCCTTCTTTGGACAGACGACCATATTGCTGCACCATGTCACTGGTTCACCAATTGGCACCGGTTCCAGAACCCCTAACTTGATGTCGCGATCGATACCAGCCTTGACTTCTGCCTGCCAGTGTAAGGGGACAGGCACTGGGGTGTGCACCGCTTTTGGTGTTGCCTCGGGGTCAACCATCAGTGTGAGAGGCGGACCTTCCATGTGGGGTAGTGGCTGGTGTTCGCAGACATTGAATGTGCTGCTTTTGTAGTACTCCAGTAGCCATTTCTCCAGCCTCTCTCGGTTCTCGTCAGTGGCCGGAAATGGGATAGATGTAGGCAGTGTAGGGGGAAGCGATCTTTCCGGGCAGTTACAATTTGCATCGATAACTGCTGCCACTGCAGCACCAACTGTGTTGGATTCGCCAATGGTTGGGAAGCTACTAGACATGAGGCCTAGATCGACGCATGCTTCACGACTGAGATACATGTTCCGTGTGTCAGGTGAGATGTAGCAGATTTGTCGGGTTTCAATAATGTCGCCATTGGCTGTGCGACCAGACAGGTGTAGGAGCATGGCGCCGATAATCCGGACCCTTCCATTGTTAACAGCATTCATCTTCAGGTTGACAGGTAACAGGTCTTCATTACGCAGCCCGAGTTTGTGGAAAATATTGAGTCCTGTGAGGCAGCTTTGACAGCCAGTGTCGGCCATGGCCTGGAGCCTGGCCGATTTTGGTCGGGATGACAGTGGCTGGCCGAAATGGTCATAAGCTTCCTTATCGATCCGTGCTATGAGTGTTATGTACGGCTGTGGTTGAGACTTCTTCTTGGTCCAGCCAGAGAGGTGGTCAAATATATGGTGGTCGGGGTGTAGTGGAGTTGACAAGGTGGCCATGGCCCTTTTAATTTGCGGCTTCCAAATGGCCGTTTCTCGTTCCGTGACAGAACAGAGGAGATCGTGGACCTGGCTGCTTTCTTCCACATCATGAGCATCCATTGATTTGTCCGTAGGTTTGTTGTCCGCCTTTTTCGTGCCTCCCCGGCAGACATGTGCAAAATGGCTGCGAGTGGCGCATTTACTGCATGTTTTCCCGTAGGCATTGCAGAATTGACGCCTTTGGTCGATGTTCGGCTGTTTGCCATGACCAGTTTTGCCGCAATAACTACAAATGGCCGCCTGCTTGTCGGTAGTGATCAGGGCTCTTTTGTTCTTCCAGTTTTTGTCTTGGCTTGCGCCATGAGCGCCTTCACTATCGAGCAAGGCATTCTGGGAGCGTTTCCCTGCTTCCTTGGCCTCTACGAAAGTGAGAACTTCCTCCAAGCTCATGTTCTGATTTTGATCGCCGAGAATGTCCTGTTGTATATCTTGATCGGCGAGTCCCTGACATAGGACATCGCAAACCATGTCCTTGGTGTAGTTGACATCAGTAGGGGGATTGCATGAGCATACAACAGAAAACTTGCAGATCTCAGCTTGACCAGCCAGACGGGCTGCGTAGGTACGAATTGGTTCTTCTCGGTCCTGTCGCATGTTGTGGAGGTTGACACGGGACACCATAGTATTCTCCTCTCGGACAGCAAGGGACCGAATGGCTTGTAGTATAGCTGCCTCGTCCTTGATTTCAATGCGTGGGTTGCTGCGGTGGAGGTCACGTCGTAGGTTATCATCACAACATTCAAGGAGTTGAACGCGAACATCATTGCCGATTATCTGGGTCGCTGCCTTGTAACCATCCCATCTTCTGGTGAAATATTGCCAATTTTCGCTGGTGCCGCCAGTTTGGATACGAGGACGGCTGACTTTGTCCGGTTTGGCTGGTGCAATGGACGTGTGAGTCATGGCGTGGATGGAGAGCTGGATAGCAGCAACGGCATTGTCAGTGCTGTCAGTAACGTAGACACAGCTCGGGAAGGGGCAGACTGCAGCAGGCATCTTCAGGTGAGTTGATTGTTCATAAACAAGAATGTATCAATTGAATGCAGGTTTATTAGCAACAACGATGAACAATCAATCTGCAAGACAAAGAAAGCGATGGTAGATATTAGAATAAGATAATAGATACAGAATATGCAAATAACAATGCGCAGTATTACACAAGATGAGAACTCAATGGAGAACAGCACCATACAAGAGTTGTCTTGTCTTTAATAAACAACTTGATTGAAGGAGATTCCTGAACTTACTACACGGTGGCAGTGGTGGGATCTTGAAGATCAACAAGCAGTTTGACTTTTGGTCTTGTTTTCTTTGGGCCTTGGCGGATTTGGACCATGGCGGAATTTGGACTTTGGACCTTGGCGGATTACTGCGGCGGCACTTTCCGTGTTTTTTCAACATGGCGAAATTCCCGACAATGGAATGGTCCAGCTCAGAGCTGGCGGAGACTTTCAAGTTGTTCAAGCAACGAATGAACTTGGTGCTGTCGGACGAGGGCATCGATACTAAAGCCAGACAAGCCATCAAGATTCAGATTGCTGTGGGAGACGAAGGACTGCGGCGGATCAATGCATCGACTCTGAGTGAGGATGATAAAAGGGATCCGGATAAATTATATAAATTATTCGAAGATCAGTTGGACATTCATGTAAACTTTCGGATTCACCGGCTGGAAATGATGAGATTCCGGCAGTAGTCAGGTTCACTATGTTAACAAATATAATTTCGTTCAAAATTTTGGTAGATTAGCAAAACTATACATTTTTGGAATATTCAGAGCATGAGGAATCCAAAAATTAATGTTTACATTTGCGTAGACACCTTTGCGAAAATGACACTCAGGACAGTGATGAAGATAGTCAGGTTCACTATGTTAACAAATATTATTTCTTTCAAAATTTTGGGATTAGCAAACCTGTACATTTTTGGAATCACCAGAGCATGGAGAATCCGAAAATCAATGTTGGCATTTGCACAGACACATGCATGGCCGCCATTTTGGATTTTGAAAATGGCCGCCATAAAATACATATTTTGCGCGATCTCGGCTTCTAGTCAACCTAGAGACTTCATTAAATATGCTAATCCTATGTTTTCTGGGTCAAGGAATCCAATAAAGGCCTCAAAATAGTGCTCAGGATTATAGAATAGCAACAAACAAAGGTAATTGAAAACCATTGTCTTTATATTTGTGATATAACTGTATTACATAATACATGATATTGCAAGTCCTTTGAAGTTATAGGTTGTTATAGGAAGTTATAGGTAGTATCAGATTGAACTATAAGTCCTATACACAGGATCTACGAGGTCTATACCGTTCAGGAATATGCTTTTACAGATCTTCATCACTGTCCTGAGTGTCATTTTCGCAAAGGTGTCTACGCAAATGTAAACATTAATTTTTGGATTCCTCATGCGCTGAATATTCCAAAAATGTATAGTTTTGCTAATCTACCAAAATTTTGAACGAAAAAACATAGTGAACCTGACTACAGCAAGACGGAGAGTCCATTGATGATTTCGTCAACGGATGCCGACGGAAGGGAAGGTTGTGCAATTTCTCCGAAGCAGAACTCTCGGAACGGATTATCGAGTTGATTGTTGTGAGCACCCCACATGATGATTTTCAAAAGCATCTGCTCGACCAGGAGGTCGGGTACGACATGGACCTGGTTTTAAGTGAGGGACGCAAGTACGAAGCAATGGTAATCGAAAAGCAGGCCATCCAGAAGATGGAAGGGCCTTCATCGTCTGTGAATGCCATGACACATCGACAAAAGTGCAAAAGGTGTGGACTATCACATCCACCACGGAACTGCCCAGCATACAATGATTATTTATTGTAAGTATTGTGGTGAACTGGGACACTGGGCCCGTTGTTGTGAAAATCCCAAACGAAGCACGAGATATGCTGATGGATACGAGTGGAGCCGCCGTCCTGCAATGGGTGGAAGAAGCCGTCGAGTCAGCAGAAGCAAGTTGAGAGGTATGCTTCGGGGAAATAACAATAATGGGACCTCGGTGAATGAAGTGTTGGGGTATTTTACTGAAGGCGATGAAGACAGTTACGAAAGTGACACTGAGGCATATGAACACACCAAAGCCGTTTCACGTGATCAGGGTATCCGCACTGTGTATGAAGGAGATGAGGGATGAAGTGTACATATTGTTGAACATTGTATGCCCTGATATGAAAGGTGTATATAAACTGCAGTTGAAAGTGGATACAGGTGCGTCAGGGAATACTTTGCCAACACGTATTGTGAAGGACATGTATGGAAACAAATGGATGTCAAAACTGACTCCGCTTGGTGGGACCAAGCTCACTGCTTACAATGGCAGTGAGATCAAGTGTCCCGGAATCCTCAAGCTCTTGTGTCGATATAAAGACTCAGATTGGTTCAAGTACAGGTTCTATGTGGTTGAAGTACCTGGACCTGCAGTACTTGGACTACCAGCGTGTGAACGGCTCAACATCGTCACCATAAACAGCATTGCTGGACAACGGAGGACATTGCTGAAGGCTGCACCTCCAGCATCAAGGATTCCGAAACCAATGCGCCACAATGAACAGCCCGACAAGGTTAATTCCGTGGATGATTTGAAAAGGCTGTTCCCGGACAGGTTTGACTGCATTGGGAATTTTAAAGGAAAAGTGAGGCTTCATCTAAAGCCTGATGCAAAGGCATCGATTGATGCACCAAGGAAGTGTAGTGTTCACATCAAAGGGAAGTTAAAGGAGGAACTGATGAAAATGGAAAAATAGGGTATCATCAGGAAAGTGGACTATCATACGGATTGGTGCTCTTCCATCTGTAATAGTGTAAAGAAAGATGGGAGCTTAAGAGTATGTCTCGATCTGAAACGGCTGAACTCTTGGCTGAAGAGGTGTCCACATAAAATACCGACAATAGATGAGCTGAACCCAGAATTTGCTGACGCCACAATATTCTCAAAATTAGATTCCCGGGCTGGCTATTTTGGCTGTGCATCTGGATGAGGAAAGCCAGGATTTGACCACATTCCACACACCTTTTGGGCACTGGTGCTTCAATAGATTGCCTTTTGGGTTATGTGTCAGGCAGGACCTGTTCCAGCAAGCCATGGATCGCATACTCGAGCAAGCACCAGGCTGTATTGGTATCTCTGATGATGTGGCGGTATCAGGACGAACCGAAGAGGAGTATGATCACAATCTTCTGAACCTGATGAAAGTAGCACGAAAAGCGGGTCTGGTGTTCAACTCTTTGAAATGTATCATCAAGACCGACTGTATCAACTTATTTGGCTCTATCTACAGCAAACAAGGAGTCTCGCCTGATCCTGGGAAGATCTGCGACATCCGGAAGATGCCATCACCGCAGGATAAGGAAGACTTGAGCCGATTCATTGGACTGATAAACTATCTGTCACCACATATTCCCCACTTTGCGGATAAGGTGGCACCCCTCCGAGATTTACTGAAGTGTAGAGTGCCATTCCTGTGGCAGGAAGACCATCAGTTTGCATTTGAGCAACTGAAACGGAGTGTTGACGCAGACGCCTGTCTAACATATGTTACGTGCTCCTCCCCAAACCCCGGTCACAGTGTACCTCCGCCCGAAAGGAGTCACGGCAGAAAGATGTGTTATTCTGTGTCAATGACCAATGGTGAAACCACACCAACCAATTGTTACCAAAAAACAAGTATTGTATTAATGTCACACACAAATAACAGCACAAGTACAATATTAATCAATTGTACAACAAATATTACATCATTCCTATGATGGTACCATCAGTTTCTTACTCAATAACTCACTGTGCTCCAAGTGAGCGAAAAGAACATTCCCCAATGTCTCTGTCCCGGCACCAAGCCAAAGTCGATCCACGCTCCGGTGATCGCAAGAAAAATGTCGTATCGAGACCAGAATCCAGGTCGGCTTTCAGTCAACGCTGCCAAAGAGGCGCAAAGGTGCACCCCAAAAGGCGACTGGGAAATCACACCTTCGGGTATGAATGTTCAACGGCTCCCAAACGGAGGACCGCAAATTCCCACTCGAAATCCACGTTACACACGCAAACCAGGCTAATGGCTGGGTGAGGTGAAATGGCTGGAGCGAGGTGAAAAGGCTGGAGCGATGCAAAATGGCGGGAGCGAGGCGAAATGGCGGGCGGGCTCATACTGGAGGCGTACCTGCTCTCCCAACGATTCTCTTCGGAATCAACCGCAAAATCTGACACGCAGGTTTATCTGTCACAGCGATAACCACTCTGTCACAGGAATCCCTTTCCCAGGAAACCCAAAGTTCGCTCGTGACCCCCATTCGCCAGCGTCTCCCCGAGACCTCAAAGCAGCTCGGCTTTTCTTCCCGACCTCACTTGCTCCGCTTTTTTGCTTCCTCCTCTTCTTCTTCCGGTTCCCCCCGAACCGGTTTCCGGTTTCTTTTAAAACACTAATTTTTTCACCTTTTGCAAACAGTTATCTCCATTTCACTTAAACGATAACAATAATAGTACATGGAACCAAAAATGCTTACAGTGGATGAAAACCACGATGACGGAAGTGACGAATCCGTAACACATACTATCAACATGACAAAGACAGTTTTGGAAGTAGATGCGCACAGAAGGGACTGGGTGCATGCCTTTCGCAGGATGACAAGCCTGTTGCTTTTGCGTCACGAACTCTCACACCCACTCAGTCTGCATATTCAAACATTGAACGAGAAACTTTGGCCCTTGTTGCTGGCATACAGAAGTTCCATACTTACGCGTTTGGGAAATGCTTCAAGGTATACACAGACCACAAACCACTGGTCATGATCATCAGCAAACCGCTTCCAAGCGCCCCTCCACGGCTCCAGCGCCTTCTTGTGAAAATCCAAGGCTACGATTTTGATCTGGAGAAGAAGGCCGGTCGTGAGATGATGCTATCAGACACACTGTCGAGGCTACCGAACCCAGAGAACAATCAGGAACTGCAGTTGGACACACGTGTAGATGGTATTGAGCTTGATGATGTGGATGATCATCATCGCTTTGACCTCATTGATTTCAGCTCAAGGAAACAGGACCAACTCAGAGAGTGTGGAAAGGCTGATAGAACCTTTCGAGCATTGCAGCAGGTTGTTCATCAAAGGTGGCCTACTAGGATAACAGAGCTGCCTGTGGACCTACGTCTGTACTGGCCATACCGTGATGAAATTGGTATTTGTGACGGGGTTCTATTCAAAGGTCGACAGGTACTAATTGCAGAGCAGCTACGTAAGGATATCCTCGACCAGCTCCATGAGGCGCCAATGGGGATCAAAAAGACAAAACGTCTAGCACGCGAATGTGTTTACTGGCCAAGCATATATCTGGACATTGAGAGAGTTGTCAGAACATGTAAGGCATGTCAAGAGAACCAACCAGAACAAAGGCATGAGGCTAAGATAGCTCATGAGATACCAGCGGTACCATGGACAAAGTTAGCCAGTGATATGTGTGAGCTACACGGGCAGACCTACCTCTTGGTGATGGATTATTACACCAAGTACCCAGTTGTGAAGAGAATGGAATACACGACTAGCAGTGCAGTAGCCAAGGTCACATCTGAATGTTAAAGTATGTTTGGCCCACCTCTGGAGATCATATCGGACAATGGACCTCAATGTGTGGGTAAGCCGTACTGATATGTGTACCAAATGGAATGTAAAACACACGACAACATCGCCGAGTTATCCACGCAGTAATGGATTGGTTGAGAGACAAGTTCAAACAGTGAAGAACATGATCAAAAAGTGTATTAGATCAGGGAGTGACATAGATATTGCACTACAACACCTGAGGTGCACACCTGTAGATTCCCACCTCCCAAGTCCAAGGGAAATGCTATTCAACCGGCCTATACGCACCAACCTACCAAGCCGTCTGTTGGTTCCTGCACAACAAAGGCATCAGGAAATTCAGGAACGATTGAAGGAACGTGGAGACCGGATGGCGAAGCAATACAACAGAACGGCTGGGCCGCAATTACCTGAATTGGCTATTGGACATCGGGTTCGGATTCTGAACAAGGACACGCACCAATGGTACCCCGGGTAAGTTGTGGCTCGCTGTAATGAACCCCGTTCGTATATAGTACAGACGCCTAACGGGACGCATCTTCGAAGAACCAGGGCACACTTGCGTGAACTTCATCCACCCAATTGTGGTGCCAATTGGCAGGACGAACCGACCCAACCAACACATCAAAGTCTACCAACTGCTCGATGCGTACATTTCAACAACGACGCTTCAGCAATGGAAACGAACGGCTGCTCCAGCTCCAAGGATGACGAGAGTGCTGAGACAAGGCCGGACAAAAAGGCCGGACAATAAGGCCGGACAACTCTCCGTACACGACAAGATCGGGCAGTGCGATTCGAAAACCATTGAGATATTGTGATAGTGAATAACGACCATCAGAAATCAGCCCTTGCAATGTTGGTGTACAGACAATCCGTTAATTGGAATGATTGTGTTTTCTGTGTTTGAATGATTGTGTTTTCTGTGTTTGAATGATTCTGTGTTTTGTGTGTTTGAATGATTCTGTGTTTTCTGTGTTTGAATGATTCTGTGTTTTCTGTGTTTGAATGATTCTGTGTTTTCTGTGTTTGAATGATTCTGTGTTTTCTGTGTTTGAATGATTCTGTGTTTTCTGTGTTTGAATGATTCTGTATTTTCTGTGTTTGAATGATTCTGTGTTTTGTGTGTTTGAATGATTCTGTGTTTTCTGTGTTTGAATGATTCTGTGTTTTCTGTGTTTGAATGATTCTGTGTTTTCTGTGTTTGAATGATTCTGTGTTTTCTGTGTTTGAATGATTCTGTGTTTTCTGTGTTTGAATGATTCTGTGTTTTCTGTGTTCGAATGATTCTGTGTTTTCTGTGTTTGAATGATTCTGTGTTTTCTGTGTTTGAATGATTCTGTGTTTTCTGTGTTTGAATGATTCTGTGTTTTCTGTGTTTGAATGATTCTGTGTTTTCTGTGTTTGAATGATTCTGTGTTTTCTGTGTTTGAATGTTTCTGTGTTTGAATGATTCTGTGTTTGAATGATTCTGTGTTTTCTGTGTTTGAATGATTCTGTGTTTCCTGTGTTTGAATGATTCTGTGTTTGAATGATTCTGTGTTTTTTGTGTTTGAATGATTCTGTGTTTTCTGTGTTTGAATGATTCTGTGTTTTCTGTGTTTGAATGATTCTGTGTTTTCTGTGTTTGAATGTTTCTGTGTTTGAATGATTCTGTGTTTGAATGATTCTGTGTTTTCTGTGTTTGAATGATTCTGTGTTTCCTGTGTTTGAATGATTCTGTGTTTGAATGATTCTGTGTTTTTTGTGTTTGAATGATTCTGTGTTTTCTGTGTTTGAATGATTCTGTGTTTTCTGTGTTTGAATGATTCTGTGTTTTCTGTGTTTGAATGATTCTGTGTTTTCTGTGGTTGAATGATTCTGTGTTTTCTGTGTTTGAATGATTCAGTGTTTTCTGTGTTTGAATGATTCTGTGTTTTCTGTGTTTGAATGATTCTGTGTTTTCTGTGTTTGAATGATTCTGTGTTTTCTGTGTTTGAATGATTCTGTGTTTTTTGTGTTTGAATGATTCTGTGTTTTCTGTGTTTGAATGATTCTGTGTTTTCTGTGTTTGAATGATTCTGTGTTTTCTGTGTTTGAATGTTTCTGTGTTTGAATGATTCTGTGTTTGAATGATTCTGTGTTTTCTGTGTTTGAATGATTCTGTGTTTCCTGTGTTTGAATGATTCTGTGTTTGAATGATTCTGTGTTTTTTGTGTTTGAATGATTCTGTGTTTTCTGTGTTTGAATGATTCTGTGTTTTCTGTGTTTGAATGATTCTGTGTTTTCTGTGTTTGAATGATTCTGTGTTTTCTGTGGTTGAATGATTCTGTGTTTTCTGTGTTTGAATGATTCAGTGTTTTCTGTGTTTGAATGATTCTGTGTTTTCTGTGTTTGAATGATTCTGTGTTTTCTGTGTTTGAATGATTCTGTGTTTTCTGTGTTTGAATGATTCTGTGTTTCCTGTGTTTGAATGATTATTTGTTTCCTGTGTTTGAATGATTCTGTGTTTGAATGATTCTGTGTTTTTTGTGTTTGAATGATTCTGTGTTTGATTGATTCTGTGTTTTCTGTGTTTGAATGATTCTGTGTTTGAATGATTCTTTGTTTTCTGTGTTTGAATGATTCTGTGTTTTCTGTGTTTGAATGATTCTGTGTTTTCTGTGTTTGAATGATTCTGTGTTTTCTGTGTTTGAATGATTCAGTGTTTTCTGTGTTTGAATGATTCTGTGTTTTCTGTGTTTGAATGATTCTGTGTTTTTTGTGTTTGAATGATTCTGTGTTTCCTGTGTTTGAATGATTCTGTGTTTCCTGTGTTTGAATGATTCTGTGTTTTCTGTGTTTGAATGATTCTGTGTTTTGTGTGTTTGAATGATTCTGTGTTTTGTGTGTTTGAATGATTCTGTGTTTTCTGTGTTTGAATGATTCTGTGTTTTCTGTGTTTGAATGATTCTGTGTTTTCTGTGTTTGAATGATTCTGTGTTTTCTGTGTTTGAATGATTCTGTGTTTTCTGTGTTTGAATGATTCTGTGTTTTCTGTGTTTGAATGATTCTGTGTTTTCTGTGTTTGAATGATTCTGTGTTTTCTGTGTTTGAATTTTTTTTTTTTTTTTTTTTTTTTTTTTTTTGTATACAAGATCGAGGCTCGTGAAAGAGCGAAAATTAATCACACAGAAAGATAAACAGACACATAAAACAAATAACATCGGGAGCGGTAGACAAGATGGGGAGAGAGGGGGAAGGACACAAACACAACATTTGAGAGCAGGGACCGAGAGACATGGAGACATCGAGAGATCTGTGGGAGGGAGAGGGCTTTGGGGGGGAGGCATGTGAAGGGGGGAGGCATGTGAAGGGGGGGAGGCATGTGAAGGGGGGGAGGCATGCGAAGGGGGGGGGGGGGTGGGAGAGGTATAAACATATGGACACTGCCAGGATTTGATTCTGTGTTTGAATGATTCTGTGTTTTCTGTGTTTGAATGATTCTGTGTTTTCTGTGTTTGAATGATTCTGTGTTTTCTGTGTTTGAATGATTCTGTGTTTTCTGTGTTTGAATGTTTCTGTGTTTGAATGATTCTGTGTTTGAATGATTCTGTGTTTTCTGTGTTTGAATGATTCTGTGTTTCCTGTGTTTGAATGATTCTGTGTTTGAATGATTCTGTGTTTTTTGTGTTTGAATGATTCTGTGTTTTCTGTGTTTGAATGATTCTGTGTTTTCTGTGTTTGAATGTTTCTGTGTTTGAATGATTCTGTGTTTGAATGATTCTGTGTTTGAATGATTCTGTGTTTCCTGTGTTTGAATGATTCTGTGTTTGAATGATTCTGTGTTTTTTGTGTTTGAATGATTCTGTGTTTTCTGTGTTTGAATGATTCTGTGTTTTCTGTGTTTGAATGATTCTGTGTTTTCTGTGTTTGAATGATTCTGTGTTTTCTGTGTTTGAATGCTTTTGTGTTTTCTGTGTTTGAATGATTCTGTGTTTTCTGTGTTTGAATGATTCTGTGTTTTCTGTGTTTGAATGATTCTGTGTTTTCTGTGTTTGAATGATTCTGTGTTTTCATGATTCTGTGTTTTCTGTGTTTGAATGATTCTGTGTTTTCATGATTCTGTGTTTGAATGATTCTGTGTTTTTTGTGTTTGAATGATTCTGTGTTTGATTGATTCTGTGTTTTCTGTGTTTGAATGATTCTGTGTTTGAATGATTCTGTGTTTTCTGTGTTTGAATGATTCTGTGTTTTCTGTGTTTGAATGATTCTGTGTTTTCTGTGTTTGAATGATTCTGTGTTTTCTGTGTTTGAATGATTCAGTGTTTTCTGTGTTTGAATGATTCTGTGTTTTCTGTGTTTGAATGATTCTGTGTTTTTTGTGTTTGAATGATTCTGTGTTTTCTGTGTTTGAATGATTCTGTGTTTCCTGTGTTTGAATGATTCTGTGTTTTCTGTGTTTGAATGATTCTGTGTTTTCTGTGTTTGAATGATTCGGTGTTTTCTGTGTTTGAATGATTCTGTGTTTTCTGTGTTTGAATGATTCTGTGTTTTCTGTGTTTGAATGATTCTGTGTTTTCTGTGTTTGAATGATTCTGTGTTTGAATTATTCCGTGTTTGAATGATTCTATGTTTTCTGTGTTTGAATGATTCAGTGTTTTCTGTGTTTGAATGATTCTGTGTTTCCGGTGTTTGAATGATTCTGTGTTTTCTGTGTTTGGATGATTCTGTGTTTTCTGTGTTTGAATGATTCTGTGTTTTCTGTGTTTGAATGATTCTGTGTTTGAATGATTCTATGTTTACTGTGTTTGAATGATTCAGTGTTTTCTGTGTTTGAATGATTCTGTGTTTTCTGTGTTTGAATGATTCTGTGTTTTCTGTGTTTGAATGATTCTGTGTTTGAATGATTCTATGTTTTCTGTGTTTGAATGATTCAGTGTTTTCTGTGTTTGAATGATTCTGTGTTTTCTGTGTTTGAATGATTCTGTGTTTTCTGTGTTTGAATGATTCTGTGTTTTCTGTGTTTGAATGATTCTGTGTTTGAATGATTCTGTGTTTGAATGATTCTATGTTTTCTGTGTTTGAATGATTCTGTGTTTCCGGTGTTTGAATGATTCTGTGTTTTCTGTGTTTGAATGATTCTGTGTTTTCTGTGTTTGAATGATTCTATGTTTTCTGTGTTTGAATGATTCTGTGTTTTCTGTGTTTGAATGATTCTGTGTTTTTTGTGTTTGAATGATTCTGTGTTTTTTGTGTTTGAATGATTCTGTGATTTTTTGTGTTTGAATGATTCTGTGATTTTTTGTGTTTGAATGATTCTGTGCTTTCTGTGTTTGAATGATTCTGTATTTTAGCCAATCATACTGAGCAGTAATTACATTTTGGTTAAGGGTTATAAGACTTATAACAGTAACCCCAGATCCCATCTATGTGTGGTTCAAGTTGCATCTGATTGTGTTTATTATTTTGATTTAGTTTAGTAGTGTTTTGTTGCATACAAACATAATAATTTCAATGAAAGGGAGATATTGTGATTGGTATTACGTCCTGCGTAGTGACGTCTGGGGGCGTGGCTTCGGTTGTTGCTGGCGCTCGTTATGATGGCCGTGTGTTCTGTGAGATCTTGGTGTCGTCTTTAATAAACAACTTGATTGAAGGAGAGTCCTGAACTTACTACAGTAACGACGCAGACACGAGTCTGTTATATGATACAATATATACCACAAAGGTAATATTTACCTGATACTCAAAAACGTGCCTCTTGGGAAATTCCTACGTGAACTTGGAAACTGCTATTGAATGGGATTTGCAAGGATCAGTAATAGCGCAAAAAGAACCTTCTTCACCGCCGATGCAAATCTAACTTAATGGGCTCAACCGTCATCGCTCACCGACATGAAAGACCAATGATGTTTCTCAAATTTCCCAAGAGACGATCCGTGAATATTGACACGAAATTTCAAATATAATACATGATCAGATGTCATGATTAAAGGGTTATTAATAAATGTTAAATGCAAAAATAAATCCGAAGTTACACACAAGTGCATCGGAAATATATATACCTTAACCAGAACGCCTACGACACGTTAATATGTTTTTATCTGTGGTACACATTGGGATAAATACATTTATTAACGTTAATTAAAAACGAATATAGTTTCCATCAAATACCTTTATCAACACGGTAAAATATGGGGCATTTATTTTGCCGTGCAAGCGTGAGTGCGGCCCACGGGCGTCGATGGGTGGGGAACTGGGAGGAGACAAATGCGCACCTCCCCTCCCCATACACACACACACACATCTCGTTTTTTCATTTCTGTTCCTCACAATTCTATCTCTCTCTTTTATTCACACACACACACACACACACACACACACACACACACACACACACACACACACACACACACACACACACACACACACACACACACACACACACATATCTCCCCCCCCACCACCCCCCCCCCCCCCCCCCACACACTGGTGGACATTTCCTGCCCAAATCTTTATTCACAGCACATGGCATGCATGGTTCGAGTACCGTCAGGGTATTTCAGTGGCTGTTTGACCGATTTTGACCAATTAAAAATTATTAGCGACTGCAGAACCCACAACATTCCATGAAAAGTGAAAATAGAATTAAAATCCGAGTTAACACAAGCACGTAGGCCAGTCTGCACAAATCGCGCCAAGTGAAAAATTAAATAATTACCCACTCACGCCTGCGGTCTCGGTCAAAATATATCCGATTTGCACCGGGTTTGTGGTGGTCAGGTGTTAACACACCCAAACCACTACCAGATCTGAAAACCGAATTCAAATCCGAGCTGAAACACGCCCGTACGGCCAGACTGCATGAATCGCGCCAAGTGAAAATTAAGGCGTGACCCTCGGCAATGGCGCGATTTCTTTATTCGACGATAGCTTAAAAACAACAAATCTCACAAACTTCCACCTTACCTTATTCTTCTCCTCGTGTGCTCATCTCTCGAAATCACCAAGGGTATGCGAAGCTGCGACGCAGGAAACCAATCAGTTACATGGCCTGAGAAAAAAGGTGTTGCATTTCTTCTTCTTACAGCAATAATTACTTCTAGTTTCCAGACCGTAAAACCAATTATGTTGAAATTTTAAACATTTATTTCCCTTGATGAGAGTTATGTTGCATTAAGGTTTCAAGTCGATCAATGCAGCGGTTCAAGAGATAGAAGATTTTAAAGATTTTCGTTCAATTATTTATTGTGGCCAAACCATGCGACTTATCGAAACTTCCCAAGTAACGTTTTAACTTCCCCACATGGGGAACATTTGTGTAAAGTTTCCACTCGATATCTTCAAAGATGAGCGATTAGATAGGATTTAAAATTTATGCTTAAAAATTTCATAACTCCTAAATGATGTGACGTACGACGTCGGCATGCGGGAATTTTTTTTCGTCATTGGCATGTGATTGTGCATGTAAAGTTTGGGCTCGATCTGTTCAGCCCTTGTATGTAAAGTTCTGTGCATGTAAAGTTCTGTGCACATGATCTGTGCATGTAAAGTTCAGTTCAGATTTGCAGAGAAAAGGGGGTTTTAGTGTTTTTCACGAAATACAATATGGCGGCCGAACTATGTGATGTATGATGTCGAAGGTTTTTGCATTTTTATTTTTTTTTCACTAAGGTTATGCAAAAATATATATATTCGTGGTATTAAGGGGCCTATTTGTCGAATTATAACTTCGTAACATTAGCACTTTTAATATCCTAAATAAACATGTTTTTGGTCCCATTGCAGAGTTCTTTAGAATGAGACTTGACTCAATTTTTTCCATTGAGCCATTTCGGAGATGTGGAGGGGCAAAGTTGAAGGTGTTTTCCAAGATGGCGCCCATACCACGTGGCCTATGACGTCATAATTAGCAGTAAAAAAATTATACATGTCTAGCCAATCACTTGATGACAATTTCTTGTCAATCGGATCAACGGTTGCTGAGAAAGTTAATTTTAAAGTTTTCGAAAGTGAAAGACTGGCAGAAGAAAAAGAAAAACTCTAGGAATCATAATAGGTATTCCTCTGCATTTAAATGCAGAGGAAACCAAATAGAAATAGAAATAATTAAAAATAAAAAGAAGAAGAAAAAAAACAGCACAGAAAAACAACAGCACACACTTTTTTTTTTAATGGCCGATCAGTGATTTGATTGAAAAAATTTTTTTTTACCACATACGAGCCATTTTCTAACGTCTTCTATCGGCTTTGTCCAATTGTTATGGTAGAAAAGGAAAATACCTTCATGACAAACACGGATTTGATCTTAAGCTCCAGATCAATAAAGGCTGCAAGCACTGATTACACAGGCTGGGTGAAGGGATGCAAAAAATAACGATGTTATTCATAGAATAACTGAGGAACATACCTCACGGATGTCTGGATTCCTCCAAATTTATTTGTTTAATGTGTGAAGTATAATCTAGATTACTTACCCTGCACAGTCAACTTGGTGCAAGCCAACTCTTCTGTTTTTGAACAGGTTTTTTTCTTTGATCCAATATGGCTGCTAGACCACGTGAGTGAAGACATCATAAATTCATGTTCTCAAATATAATTGTTCCGTATATCACGCTCAATAAATTTCATTTAACTGATCAGACTAAGCATTGTCCCGGTCGAATTATGATGTCATAATTATGGCACCAATGACGTCATCGTTAATAACACCTATTCACCACACGGAGTTCTTTACAATGAGCCACAATTCAATTTTTTCCATGGAGCGGTTTTGGAAATGTAGAGGTGCAACGTTTTTCGGTTTTTCCAAGATGGCGTCTGTACCACGTGACCTATAACGTCATAATTATCATTAAAATATTCTACAGGAGGAGCCACTCATATTGTGAAAATTTTGTGTCCATCGGACTAACAATTGAAGAGAAAATGTTTTTTACGGCGTAGCCCATAGGGCAAAGCCATCTAAAATAGTGTTTGTCCGTCTGTATGTATGTATGTATGTCCCCTCAAACGTATACCAATCAAACATATACCTGGTGGCGTCTGGTCAAATCTGTTTCTGGTGTTTGTTCCTCCTCCATCCCCTCCCTCACCTCAAACGGCTTAACGGCTGACTCCGCACGTGAAAAAGCTGAATGCCTCAACTCTGTGTTTGCCTCTAAATCTTGTGTCCCAAACCCATCCCTCTCTGTACCCACCGTACCCAGTCATACCCAGCTGCTCCTGGACTCTGTGTCCTTTCCTCCTGACAAGGTGGAAAAGTTTCTGTCAACCCTCAAGTCTGATTCTGCAACTGGACCTGACGGCATCAGCCCACGGGTCCTAAAATCCTGTTCTTCCGCTCTTTCACTCCCTCTCTCTGTTCTCTTCACCCTCTCTTTTGCTCAAGGTCATCTGCCATCTGCTTGGAAATCAGCCAACATCACCGCTTTGCACAAAAAAGGTGCAAAAACAGATCCTAGCAACTACAGACCAATCAGCCTTCTCCCATTTATCAGCAAAGTCATGGAATCCATCATTGCTTCGGATATGAAATCTTTCCTTTTCTCCAATGGCTTGATCTCTGATCATCAATCTGGTTTCAGACCAGGTCACTCGACTCTGGACATGCTGCTTCTGCTTTCTCACAATGGATGGAGGTCCTCCATGCCAAACAGGAAATTAGAGGTGTCTCCCTTGACATATCACGTGCCTTTGATGTGGTCTGGCACCCCGCTCTGCTCACCAAACCCTCCTCCTTTGGTATCCATGAAAATCTCCACGCATGGCTGGCGGACTTCCTCTCTAGTCGTAGTCAACGTGTGGCCCTGCATGGGTTTCTCTCATCTCCTCTTCCTGTTCAGGCTGGAGTTCCCCAAGGCAGTGTTCTGGGCCCTGTGCTTTTTCTGGTCTTCATCAATGATCTCTCTGACTCTCTTGAAAATTCTCTCTATCTCTTTGCTGATGACTCTACTCTCTGTCGCTCCATTCCTCATCCCTCAGATCGGCAGTCTGCAGCCTCCTCTCTCTCTGCAGACCTGGACAAAATCACAGACTGGGAAAACAAGTGGAACATGTCTTTCAATCCTGACAAATCTCACACTCTTACGATGTCTCTCTGAAAAGACCGACTGGACAACCCTCCCATCCACTTTCTGGATAATCCTCTCCAAGAAGTTCTGTCACTCAAGCTTTTGGGTCTCACTATCTGCCATGATCTTTCCTGGGAAAACCACATTTCAAATCTGCCCTCCAAAGCTAGTCGCCGACTGGGCATCCTCCATCGTGCGAAGTCCTTCCTTGGCACACCTGAGCTCCTCAACACAAACAAGGCTTTCATCCACAGCTCAATGGAATACTGCTCTGCGCTCTGGGCTGGTGCTCCTGCCTCACACCTAGCTCGTCTCCACGCTGTTGAAACCAAAGCGTTCAGAACCATTGGAATCTCCCGCGATGAAGCTAATTCCGAGGGCCTTTCACTCACTCACCGCAGGCAGGTTGGTGGTCTTTCCGTCGTCGACCGACTCCTCTCTGGCCTTGCCCCCCCAGCTCTCTCTGGGCTCTGTCCCCCAAATATTCCTACAAGATCTGCCTGCAACCCTCTTATGGTTAAACTGCCAAAATCAAAACACTCTGCTCACCTTCACTCCTTCATTCCTCTTTTCTCCCGCCTCTGGAACAAACTCCCTCACTCTCTTCAATCGCATTCCTCCCTCCAGGTCTTTAAAACAGCTGTTCACCACCATCTCTTATCTTCCCCCATCCAAAACCTTGATATTTTCTACCCCCGCAAATTTCATCCCAAATCCAATTTTTTGAAATACCAACTTCTTTCCTGGAAATCCTTGGTGTCCTTGTGTTCTATTTTTTTACGCCTCCTCCCCCCAAGCCCTCTCCCTCCCACACATCCCCCTACTCTCAAATGTTGTGTTCGTGTGCTTCCCCTTCTCTCCCCATCTTGTCGACCGCTCCCTCTTTTCATATATTTTGTTTGTCTGTTTGATTTTTTTGTGTGATAAATGTTAGCTCTTTCACGAGTCTCGATTCTGTATACAAAAAAAAAGGCAAAAAAATAATTTAAAAAAGCTGAGGATTTGGTCACATGACAGGGTGATGTCATTACGTCTGATGTCATTACGGCGGTACTGCGGCTGACTCCACACACCGCCATTTTGATTTACATGCCGTTCATGCCGAACATATCGTCGAACCTGTCATATATCACAATCGCCATGCTCTACCTTTACATTTTCCATTCTGTGTGAAACAGAATTTTCAGTTGTCATACCCTTCCTCCCGTCCATGGTACACGGAATCTTGTGGTGAGGCTGTTGCCCAGAAACAACTTGCCTTCGTCTCCTGGAAAGCAAATCCAACGGAAGGAAATCTCATTTCCTTTCACAAAGCCCGAAACAAGTGTGTGTCCACCCTCAGGAGAGCCAGGAAACAATATCTCTCCATTCTCAAGACCGAACTCTCTTATCTGTCTCCCTCTTCCAAATACTGGTGGCGTCTGGTCAAATCCGTTTCTGGTGTTTGTTCCCCCTCCATCCCCTCCCTTACCTCAAACGGCTACACAGCTGACTCCGCACGTGAAAAAGCTGAATGCCTCAACTCTGTGTTTGCCTCTAAATCTTGTGTCCCAAACCCATCCCTCTCTGTACCCACCATACCCAGTCGTACCCTGCTGCTCCTGGACTCCGTGTCCTTTCCTCCTGACAAGGTGGAAAAGTTTCTGTCAACCCTCGACTCTGATTCTGCAACTGGACCCGACGGCATCAGCCCACGGGTCCTAAAATCCTGCTCTGCTGCTCTATCTCACCCTCTCTCTGTTCTCTTCACCCTCTCTTTTGCTCAAGGTCAACTGCCATCTGCTTGGAAATCAGCCAACATCACCGCTTTGCACAAAAAGGTGCAAAAACAGATCCTAGCAACTACAGACCAATCAGCCTTCTCCCAATTATCAGCAAAGTCATGGAATCCATCATTGCTTCGGATATGAAATCTTTCCTCTTCTCCAATGGCTTGATCTCTGATCATCAATTTGGTTTCAGACCAGGTCACTCTACTCTGGACATGCTGCTTCTGCTGTCTCAACAATGGATGGAGGTCCTCAATGCCAAACAGGAAATTAGAGCTGTCTCCCTCGACATATCACGTGCCTTCGACACGGTCTGGCACCCCGCTCTGCTCACCAAACTCTCCTCCTTTGGTATCCATGGAAATCTCCACGCATGGCTGGCGGACTTCCTCTCTAGTCGTCGTCAACGTGTGGCCCTGAATGGGTTTCTCTCATCTCCTCTTCCTGTTCAGGCTGGAGTTCCCCAAGGCAGTGTTCTGGGCCCCGTGCTTTTTCTGGTCTTCATCAATGATCTCTCTGACTCTCTCGAAAATCCTCTCTATCTCTTTGCTGATGACTCCACTCTCTGCCGCTGCATTCCTCTTCCCTCAGATCGGCAGTCTGCTGCCTCCTCACTCTCTGAAGACCTGGACAAAATCACAGACTGGTCAAACAAGTGGAACATGTCTTTCAATCCTGACAAATCTCACACTCTTACTATGTCTCTCCGAAAAGATCGACTGGACAACCCTCCCATCTACTTTCTCAACAATCCTCTCCAAGAAGTTCTGTCGCTCAAGATTTTGGGTCTCACTATCTGCCATGATCTTTCTTGGGAAAACCACATTTCCAAGCTGGCCTCCAAAGCCAGTCGCCGACTGGGCATCCTCCGTCGTGCGAAGTCCTTCCTCGGCACACCTGAGCTCCTCACCACATACAAGGCTTTCATCCGCAGCTCAATGGAATACTGTTCTCCCCTATGGGCCGGTGCTCCTGCCTCACACCTAGCTCGGCTTCACGCTGTTGAAACCAAAGCTTTCAGAATTATTGGAATCTCCCGCGATGAAGCTATCTCTGAGGGCCTTTCACTCACTCACCGCAGGCAGGTAGGTGGTCTTTCTGTCTTCTACCGACTCCTCTCCGGCCTTGCACCCCCAGCTCTCTCTGTGCTCTGTCCCCCAAATATTCCTACAGGTCGCACAAGATCTGCCAGCAACCCTCTGATGGTTAAACTGCCGAAATCTCGGCTCTCTGCTCACCTTCACTCTTTCATTCCTCTTTTCTTCCGCCTCTGGAACAAACTCCCTCACTCCCTTCAATCCCACTCCTCCCTCCAGGTCTTTAAAACAGCTGTTCACCACCATCTCTTATCTTCCCCCATCCAAAACCTTGATCTTTTCTACCCCCGCTAATTCACCCCAGATCCACCTTGTTTGAAATTCCAACTTCTTTCCTGGAAGTCCTGGCAGTGTCCATATGTTTTATACCTCTCCCACCGCCCCCTTCCCATGCCCCCCCCCCCCAAAGCCCTCGCCCTCTCTCAGATCTCTCGATATCTCCATGTCTCTCGGTCCCTGCTCTCAAATGTTGTGTTTGTGTCCTTCCCCCTCTCTCCCCATCTTGTCTACCGCTCCCGATGTTATATGTTTTATGTGTCGGTTTGTCTTTCTGTGTGATTAATGTTCGCTCTTTCACGAGCCTCGATCTTGTATACAACAACAACAAAAAAAAAAACCACACAAACAAACCGATTGTTAAAATACAACAACAACAACATGCATTTTAAAGGCCATTTTCCCTGCTAGAGCGGGGGTTAGCCTTGCGGTCCCCATGACAATCTTCTCCATTTTGCCCTATTTTCTGCATCTCTCCTTGTTAACCCCCTTGCCCGCATTTCTTCTTCCACCATCTTTAGCCAAGTCTTTCTCGGTCTTCCCCGTCTTCTACTTCCTTCTACATTCATTTCCATCACTCTTCTCAACCAGTCACTTTCATCCTTCCTCAACACGACCAAACCATCTCAACCTGTTCCTCTTCACAGCATCAATCACAGGCTCTATTCCCATCATCTTTCGCAAATCATCATTTGTCTTCCTCTCTCTCAACGATACTCCGCACATCCGTCGAACCATTCGCATTTCCACCCTTTCCAACCTTCGTTGCTGCTCTACGTTCATTACCCATGTCTCGCTCCCATAAATCATAACACTTCTCACACATGCAGCATACACCTTTCCCTTCAGCTTCAACGACACTCCCCTCATCATCAGCACGCCACTCAATTCCCGAAACTTCTTCCATGCACATCTCACTCGAGCAACCGTTGCCGAGTCTGATCCGCCTTCTCCATTCAGCATGTCTCCGAGGTAGCAAAATGTTTTCACACCTTCCAGCTTCACGCCGTCTCCAGGATCCAACTCAACATTTCCTCCATCTGCAGCTCCCTCTGTGCACACCTTACATTTGAATGTAGCTGCCACACTGGTTAATGACCCTCTCAGACCACTACATTTTTGATGAACCCACTCAGCGCACATTGTACACTGAATGGAGTTCACTCTGACACCCTTCCTACACACAGCACAGGGCCACTTCCCAGTTCTTTCCACCTCACCACATGCTTTACCACTTGCCATCACCTTCGTCTTTCCGATATTCACCTTCAGACCTTTTGTCTCCATACATTCCTTCCACGTGTTCATCTTTTCCTTCAGTCCATCCATACTTTCCGCAATCAACACCAGATCATCTGCATACAACAACTCCCACGGTAAACCCTCCTTTACGTTCTGAGCCAGCACCTCCATGACAGCTACAAAAAGTAGTGGACTTAGTACCGACCCCTGATGCACTCCCACCTTCACCTCAAACCCACCACTGTTCCCGTCCTTCGTCCTTACAGCTGTGCGTGCTCTTTTGTACATTGCCATCACTACTCTGATCAACCATTCCTCCACTCCTAACTTCCTCAATGCCCATGTCAATACTTTGCGTGGAACCCGATCGAATGCTTTCTCCAGATCAACAAACCCAAGAAACAACTTCTTCCTCTTCTCCATGTACTTCTCCTGCAACTGCCTCACAATGAAAAGCACGTCTGTCGTTCCTCTTCCTGGCATGAATCCAAACTGCATTTCATCGATCTTCACTTTCTTCCTTATCCTCCTCTCCAACACCCTTTCCAATACCTTCATTCCATGCTCCAATAACTTTATCGCTCGGTACGAGCCACACTCCAGAGGGTCACCTTTCCCCTTGTAGAGAGGGACGAGGGTACTCAGTTCCCAATCCACTGGAATGCGGCCTTCTTTCACCACCAGATTACAGATCTCTCTCATTCTCTTCACACCCCAACTTCCTGCTGCCTTCAACATATCTCCCACAACTCCCGTCGGCCCTCCCGCTTTTCTACCCTTCATTGCTTTTATCGCTTCCTCAACTTCCTTCTCAGTTATCTTCTCTGCCGGTCCTAAAACTGGGTTACTCTCTATGTTGCCATCCCATTCATTCTCTGTATTCAACAGCATTTCCATATATCTTTTCCATCTTCCTTTAATTCCATCTGGGTCGACAACGATTTGTCCCACTTCATCCTTCAAGCAACTCACCCCCATCACATCACACCTCTCTTTCGCTATCTGCTTTGCAATCCTGAATACTGCTTTCTGACCCTCTTCCAAATCCAAGCGTTCTCCGAACATTTTCCTACATGCCTCCTGCACCTTTGCTACCTCTTTCTTTGCAGCCTTCCTGGCTGCCTTATAACTTTCATGCTCTGCTGTTTCTGCTCCCGTACCCTTCGCCTTCTGCCACTCCTTGAACTTCTTCCTCTTCTCGTCAATCCTCTTTCAAACTTCATCATCCCACCACCATGTTTCTGAGTGCCTCGGTGGTCCTTTTGTCCATCCACATACCTCACCAACGGCTCCCAACAGACTAGCTTTCATTGACATCCAACCACTTTCAAGCTCAACCACATCATCCTCGACCCTACTCAGCCTCTCTTTTAATGCCTCCCTTACTGTCACCTCTTTCAACCTCCACACCTTCATTCTCGGTTGGTACTTCACCCGCCGAGCTCTCCTCGCACCTTTCACCCTTACGTCGCAGACAACCAAGTGGTGCCGTGAAACAGCCTCCTCCCCCAGGATCACCTTTGTGTCCCGGAGGTGCCCCCTATCTCGCCTACGCACCATCAGGTAGTCAACGGTTGTCGTCGACCCACCTGACGTGTATGTAACAAGCTTATTATCCTCTTTCTGGAACTGAGTATTACAAATCAACAAATCAGCTCCATCAGCAAACTCCAAAATCCTTTCACCTTCTCCATTTCTCACACCATATCCATAACCCCCATGAACTCTGTCAAAACCATCCATACTCCTTCCCACATGTCCATTTAGGTCTCCTCCTACCACAACAACTTCCTCATCTTTCACGTTTTCCATCAGCTTCTCTATCGCACACCAGAACTTGTCCTTCTCTTCACCGCTTCGACCAACCTGCGGAGCATATCCCGAGATGACGTTCACCAAGAGCTTTCCAATCATCATTTTCACCATCATCAACCTATCACTCAGTCTAGTCACACTCACCACACTGTCTACAAACTCCTCAGCAAACAGGACACCAACACCATTCACGCCCTCTGGGCACCCTTGCCACACAAACTTGTATTTCTGTCCCTGCCTACCCTTCACCATTCTCATACCACTTCCCTTCCATCTCGTCTCTTGCACACAACATATGTCCACTCTTCTTCTGACCAATACTTCCACCACTTCTCCTGATCTCCCTGTCATTGTCCCTACATTCCATGTCCCAAACCTCAGAGAAACCGATCTCCACTTCGGGTTGTACCCTGCCCACATGTAGTTGGAATTGTCATGGTTCTCTTTTTGAGGCAATGTTTTTATGGCCGGATGCCCTTCCTGACGCCAACCCTCTTAGTCGTCTCTTACGACACGCAGGGATACGGCGTACCTATTCTTATCCAGGGTACACACTGGGAAACGTTTAAAACATGGAAATTCTGGGGGGTGGGGGGCAGCGTCAGTATCACGGCTGCGGTTTAAACATATTTAAATAAATATTTAAACAAAACCATGAAAAACAATCTGGGAAAAGTCTCTAAGTGAGAACGTGGATTTGAGAAAGCAGGAGCAGAGGTGAAAGAACAAACGAGATATAGGGGGCGGGGCACAAGTCGAGACGAGGAGGCCGCACAAGACACCAGGCCGCACGAGGCACGAACAAAGAAACGACTAATTACACACAAATTTGCAACAACTACAAAACCAAAACCAAATAGAAACACACAATAACACATACACAACAAAATACGCAGCGGAAATTTGACAAAGAAACGAACGGGAAAACACTTTCATGTTAAATGACCATCAAATATTGAAAGCATCGCTGTCACATCTCTTCCAACAAAACGGTACATACCCAACCCTTGTGAGGTATAATCTAGATTACAGTAGATCTTCCCTCAGTTTTGTAAGTAAAACTTACCTCACGGATGTCTGGATTCCTCCAAATTTCTTTGTTTAATGTTATAAGCAGCATTAGTGACTGTTTAAAAAGCTAATCATGTGTGTTTGTGGTTTATAATATTTTACAAGCCTGGCTACGCTACGTTAGACTTTATGTCTTGTTTTCATACTGATCAGATCAAGTATTGTACTTGTCGAATTATGACGTCATAATTAAGGTAGTGATGACATCATCATCAACACATCTTATTCCCCAAGCGGAGTACTTGACAATGAGATTTGTTTCAACTTTTTCCATTGAGTGGTTTGGGAGATATAGAGGTGTACCGTTTTTCCAGGATGGCGTCCGTACCACCTGACCTATGCCGTCATAATTATGAATAAAAAAATTATACAGGTGGAGGCGTTTCTATGGTAAAATTTTGTGTCAATCGGATGAACAGTAGCGGAGAAAATGAATTTTAAAAATGCAGACATGCCACACGTACGTACACCACACGTATGCAGGTACGCAACCAAATGCCTTACCCTGATTTTTGCTGCACGAACGCAGGGTAAAAAGGGAAATAAATCAGAGACCAGATCGCAAGGGAAAAGGTATAAAGGAGGAAGACCAGGCGTGGTCTCTGTGATTGCGCAGCGATCTAGAATTGCTCACATGGGGGCGCGCAGCTTGGGTATCTGCACTCCAACACGGCTGCTTTGTACAGCTTCCTCTACAAAATTGAATACCTCATGTGCATCCCCATTCTGCCTTTATTACCCACACATGGGGTGGAATCCCCATGGGTGGGTAATATTCCCCATGTGTAACAATGCTACCCATTGTATGAGAAGCTGTTGAGTGGATCCCCTGAGAAGTGGGTTTGGTATGGGACTGTGGTAAAGTTTGGGTGTGAGGAAATGGCTGCCTCCCTTGAATATGTGAGATGCCAATCGACACCGCGTTCTATGGTGATCAATAAAATCTGCATCTCACAAACTGCGACTCAACGGTGCCCTATTACATAGTGGCAGCAAAAGGTAAACTTCCGAACCCGATTTAGCCCAAGCAAAGTGCACAATGTCAGAAGGGACGATAATGCCACCCATGAACTGGACCAGCGCTAACCTCAGGTGAAGCCTTCAAGCTATTCACAAAGTGTACTCAGGTGTACTTTTTCCATGAAGGACATAGCAGATGACAGACAAATAGACCATATTCTCCTGCAATCAGATGAGGAAGGCCTGAGAGGCTACAGTTTGTGGGGCCTTGAGAATGCCGATGACACAAGGTCTACCACTGTGATGCAGGCGTTCTTTTGGCAGCGTTTTGAAGCAGAGCTAAATCTCCAGGGCAGTTTCCGAGTAACTGTTTCATTTCTGCCGACACCAGGACAATTCCATCTCCAAATGCCACCCGTAAGCAGGCAAGGCAAGTTCAAGACCTCTGAGGTGGACACGCGTATAATAGAACAGCTCATTGTGGGGACGCGCTGCCAGGAGTTACAGAAAGAGATCATTGTGAATGTCGACTCCCTTACCCTGGACAAAACCTTGGAAATAAGTCGTGCACATGAAGCCTCAGTCACTCACCTGCAGAAGTTCGCCCAGACCAAGCAGACAACTCATTTAATCGATACCACTGGGCACCACCCAAAAGAGTACCACGTTTGTGGAAGACAGCACACATCCCAGGCCCACAACTGATGCCGAGCATGGGGCTTGACTTATGAAACATGCGGGAAGCAAAACCGCTGGAAGGTCGTTTGCCTCTCAAGATTGAGGTAATAACAAAGCTGGCAGAAAACCTACGCAGAAACCAGAGGGCACAAATCCTTCAACCAAAAGCCCATTCACACCCTGGGGAGGGATGAAGAACCTGACAGGGACTGCGAAACGTCAAACTTCACCACCATCAAAATCCACAGCCAGGCCATCGTTTCCTGGTGAGAGACGACTTTTCACTGACTTGGTCATTACACTACCTGACCAAACTGGTGTTCACTCCCTGAGGGGCAAGATCAATGCTGTGGCGGACGGTAATGCCTTGCCCCCACGGATATACAGGCAAATGTATCCCCAAAACATCAACTCCTACCTGGCCGTATTCAAGAGAAACCCTAGGGCCTAGACAATACCAAAAGCCTCCAAAGGCTCATAATTTTGGCTAAATTTGGCACCCTTATGGTGCCCTGCAGGAAAAGGAATGCACAGTGGGTCAATGCTGAGTTTTTCAAAGACAAGGCCACTGGCTCCTTGGACTGTCCACCTGTAGGCACCTTCGACACCTCACCTAGAGGGGTCAATATATGGTTGAACCCCCAAAAAATTGATACAAAAGGTTTTTCAATGGATTCTGGTACCATTGGGCATGCTAAATGACATATTAAAATCTAGTAGCATCTGACTTCCGGAAAGGGGTCATTTTCAAGATGGCGTCCAAGATGGCCACCAGGAGCTTAAAATGGCCATATCTCAATTATTATTCAACCTAGAAAGGTGGTTTTGGTGTCTAACCCTAGGTTTTAGGGCCCAATGAATCCAATTGAATCAATAAAATTACCATCAGTTAATTATTTATTGACAAGTCCAAGATGGCATCCCAAGGTGACATCCTGATCCACTAAAATGGCTCTGTCGAATAGTAGTCAACCAAGAGAGATTTTTTCAGTGTGTATACCTAGGTTTAAGGCACCCAGGAAATCATCAAAATTACTTAAATAAGCACAAAGTAATCAGGTAATCCAGTAAGCCAGGTTTACCAGCCCATTCGGCATTTGTTGTCTTATACAGTTAGTCGCTATTCATCGTCATCCTCCGACTCACCAGCTAATGAACCAAGTGTGTGTTTCAGATTGGAGATAAGAGTGTAATGTGTCTACACCACTGCCACCTGTGACTCCAGTCCACAGTATTCAGTGACCATTACAGACAAAGGTTTGTACAAAGCTTGAGAGGTTATAGCAAGGGACAGACTATTTTATATTGGGGAGGGGGGGGGGGGGGGGGGGACTGAAAAATCTGACAAACTATTTATTTTCATCTCAAAAGGAATAAGTATATTATTTGGTACATGTATGCATAAACAGAATCCATATTTTTTAGACATTTCCAAAAGAAATGTACACTTGTAATGCTCCAGACAGTCTCTTGAAGGTCATTCATTGTAACTGCTCCACTGCCTGCAAGACACTCCGCTGCTCTTGTAGACGATATGGACTACCATGTACCATGTACATGTACATGTACATGTACCATGCCTGTGGACCGTGCCAACTTGAAGAATGTGACAATCCACATTACAAGTTTCTTCCAGAGGAGTCGGAGGATGACGATGAATAGCGACTAACTGTATAAGACAACAAATGCCTAATGGGCTGGTAAACCTGGCTTACTGGATTACCTGATTACTTTGTGCTTATTTAAGTAATTTTGATGATTTCCTGGGTGCCTTAAACCTAGGTATACACACTGAAAAAATCTCTCTTGGTTGACTACTATTCGACAGAGCCATTTTAGTGGATCAGGATGTCACCTTGGGATGCCATCTTGGACTTGTCAATAAATAATTAACTGATGGTAATTTTATTGATTCAATTGGATTCCTTGGGCCCTAAAACCTAGGGTTAGACACCAAAACCACCTTTATAGGTTGAATAATAATTGAGATATGGCCATTTTAAGCTCCCGGTGGCCATCTTGGACGCCATCTTGAAAATGACCCCTTTCCGGAAGTCAGATGTTACTAGATTTTTAGTATGTTATTTAGCATGCCCAATGGTACCAGAATCCATTGAAAAACCTTTTGTATCAATTTTTTGGGGGTTAGGTGAGTTTTTTTTCGTATATTGACCCTACTAACCCTCCAGTGCTCGATGAAGGAGAACCATGCAAGCGAAGAGCCAGTCAACACATTGAACGACCTGCTCGCTACATATCTGGACCAATATGACAACATCAGCAATTTCCCGGCCAATATCACATAGTGGTAGGCCTGGTGTTGGCTCAATGGTTAGGGTGCGCGTTTGGAATCCTAGGATCCCGAGTTCAAATCCCAGTCGATCGTTCAATTAACGCCAGGGGGTTGACTAAGCCTGTCATCCTTCCGAGGTCAGCAAATTGAGTACCAGTTTGCTGGGTTGAATGAGCCATTCGGGGTATCCTGCATCGGAGTGGCGACCCATCCAGAATTGTGGCCAATAGCCAAGGACACTGCTTCGGCAGCCCTATGCATTGTCACGGTGCAAAAAGGAATGGTCGTCATCATCATCACATAGTGGTAGGCCCCAGCGTGCCCCTGTTTACACATGCCCCACGTTGATGCCCCATCCAGATGGTAGAGGAAGTAAAATCAGAACTTGATATAATACAGAGATAGGCCATCACATAAAAGGTTAACAACAATATAGACCGGTTCAGCAGTCTCAGCAACATGTGGAAAGCAAATGGTAAGCTGAGACTATGCCTGGACCCAAAATACTTGAACCGCACTATCAAGAGGTGCCACCACCATACTCCCATGTTTGACGAGCCACCACACAAGTTTGCAGGCCCATCAATCTTCTCCAAACTGGATGCCATAAACGGGCACTGGCCAATCAAGCTTGGTCACCCCTCACAGCTGCTCACAACCTTCAACTCGCCATCTGTTCGTTACTGCTTCCAGCGAAGCAATGATGTAATTGCGATCATGTGGCTGATATTTTCAGAGCATGACATTCCATAGAATCTCATGAGCGACAATGGAGGCCATTTTAACAGCTGCACATTTACAAAATTTGCTAAGGACTGGAGCTTCAACATAAGTACATCAAGCTCGCACTATACACAATCCAAAGGTTTGGCTTCAGAGAACACCAGGTGCAAACAAATCAAGAACACCTTATGCAAAACAAAGCTAATATTTTCACTTCAAATGACTCTCTCTGTACATCCTCCACTAGTCCATCCATTGGCATTGACATACCTACCCTCACTAAATCCTCCATTATTGCCCCTATCCTAAGTGCCTCTTCCACAAATACCCTTGGTGCTCTATCATATGTCTCCTCAAGATCTACAAACTCATGGTATAACTTAGGTTTCTTTGTGCTAGTACTTCTCTTGAATCTGCCTCACTGTAAAGATTGCATCTGTCATCGACCATCCTTCTCATAAAGCCAAACTGGTTCTCATCTATATTGACAAGTCCTCTCCATCTGCTCTCAATAAACCTATCAATGCTAACTCTCACAGCTTCACTCCTCTGTATGACGAAGGAAGTATTGGGTGACCTATCATCTTAAACAAAGGTACAATGCTATTATCCAACCAATCATCTGGGATGTGCCTATTACTCCATATTATCCGACATAACTCGGTCATCCACTTATTCTCAACTCGACTAATGCCTTCATCTCAACTTTTGCAAGTTATCGTCTTTCCATTTGTCAATTTCCTCTTTTTTAACTACAAGCTTTCCATCCTTCTACAAAATCTATTCCTAGAAAATCCTGTCCTTCATATCTATCCTGAATAGGTTGACATATGTATTTGAGTAGATCAAATTCGGAACCTTTCCTATATGGATACGAGTGATTCACTTGAAAGTTTGAGGTCCCAAATTAACCACCATTCACCCCATTACAGAATGTTCCTGACAGAATGTGGACTTCTCCCCAACCTCATATTGAAAAAGTTTCTTACCCAGCTCGACGCCTCTTCAATAACTGGTCATGACTGCATGAGGGCTCTAATCCTCAGCAATTGCACTTCAATCCTAAGATACCCTCTCTCCTCTCTCTTTCACAGGTCCTTCTTGGATGAGCAACTTTCTCCATTTTCAGAAAGCTGCCAACATCACTCATATCCATAACAAAGGTTCAAAAAGGGATCCCCTTCAACTACAGACGTCAGCCTTCTCTTCATCATCAGCAAAGCAATGCAGTCCATCATTGCAGTCGACCTCAGACACGATCTCACTTATCTCTGACAACCAGTTTTGTTTCTGACCTGGCTATTCCACCTTGGATATTTCACTCTTGATACATCAATGGTAGGATGCCCTGAACCACAAGCAAGAGGTTACACCAGACTAGTTAACTCCGCAGTATTTGACACTGTCTTTCCTCCAACCTTGATTTCTAAGTTGTCTTAATTTTGGCATTCAGTGTGCTCTGGTCATGTGGTTGTTGCAGCAGGTGGCCCATAATGATGTCCTTCCCTATGATCTTTCCCTTCAGGTTGGGATCAAACAAGGAGCTTCAACTTCCCACGTCTATAGGACCTACATTCTTCTTAATGTATATCAATGTTCTATCCGATTTACCATTTTATGTAGGACTGCACCCTGTGTTGAAGGATATATAATTCTTGTAAAATTACAGCCACTTTTGATTCCCTTTTGTCAGACCTGAACAATATAAGCTGCTGGTCAGCCACTTGGAACATGTCATTCAACACAGGCAAGTCACAGGCTCTCACACTGTCTCTCCTCAAGGATCGCCAATCAAATAATCCAATCCACATTTCTGGACAGCCACTTGAAGAGGTGTAGTTTATGGAACTCATTGGCCTCACTATCTGCGACAACCTTTCATGGGAAAATCATCTCACCAAACTGCAGAAATCAGTGCCTGGGTATTATTCTCCATCGAGCCAAGACATTCCTGAGCTGCACTGAGCTCATCACTGAGTACAAGGCTTTCATAAAGTGTCCCATGGAATATGGCTCCCCACTCTGGGCTGGTGCTTCTGCTTCTGCTTCTTAAATAGCTAATCTTGAGGTAGTCCAAAACAAGGCCTTCCACACCATTGGCATCTCAAGACAGGAGGCTGATTCCCAGGGATTGTTACTTTCCCACCAGCAGGAAATTGGTGGCTCTCTATTTTATCCAAGCTTTACATTTAGCCTTTTTTCCATTTGGCCTCTCCTACCTTTGCCCCTTGAAGCCACCACATATAGTCACAAGCATTCCTCAATAAATCTTCACCTGCTCAATCAACCTCCCAAACTCTAGGCTGGTTGCCCACCTTCATTCATCTGCTTATTAGTCCCCTACTGGTATACACCGTAGGGGACTATAGGTTTGCACTCTGTCCCTCCGTCTGTCAGTCTGTCAGTCCATCACGCAAAGAACAGCTTTCCGGACTTTTTTTCCTAAACTCTTCATGCGAATGATTTCAAACTTGGTACATGGTTTCCTCATGATAAGTTACAGATCAAGTTCGAACTTCACGACGTTTCGATCATTTTTGACAAAGTTATGGCACTTTGAACTTTGGGGGGAATTTCCCCAACAGTTTTCCGGACTATAATTTGGAGTGCGGTAAGTCATAATACTGTCTTGAATGACTGCTACCCAATGCCGGTAGGGGACATGTATTGCAGCGCAATACTCAGAATGCTTGCTCTCCTGATTATGCAATTATCTCCCTTCGTCTGTTGCCTCTTCCTTGTCAGTTCAGTCTTGCAAATTCATTGCTCATCATCACTACCTCATGCACTCATCCATACATATCCACATCTCTTCTACACATGCAGATTATTTCTCATTCTGTACAAACTCCAGGCCATTGTTACTCGTTTTTGTGTTATTCCTCCTTTTGTCCTTGCGTGTGTACGTACGCTTCACATCGCCCGAGACGGGTTTACATCGCCTGAGACGGCTTCACATCGCCCGCGACGGGTTCACATCACCCGAGAGGGGTTTACATCGCCCGAGACGACTTCACATCGCCCGCGACGGGTTCACATCGCCCGAGACGGGTTTACATCGCCCGAGACGGGTTCACATCGCCCGAGACAGCTTCACGTCACCCGAGACGGCTTTGCATCGCCAGAAACGACTTGATGTCACCCGAGATGGCTTCACATCGCCCGAGACGGCTTCACATCGCCCGAGACGGCTTCACATCGCCCGAGACGGCTTCACATCACCCGAGACGGCTTCACATCACCCGAGACGGCTTCACATCACCCGAGACGGCTTCACATCACCCGAGACGGCTTCACATCACCCGAGACGGCTTCACATCACCCGAGACGGCTTCACATCACCCGAGACGGCCTCACATCGCCCGCGATGGGTTTACATCACCTGAGACGGGTTTACATTGCCTTGTACGGGTTCACATCGACCGACACGGCTTCACATCACCCGAGATGGCTTCACATCGTCCGCGACGGGTTCACATTGCCCGGGACGAGTTTACATCGCCCGAGACGGCTTCACATCGCCCGCGACGGGTTCGGATTGCCCGGGATGGGTTCACATCGCCCGACATGGCTTCACATTGCCCGACACGGCTTCACATCGCCCGACACGGCTTCACATCACCCGCGATGGGTTCACATTGCCTGGGACGGGTTCACATTGCCTGGGATAGATTAATGTTGCCTGACACGAGTTCAGATCGGCCGAGACGGGTTCACATCACCCCAGACAGGCTCAGGTCACCCCAGACAGCTTCACATCGCCCGAGACAGGTTCATGTCACCTGAGACAGCTTTCCGTCGCCTGAGACGGGTTCCTGTCGTCCGAGACGACTTCACATCACCTGCGACAGGTCCACGTCTTCTGAGACGGCTTCATGTCACCCGAGACGGGTTCACATCACTGGATATGGATTCACAACACCCAAGATGGATTGGGTTTTTTCAGGCAGAAATTTGGAGAAAAGTTTCAAGCAAATAATCACAGCAGCTGCACAGTTAAATCTTATAACATTTATTCTGGTCCTCCACTTATTTAACAAGATATAAAACAGTTTTATTTTAACAAACAGCTTAACGTTCGTGTTACAAGCACAACGTATGTTAGCACCATGTGAAAGTGTGCATGTTTATGTCCAAACCAGAAAGAGTTTGTAGATTGAAAAAAGAATGTACATTTGTGATGTTTGTTTCCCTCCCTGTACTTGAAACTGCAAAGTGCGACATAAAACCGATGAATGGCTTTCGCTTCTCAGTCGGTCGATCGTGCGCAACCAGATGCAGCCACGGAAACACTCTCAGATTGTACTTTTTTAAAAAGTTGCATTTCAAGACCCAGCCGAGACTTTGAAATACTGGGAACTTGTCCAACAACGCTTTATCTGCTGTGACCTGATCGCTGTGACCTTTTATCTGCTGAAACACTGAACTGAAGAAATAAAATTGCTTGTGATAAATATGGAACAGTTAACCTAGACAAAAAGCAAAGTAACTAAAATAAGTTCACCCATATACAAATCAAGGATCCATATAAGAAGACACAGCAGCTTTACCCTAAGACACCACTCTGCCTGTATGTACACAAGTTTCTTCAAAGCACAAAAAAGCAAAGCACAAATATAAACATAAGGTACAGGGGTAAAGCGTACCAATAAAATATTTACTTTACAAAAAATATCTCTATTTAAAGAAACTTTACAATAGTAAGACGTATTAATTCCAGTTACATGAATGTAATACACTGCAAAACAAAAGCAAACATTGACGTTCAAACAGTCGACTCTCAAAGCCGTCACTTGAGTTGAAGTTATTACAAAAAAAAAAAAATTATCCCGTTTACTCCAACCCAATTTGTTAAACAAAATGAGTTCTTCCATTTGTCTAATTCTTGGGATATTTACGCAGGATGCTTTGGAAAAACGTTGTGTCGGATATTTGAACAGGCATGTTCCTGGGAGAATTAGGAATGTCCACTTGGATCTGCTCATAACAATGACCGCCGCCCAATCTTCCCCGTCCCGACATCAGCATCGAACCTCGCAATGAGAAACGCTTCCGACTCCGATTCAAAACTTGCAGAATCTAGATACCGATTCCAGATGATGTTATGGCATTAAGATCCTTCATGAGGCCTTCTAGACTGGCCATCTCTGCGCTCAGTTCATCATCCTCGTGGGGCGAACTCTGTAGGGACGGAATTGCTGTGAGACGGGGAAAGGTATGCAAGCGGACACAGCCTAGCACTTGACGGTGACAATATGAAGGGTCGAATGGTTGGAGTGGGGGACGAGAGGGGTGCAAATGAATAAAACAGTGGCAAGCAAAACGAAATTAAACAAGGCAAACACGAAGGCAGGTGGGTTTCATTAAATGCACGGGATAGGGAAAGAGAGAAGCATGGGATTAGTGAAAGGATTTGATGGCATTCAAATTGTGTTCAAGAACAAAATGGTTTCACTGCGGATATATGAAAATGTCAAATTTTTAGCAGTACACTGACAAATGTGACAGGTAAACTTTGAAAAACAATGAAGAGCGAAGATTAAAGTATCACTCCCGATAATAAAACTTCTACCAATGTTGTTTTAGAAAGATTCATTTTATACCGAAGGCTTTAAATTGTAATGTCATCATCTTGTCAACTTCACAAATCATCCTGCCCTTGTGGGCCAGCGACTGCACCGACACTTCTTTAACTTACGATATTCGTTTCATCCACCGGGTGTCCGCCCTCACTGGTGGCGGGAGCACTGGGCATGGACACGGGAACTGGGGCACGGTTTCTTCCAAGAGTGCCCAGAGATGCCGTCTTGTTTGGGTTTAGCTGGCTCGCAGCTGCAGTGGGAACGAGAGGGAAAGAACACCGATCATTACTGCACAGCAATACCTAACACTTTATGGGGGTGATGCACCTAGCATAGACCAATGTTAACAAAATGTCATCTATATATATATATAAACGCGAGTTGTCTGTGTGTGTCCACGTTTTATTCAGAGATGGCTGAACGGATCTTCATCAAACTTTCAGAGGTGCACCAGTGAGTGCCTGGTAGTGTTCTAAGCTAAAAAAAAAAAAAAATTGAAAAAAAAAAAGGTCGTTTTTTCAGAGTAAAAAAAAAATAAATCGCTCGATGGTGCCGAAGCCTTTTAAAATTAATGACAGTTATACACAAGTACACATTCGCATAAATAAATACAAAACAATCACCAGACATTCGAATACAAATAAATCAAACAATTCCGGAAGTGTACGAAGTTGGTAGTATGGCTTCTTCTTCTTTCTGATCGGCAACACACTTAACTCAGAAAGGTGATGAACGCCACATTCACCCACCAGCATATACAGTCACGTGAAAAAGTAAGTACAGTACACCCCATGTAAAGTTTTGACTTTTCAACATATTTCAACCTACAGCTATTTGATCTTCATTTCAACAATATTGATAGATAAAGGTGATATTGTGGCGGACACGAAAGCACTGACGTGGTGACATCACCCCGCACACCAAGTAGGGGTGGGCCACGCCCGGGAGAGAGGCGTGGCCTCACGATATACACGGGGCGCACAGCCCTGAGCAGCTCAGTGTTATAGTGAGCTCTTGAATAAAGACTCTTACAAGTTACCGCTTGTCCGCTTCCTCCTTGCTCACAAGCAGCGCGCGTAACGCCGCGCTTTAATATAATATAACAAATATCATGAAACATTTACATTTTGTAGTCCATTGTATAATTTAAATAAACAAAAATGCAAATTTCGCATGTGGAAAAAGTAAGTACACCCTTGGCTCTAATAGGTGGTATTGCCCCCTTTGGCAGAAACAACCTCAAGTAGGCATTTCTCATAACTGTCTACCAGTCTCTGACATCAACTGGGAGAAATTTTTGCCCACTCCTCCATGCAGAATTGTTTCAGCTGTGCGATGTTTGAGGGGTTTCTTGCATGCACAGCTCGTTTCAAATCCCCCCACAACATCTCGATAGGATTTAGATCCGGGCTTTAACTTGGCCATTCCAGAACCCTCCATTTCTTTCTTTTCAGCCATTCCTTGATGGATTTACTGGTATGTTTAGGGTCATTGTCATGTTGCAAGGTACACCTTCGGTTGAGCTTCAACTTTCTGACAGATGGCCTCACATTATCCTCAAGCACCCTCTGGTACAATGAAGAATTCATAGTGGATTATATGATGGTGAGCTGCCCAGGCCCTGATGCAGCAAAGCTGCCCCAAACCATAATATTTCCACCACTATGCTTTACAGTTGGTATCAGGTTCTTGTGGTCAAATGCTGTCTTTGGTTTTCGCCAAACATGTCTTCTGGTACTGTGGCCAAATAGCTCTACCCTTGACTCATCTGTCCAGAGCACATTGTTCCAGAAGTGCTGGTCTTTGTCTGGGTGTTCATTGGCAAACTTTACGCTTGCCCTGATGTTTTTTCTGGACAGCAAAGGTTTCCTCCTGGCACACCTCCCATGGAGATCAAATTTGTGCAGCCTCTTTCTAATGGCAGACTCGTGCACTTTGACATCAACTGTGGCAAGAGCTACCTGTAGGTCCCGTGACGACATTCTGGGGTTCTTAGAGACTTCTTTCAGCATCTTGCGGTCTGCTCTAGGGCTGAACTTGCTGGGGCGGCCTGGCCTGAACAAGTTGGCAGTTGTTTGGCATCTTCTCCACTTGTAGATGATCTTCCGGACAGTCGAATGATTGATTTGAAATTGTTTGGAGATCTTTTTAAATCCCTTCCCAGACCCGTAGGCATCTATAACCTTCTTTCTGAAGGCCTCAGAGAGCTCTTTTGATCTAGGCATGGTGACGCCGCACACTTCAACAACAAAGAGCAAACCAAACTAAATGTGTGAGGTTTAAATAAGACAGGTTCCTCCAATATCCTCTCTAACAATGTTCTAATTATTTGCACCTGAGCTGGTGCACCTGATTCTAATTTTAGGTATTTGAAGTAGTGATAAATGTAGGGGTGTACTTACTTTTTCACGTGACTGTATATGAACCCCCTTCCTCTCCTGCCTCCATTCCCCCCCCCCCTTCCCTCCTCCTCCCCCTTCCCCCCCCTCCAACCCCTCGCCCCTTCCCCCCCTCCCACCCCCCTCGTCCCCTTCCCCAAACGGGCAACGCCCGATTACTTCGGCTAGTTAACAATAATCCTCAAAAAGATAATTTTGGTCAATGATGCTACATTTCAAATAGTTGTATTTACCTTGAGAGCTAATGGGTCAGTTTGGGGTGTGCATGAACCAGCATGGGTCCAACATCAGCCCAGTTACCCAAAATGTCATCACCATTACAATTGTTGCCAAAGCTGACATGGAGCATTCGTTTAAGGCATTTGTTATCCGCAGGGTTGCATGAACTCTTCTTTTTTGTCTTCAGAGCAGCAATTTTTTCTGCTGATATGTATATTATGGGCTCGGCGTACGATCACAATTTAACTTAGAAATGGACACGTGGCATTAGAAATTCATGAGCTCAGTTGAACCACCAGACAGAGATTGGCTTTGAGAAAATATTCCACATTAATAACGAATAAAAATCATTTCTCTCTGGCAACTTTTTCCGCCTCAGCAGTCGAAGGCCGGAGGCATTATTTTTTCAGGTTGTCTGTCCGGCTGTCAGTCTGGGTGTCTATCTGTTATCCGTTTTTTGTTACCAAGATACTTTGTGAACTACTGAAGGTATTTCAACCAAACTTGGCACAAATATGGACTGTAAATACAAAGATTAACTCATTAAATTTTGGGTTCAACAGGTCAAAAGTCATGTGCCCTTCGAAAATCATGACAGCCCATGATGACTCGAGTTGGAAATATTTGTTTGATGTCTCTCTTCAACCCTTTTATCTTTTCTCTCTCAAGTGACCTTCAAACTTTCATGTGACCTGGTCTTTTACTCTGCCAAACTGTTAACAGAAGTTACTGCACCTCTGCCACTGTTCTGTTGATTTTATCCATTGTTCTATCTGTCTGCCGATGTACTGTATGCATGTATGAATGTATGTATGAATGAATGAATGATCGTTAAAAGGCCATTTTCCCCGCTAGAGCAGGCGTTAGCCTTGCGGGCCCCATGACAATCATGGTTCCCTGTTTGAGGCAATGTTTTTATGGCCGGATGCCCTTCCTGACGTCAACCCTTGGTCGCCTCTTACGATGCGCAGGGATACGGTGTACACACCGTGATCATTCATCCCAGCAAGCTGGTACTCAAATTTGCCGACCTCGAAAGGATGACAGACTGAGTCAACCCCTCTGGCGTTAATTCAGCGATCGACCGGGATTCGAACCCAGGATCCGAGGATCCCAAGCCAGCACCCTAACCGCTAAGCCAACACCAGGCTTTATGTATGCAAAAACAGTCGCGTGAAAAAGTAAGTACACCCCATGTAAAGTTTTGACTTTTTCAACATATTTCAACATACAGCTATTTGATCTTCATTTCAACAATATTGATATATAAAGGTGATATAATATAACAAATACCATGAAACATTTACATTTTGTAGTCCATTGTATAATTTAAATAAACATATATGCAAATTTCGCATGTGGAAAAAGTAAGTACACCCCTACATGTATCACTACTTCAAACACCTAAAATTAGAATCACGTGCACCAGCTCAGGTGCAAATGAGTAGAACATCGTTAGAGAGGATCTTGGAGGAACCTGTCTTATTTAAACCTCAGACATTTAGTTTGGTTTGCTCTTTGTTGTTGAAGTGTGCGGCGTCACCATGCCTAGATCAAAAGAGCTCTCTGAGGCCTTCAGAAAGAAGGTTATAGATGCCTACGAGTCTGGGAAGGGATTTAAAAAGATCTCCAAACAATTTGAAATCAATCATTCGACTGTCCGGAAGATCATCTGCAAGTGGAGAAGATTCCAAACAACTGCCAACTTGTTCAGGCCAGGCCGCCCCGGCAAGTTCAGCCCGAGAGGAGACCGCAAGATGCAGAAAGAAGTCTCGAAGAACCCCAGAATGTCATCACGGGACCTACAGGTAGATCATGCCACTGTTGATGTCAAAGTGCATGAGTCTACCATTAGAAAGAGGCTGCACAAATTTGATCTACATGGGAGGTGTGCCAGGAGGAAACCTTTGCTGTCCAGATAGAACATCAGGGCAAGACTAAAGTTTGCCAATGAACACCTAGGCAAAGACCAGCACTTCTGGAACAATGTGCTCTGGACAGATGAGTCAAAGGTAGAGCTATTTGGCCACACTACCAGAGGACATGTTTGGCGAAAACCAAAGACAGCATTTGACCACAAGAACCTGATACCAACTGTAAAGCATGGTGGTGGAAATATTATGGTTTGGGGCAGCTTTGCTGCATCAGGGCCTGGGCAGCTCACCATCATATAATCCACTATGAATTCTTCATTGTACCAGAGGGTGCTTCAGGATAATATGAGGCCATCTGTCGGAGAGTTGATGCTCAACCGAAGGTGGACCTTGCAACATGACGATGACCCGAAGCATACCAGTAAATCCACCAAGGAATGGCTGAAAATAAAGAAATGGAGGGTTCTGGAATGGCCAAGTCAAAGCCCGGATCTAAATCCCATCGAGATGTTGTGGGGAGATTTGAAACGAGCTGTGCATGCAAGAAACCCCTCAAACATCGCACAGCTGGAAGAATTGTGCATGGAGGAGTGGGCAAAAATTTCTCCCAGTCGATGTCAGAGACTGGTAGACAGTTATAAGAAACGCCTACTTGAGGTTGTTTCTGCCAAAGGGGACAATACCACCTATTAGAGCCAAGGGTGTACTTACTTTTTCCACATGCGAATTTTGCATTTATGTTTATTTAAATTATACAATGGACTATAAAATGTAAATGTTTCATGATATTTGTTATATTATATCACCTTTATCTATCAATATTGTTGAAATGAAGATCAAATAGCTGTATGTTGAAATATGTTGAAAAAGTCAAAACTTTACATGGGGTGTACTTACTTTTTCACATGACTGTATGTATGTATGTATGTATGTATATATGCATGCACTTATGTATGTATGTGCAGTATACACGTATGTTTCCTTCTCCCCATGGATGTCAACCGATGGGGATTGTCCATGCTTTATCCTTTTAAATGCCGAACCTCAAACAAAGAAGCAGCACGTACCATTTTTAAAGTCACTGATATGACTTGAACTGGTCCAAACCGGATCGGTGTTTTTTTAAGAGAAAATATCTCCTCGCTGGATGGCCGTTGGCTCCACACGAGGGCTCATCCGCCCTTTGCCAGCTGTTGTTTTTGGTCCTGCAAGGTGTCGTAGTCACACTCCCCACGAGCAAAACCAGTGAGGGGTGTTGGTTTAGTCGCCGACTACCCGACCATGCAACAGGTAGCACTGGGTTACATGTTACCAGTGGCAGTCCCAAAAGACTGACCTGACACAAAAACATTAAAACATATTGTGATGTTTATGGCCCCACGGAACGACTGTTAATTATGAATCAGGTGGGGAGAAACAAAACACCGAAGCAGTCACTTTGCAGATGGCTGGCACAATTGCAGGCGATCGCCTGCCCACGCAGAGGTGTGCCATCCTATTCAGAGCATGGACTAATGACCGGTCATCAGGATTTTAACCTAATTTAGACCCCAAGGGATTTACCAATGTCGCCAAATGAGCGTGTTGCGGAGTATTGCGGAGCAGACAAGCACAACTTTCAAATATAAGGTTCTATTAAATAAAAGGAAATGGACATGAGATAAGAAAGCAGACGAGAGACCATCGGTCAAGGACAATAAAAACCAATAAACCCTTATATTACAATAAAACTACAGCCCTATGGATTTATACGGTCATTTCCCGGTCATACCAAACCAGACAAGGATTGTTATATCAAACTCAAAGGGATCAGAATGAGAGCAGAGCAGGGCACAGATGTCACAGCAGTATGAAGCATCCCTCACAGAAAAAGTAGAGCTCTGGCCTACAGAGCACCAAAGCCAAAAGAGAGGACAGCCTCCACCTCCAACTGATGGCCCTGGCAAAAGCCCCCAAAAAATGGCCGCTCAGGTGCTTAAAAAGTTACCATCCCCTTCTCCCCATTCTCTTGCCTCTCAGGGCACTGGAACGGCCACTTGGATGGGGCCCTCCCCCCCGCCGGTCCATTCAGGACATGACCAGTGGCTCTGGCCAAATGTGGCGCTTTTCCTTGCCAGCAGGTCCGACCATTGGCATGCCGCGTTGTTGCAGCAGTGGGCGGGTCCTTCTGGGGACTCTGCCTCTGTTGACGACATTGATGGCATCGGCAGTGACGTCGTCTTGTCCGACTATTATTTAAATGTCAGAAAAACACAGTGATGATGGGAAGTGACGTAACTTCCCAGAGCACTCTGGCTGCCGGTGACACCATCTTGTGATATCGCCTTTCTCTCCATAATCAGCGGACCACTTAAGGAAAAAATCTCCTCCAAACATTGACGCGCTCTGCCCCCCCGCCCCCCCTTCCAACCAATTGGGAAGCCATGCCATTTGTCCTTGGGTTCTCTTCCAAATGCTGAGCATCAAGTGAGGAAATAGCACATACCATATTTAAAAAATCTTTGATATCAATCAATCAATGTCAGAATCAAACGGCCGACCTCCCAGACGCAGAAGGCACGCTCCACCCACAATTTTTATTTTTTATATTTTTTGTCTTTGGAGGAGATAGGGTGGCATGTCGAGGTGCGAAGGGTTGTAACTATTTATAGGTGCTTTTGGGAATCATGTGAGAAAGCTTCGAACATCCGCTTCAACACGATTACCAAAACTCCAGACCCCAAGGTATTCTTTAAGTTAAGCTTTCTGCACAAGAAAAGAATCAATTTTCAAAACATTACAAGTGGCTGGAATCCCTTTGCATCCAAATGGGGTTTGGAATGTCTCTTGCCACAATATTTTACAAAATGGATGCAGCAGACATTTTCAAGGTGTAAATAATTTCTCACAGGCAAAGGTTACGCACAGCTTGTTGTGTCGAACAAACTGCTGTTACACGTGTGTGTTCTGTGAAAAGGAATTTCCTGTTGATGCAATTATTTAATTGCAATGTCGTCCATTTTTCTGGTCAAATTCACATTGTGAATTCCAATTGTTTATTATCCATTGAGTTTATTTAATATTTGTATCGTCATTTATATGGAGATGAGAAATCACCTATAAATTAAATTAATTAATTTCTTCTTTTTCTTCTTCTGTTATGAATAATGATATTATTCATATAACATATAAAGTTTGTTTTCCACACGAGCACTTTAACGGCTCATTGCAGGGGTAGGTTAAAGCTATGAAAACTACTTAATGAAAGGGATGGTCGAGCCTTTGAAATGGGTAATAATATTAGGAACTATGCTTCTCAAGAAGTGAACAGGCAATCGGTTTAACATATGCAAAATTACCTGGCTATTACCTGAGTGATTAAATTAGAATGTAAAATTTTCTTTTTTACTACATGGTCAAGGCTCGTGGAAGATGTAGAACGCAGAACAGATCAGGACACAACATGAAAAAGGGAACAGCAGGAGAATGGGGAGTCGCCAACAGAAGGGCGGACGTAGAAGGTAGACGGAGACAGACAAACAAGGCATTCAGGTAACGATGAGGGGTAAGGGAAAATGCAAAGAGTGGACAAGATGGGCACATCGCAAAAAATTTGAAAGGGGTGAGGGTGGTTTAACGGGAGTAGAAACGATCATGGTTTTGCATGGGGGAAGACCTGAGATGGTTGTGAACAGCTGTCTTTAAGACGTGCAGGGAAGAATGAGATGGAAGAGAGTGTGGAAAGTGGTTCCACAGGTGGGAAAACGGATGAATAAATGAGTGGAGGTGAGCATAAACAGGATTTTATGGAGACTCAGTGAGATCATTGATGAAGATTAGGAATAAGCTGGGGCTGAGAACACTGCCTGAGGTACTCCAGCGTTGACAGGGAAAGGAGAAGAAAGGGTTCCGTTGAGAAGCACACGTTGGCTACGAGAGTGGAGGAAGTCAGTAATCCTAGAGTGGAGGAAGTCAGTAATCCTACAGTGGAGGAAGTCAGTAATCCTAGAGTGGAGGAAGTCAGTAATATAAGAGTGGAGGAAGTCAGTAATCCAAGAGTGGAGGAAGTCAGTAATCCAAGAGTGGAGGAAGTCAGTAATCCTAGAGTGGAGGAGGTCAGTAATCCTAGAGTGGAGGAAGTCGGTAATCCAAGAGTGGAGGAAGTCAGTAATCTAGAGTGGAGGCAGTCAGTAATCCAAGAGTGGAGGAAGTCAGTAATCCTAGAGTGGAGGAAGTCAGTAATCGAGAGTGGAGGCAGTCAGTAATCCAAGAGTGGAGGAAGTCAGTAATCCTAGAGTGGAGGAAGTCAGTAATCGAGAGTGGAGGCAGTCAGTAATCCAAGAGTGGAGGAAGTCAGGAATCCAAGAGTGGAGGAAGTCAGTAATCCTAGAGTAGAGGAAGTCAGTAATCCTAGAGTGGAGGAAGTCAGTAATCCTAGAGTGGAGGAAGTCAGTCATATAAGAGGGGAGGAAGTCAGTAATCTAAGAGTGGAGGAAGTCAGTAATCCTAGAGTGGAGGAAGTCAGTAATCCGAGAGTGGAGGAAGTCAGTAATCCTAGAGTGGAGGAAGTCAGTAATCCAAGAGCGGAGGAAGTCAGTAATCCTAGAGTGGAGGAAGTCAGTAATCCAAGAGTTGAGGAAGTCAATAATCCTAGAGCTGCGGAAGTCAGTAATCCAAGAGTGGAGGAAGTCAGTAATCCTAGAGTGGAGGAAGTCAGTAATCCTAGAGTGGAGGAAGTCAGCAATCGAAGAGTGGAGGAAGTCAGTCATCCTAGAGTGGAGGAAGTCAGTAATCCAAGAGTGGAGGAAGTCAGTAAGCCAAGAGTGGAGGAAGTCAGTAATCCAAGAGTGGAGGAAGTCAGTAATCCAAGAGTGGAGGAAGTCAGTCATCCAAGAGTGGAGGAAGTTAGTCATCCAAGAGTGGAGGAAGTCAGTAATCGAGAGTGGAGGCAGTCAGTAATGCAAGAGTGGAGGAAGTCAGTAATCCAAGAGTGGAGGAAGTCAGTAATCCTAGAGTGGAGGAAGTCAGTAATCCTAGAGTGGAGGAAGTCAGTAATCGAAGAGTGGAGGAAGTCAGCAATCGAAGAGTGGAGGAAGTCAGTAATCCTAGAGTGGAGGAAGTCAGCAATCCAAGAGTGGAGGAAGTCAGTAATCCTAGAGTGGAGGAAGTCAGTAATCCTAGAGTGGAGGAAGTCAGTAATCTAAGAGTGGAGGAAGTCAGTAATCCTAGAGTGGAGGAAGTCAGTAATCTAAGAGTGGAGGAAGTCAGTAATCCTAGAGTGGAGGAAGTCAGTAATCGAAGAGTGGAGGAAGTCAGTAATCTAAGAGTGGAGGAAGTCAGTAATCCTAGAGTGGAGGAAGTCAGCAATCCAAGAGTGGAGGAAGTCAGTAATCCTAGAGTGGAGGAAGTCAGTAATCCTAGAGTGGAGGAAGTCAGTAATCCTAGAGTGGAGGAAGTCAGTCATCGAAGAGTGGAGGAGGTCAGCAATCGAAGAGTGGAGGAAGTCAGTAATCCAAGAGTGGAGGAAGTCAGTAATCCTAGAGTGGAGGAAGTCAGTAATCCTAGAGTGGAGGAAGTCAGTCATCGAAGAGTGGAGGAGGTCAGCAATCGAAGAGTGGAGGAAGTCAGTAATCCTAGAGTGAAGGAAGTCAGTAATCCTAGAGTGGAGGAAGTCAGTAATCCTAGAGTGGAGGAAGTCAGTCATCGAAGAGTGGAGGAGGTCAGCAATCGAAGAGTGGAGGAAGTCAGTAATCCAAGAGTGGAGGAAGTCAGTAATCCTAGAGTGGAGGAAGTCAGTAATCCTAGAGTGGAGGAAGTCAGCAATCCAAGAGTGGAGGAAGTCAGTAATCCTAGAGTGGAGGAAGTCAGTAATCCTAGAGTGGAGGAAGTCAGTCATCGAAGAGTGGAGGAAGTCAGCAATCGAAGAGTGGAGGAAGTCAGTAATCCAAGAGTGGAGGAAGTCAATAATCCTAGAGTGGAGGAAGTCAATACTCCTAGAGTGGAGGAAGTCAGTAATCCTAGAGTGGAGGAAGTCAGTAATCCAAGAGCGGAGGAAGTCAGTAATATAAGAGGGGAGGAAGTCAGTCATCCAAGAGTTGAGGAAGTCAGTTATCTGAGAGTGGAGGAAGTCAGTAATCCAAGAGTGGAGGAAGTCAGTAATCTGAGAGTGGAGGAAGTCAGTAATCCAAGAGTGGGGGAAGTCAGTAATCCAAGAGTGGAGGAAGTCAGTAATCCAAGAGTGGAGGAAGTCAATAATCCTAGAGTGGAGGAAGTCAATAATCCTAGAGTGGTGGAAGTCAGTAATCTAAGAGTGGAGGAAGTCAGTAATCGAAGAGTGGAGGAAGTCAATAATCCTGGAGTGGAGGAAGTCAATAATCCGAGAGTGGAGGAAGTCAATAATCCTAGAGTGGAGGAAGTCAGTAATCCTAGAGTGGAGGAAGTCAGTAATCCTAGAGTGGAGGAAGTCATTAATCCTCGAGTGGAGGAAGTCAGTAATCCTAGAGTGGAGGAAGTCAGTAATCCTAGAGTGGAGGAAGTCAGTAATCCTAGAGTGGAGGAAGTCATTAATCCTCGAGTGGAGGAAGTCAGTAATCCTAGAGTGGAGGGAGTCAGTAATCGAAGAGTGGAGGAAGTCAGAAATCCAAGAGTGGAGGAAGTCAGTCATCTAGAGTGGAGGCAGTCAGTAATCCAAGAGTGGAGGAAGTCAGTAATCTAGAGTGGAGGCAGTCAGTAATCCAAGAGTGGAGGAAGTCAGTAATCCTAGAGTGGAGGAAGTCAGTAATCGAGAGTGGAGGCAGTCAGTAATCCAAGAGTGGAGGAAGTCAGTAATCCTAGAGTGGAGGAAGTCAGTAATCGAGAGTGGAGGCAGTCAGTAATCCAAGAGTGGAGGAAGTCAGGAATCCAAGAGTGGAGGAAGTCAGTAATCCTAGAGTAGAGGAAGTCAGTAATCTAAGAGTGGAGGAAGTCAGTAATCCTAGAGTGGAGGAAGTCAGTAATCCGAGAGTGGAGGAAGTCAGTAATCCTAGAGTGGAGGAAGTCAGTAATCCAAGAGCGGAGGAAGTCAGTAATATAAGAGGGGAGGAAGTCAGTAATCCAAGAGTTGAGGAAGTCAATAATCCTAGAGCTGAGGAAGTCAGTAATCCAAGAGTGGAGGAAGTCAGTAATCCTAGAGTGGAGGAAGTCAGTAATCCTAGAGTGGAGGAAGTCAGCAATCGAAGAGTGGAGGAAGTCAGTAATCCTAGAGTGGAGGAAGTCAGTAATCCAAGAGTGGAGGAAGTCAGTAAGCCAAGAGTGGAGGAAGTCAGTAATCCAAGAGTGGAGGAAGTCAGTAATCCAAGAGTGGAGGAAGTCAGTCATCCAAGAGTGGAGGAAGTTAGTCATCCAAGAGTGGAGGATGTCAGTAATCGAGAGTGGAGGCAGTCAGTAATGCAAGAGTGTAGGAAGTCAGTAATCCAAGAGTGGAGGAAGTCAGTAATCCTAGAGTGGAGGAAGTCAGTAATCCTAGAGTGGAGGAAGTCAGTAATCGAAGAGTGGAGGAAGTCAGCAATCGAAGAGTGGAGGAAGTCAGTAATCCTAGAGTGGAGGAAGTCAGCAATCCAAGAGTGGAGGAAGTCAGTAATCCTAGAGTGGAGGAAGTCAGTAATCCTAGAGTGGAGGAAGTGAGTAATCTAAGAGTGGAGGAAGTCAGTAATCCTAGAGTGGAGGAAGTCAGTAATCCTAGAGTGGAGGAAGTCCGTAATCCTAGAGTGGAGGAAGTCAGTCATCGAAGAGTGGAGGAGGTCAGCAATCGAAGAGTGGAGGAAGTCAGTAATCCAAGAGTGGAGGAAGTCAGTAATCCTAGAGTGGAGGAAGTCAGTAATCCTAGAGTGGAGGAAGTCAGCAATCCAAGAGTGGAGGAAGTCAGTAATCCTAGAGTGGAGGAAGTCAGTAATCCTAGAGTGGAGGAAGTCAGTCATCGAAGAGTGGAGGAAGTCAGCAATCGAAGAGTGGAGGAAGTCAGTAATCCAAGAGTGGAGGAAGTCAATAATCCTAGAGTGGAGGAAGTCAATACTCCTAGAGTGGAGGAAGTCAGTAATCCTAGAGTGGAGGAAGTCAGTAATCCAAGAGCGGAGGAAGTCAGTAATATAAGAGGGGAGGAAGTCAGTCATCCAAGAGTTGAGGAAGTCAGTTATCTGAGAGTGGAGGAAGTCAGTAATCCAAGAGTGGAGGAAGTCAGTAATCCAAGAGTGGAGGAAGTCAGTAATCCAAGAGTGGAGGAAGTCAGTAATCCAAGAGTGGAGGAAGTCAATAATCCTAGAGTGGAGGAAGTCAATAATCCTAGAGTGGTGGAAGTCAGTAATCTAAGAGTGGAGGAAGTCAATAATCCTAGAGTGGAGGAAGTCAATAATCCTAGAGTGGTGGAAGTCAGTAATCTAAGAGTGGAGGAAGTCAGTAATCCTAGAGTAGAGGAAGTCAGTAATCCAAGAGTGGAGGAAGTCAGTAATCGAAGAGTGGAGGAAGTCAATAATCCTGGAGTGGAGGAAGTCAATAATCCGAGAGTGGAGTAAGTCAATAATCCTAGAGTGGAGGAAGTCAGTAATCCTAGAGTGGAGGAAGTCAGCAATCCTAGAGTGGAGGAAGTCATTAATCCTCGAGTGGAGGAAGTCAGTAATCCTAGAGTGGAGGAAGTCAGTAATCCGAGAGTGGAGTAAGTCAATAATCCTAGAGTGGAGGAAGTCAGTAATCCTAGAGTGGAGGAAGTCAGTAATCCTAGAGTGGAGGAAGTCATTAATCCTCGAGTGGAGGAAGTCAGTAATCCTAGAGTGGAGGAAGTCAGTAATCTAAGAGTGGAGGAAGTCAGAAATCCAAGAGTGGAAGAAGTCAGTAATCCTAGAGTGGAGGAAGTCAGTAATCCGAGAGTGGAGGAAGTCAGTAATCCTAGAGTGGAGGAAGTCAGTAATCCAAGAGCGGAGGAAGTCAGTAATATAAGAGGGGAGGAAGTCAGTAATCCAAGAGTTGAGGAAGTCAATAATCCTAGAGCTGAGGAAGTCAGTAATCTAAGAGTGGAGGAAGTCAGTAATCCAAGAGTGGAGGAAGTCAGTAATCCAAGAGTGGAGGAAGTCAGTAATCCAAGAGTGGAGGAAGTCAATAATCCTAGAGTGGAGGAAGTCAATACTCCTAGAGTGGAGGAAGTCAGTAATCTAAGAGTGGAGGAAGTCAGTAATCCTAGAGTGGAGGAAGTCAGTAATCGAAGAGTGGAGGAAGTCAGTCATCGAAGAGTGGAGGAAGTCAGTAATCTAAGAGTGGAGGAAGTCAATACTCCTAGAGTGGAGGAAGTCAGTAATCCTAGAGTGGAGGAAGTCAGTCATCGAAGAGTGGAGGAAGTCAGCAATCGAAGAGTGGAGGAAGTCAGTAATCCAAGAGTGGAGGAAGTCAGTAATCGAGAGTGGAGGCAGTCAGTAATCCAAGAGTGGAGGAAGTCAGTAATCCTAGAGTGGAGGAAGTCAGTAATCGAGAGTGGAGGCAGTCAGTAATCCAAGAGTGGAGGAAGTCAGGAATCCAAGAGTGGAGGAAGTCAGTAATCCGAGAGTAGAGGAAGTCAGTAATCCTCGAGTGGAGGAAGTCAGTAATCCTAGAGTGGAGGAAGTAAGTCATATAAGAGGGGAGGAAGTCAGTAATCTAAGAGTGGAGGAAGTCAGTAATCCTAGAGTGGAGGAAGTCAGTAATCCAAGAGCGGAGGAAGTCAGTAATATAAGAGGGGAGGAAGTCAGTAATCCAAGAGTTGAGGAAGTCAATAATCCTAGAGCTGAGGAAGTCAGTAATCCAAGAGTGGAGGAAGTCAGTAATCCTAGAGTGGAGGAAGTCAGTAATCCTAGAGTGGAGGAAGTCAGCAATCGAAGAGTGGAGGAAGTCAGTAATCCTAGAGTGGAGGAAGTCAGTAATCCAAGAGTGGAGGAAGTCAGTAAGCCAAGAGTGGAGGAAGTCAGTAATCCAAGAGTGGAGGAAGTCAGTAATCCAAGAGTGGAGGAAGTCAGTCATCCAAGAGTGGAGGAAGTCAGTCATCCAAGAGTGGAGGAAGTCAGTCATCCAAGAGTGGAGGAAGTCAGTAATCGAGAGTGGAGGCAGTCAGTAATGCAAGAGTGGAGGAAGTCAGTAATCCAAGAGTGGAGGAAGTCAGTAATCCTAGAGTGGAGGAAGTCAGTAATCCTAGAGTGGAGGAAGTCAGTAATCAAAGAGTGGAGGAAGTCAGCAATCGAAGAGTGGAGGAAGTCAGTAATCCTAGAGTGGAGGAAGTCAGTAATCGAAGAGTGGAGGAAGTCAGTCATCGAAGAGTGGAGGAAGTCAGTCATCGAAGAGTGGAGGAAGTCAGTAATCTAAGAGTGGAGGAAGTCAGTAATCCTAGAGTGGAGGAAGTCAGTAATCGAAGAGTGGAGGAAGTCAGTAATCTAAGAGTGGAGGAAGTCAGTAATCCTAGAGTGGAGGAAGTCAGCAATCCAAGAGTGGAGGAAGTCAGTAATCCTAGAGTGGAGGAAGTCAGTAATCCTAGAGTGGAGGAGGTCAGTCATCGAAGAGTGGAGGAAGTCAGCAATCGAAGAGTGGAGGAAGTCAGTAATCCAAGAGTGGAGGAAGTCAGTAATCCAAGAGTGGAGGAAGTCAATAATCCTAGAGTGGAGGAAGTCAATACTCCTAGAGTGGAGGAAGTCAGTAATCTAAGAGTGGAGGAAGTCAGTAATCCTAGAGTGGAGGAAGTCAGTCATCGAAGAGTGGAGGAAGTCAGCAATCGAAGAGTGGAGGAAGTCAGTAATCCTAGAGTGGAGGAAGTCAGTAATCCTAGAGTGGAGGAAGTCAGTAATCCTAGAGTGGAGGAAGTCAGTCATCGAAGAGTGGAGGTGGTCAGCAATCGAAGAGTGGAGGAAGTCAGTAATCCAAGAGTGGAGGAAGTCAGTAATCCTAGAGTGGAGGAAGTCAGTAATCCTAGAGTGGAGGAAGTCAGCAATCCAAGAGTGGAGGAAGTCAGTAATCCTAGAGTGGAGGAAGTCAGTAATCCTAGAGTGGAGGAAGTCAGTCATCGAAGAGTGGAGGAAGTCAGCAATCGAAGAGTGGAGGAAGTCAGTAATCCAAGAGTGGAGGAAGTCAATAATCCTAGAGTGGAGGAAGTCAATACTCCTAAAGTGGAGGAAGTCAGTAATCTAAGAGTGGAGGAAGTCAGTAATCCTAGAGTGGAGGAAGTCAGTCATCGAAGAGTGGAGGAAGTCAGTCATCGACGAGTGGAGGAAGTCAGCAATCGAAGAGTGGAGGAAGTCAGTAATCCAAGAGTGGAGGAAGTCAATAATCCAAGAGTGGAGGAAGTCAATACTCCTAGAGTGGAGGAAGTCAGTAATCTAAGAGTGGAGGAAGTCAGTAATCCTAGAGTGGAGGAAGTCAGTCATCGAAGAGTGGAGGAAGTCAGCAATCGAAGAGTGGAGGAAGTCAGTAATCCAAGAGTGGAGGAAGTCAGTAATCGAGAGTGGAGGCAGTCAGTAATCCAAGAGTGGAGGAAGTCAGTAATCCGAGAGTGGAGGAAGTCAGTAATCGAGAGTGGAGGCAGTCAGTAATCCAAGAGTGGAGGAAGTCAGGAATCCAAGAGTGGAGGAAGTCAGTAATCCGAGAGTAGAGGAAGTCAGTAATCCTAGAGTGGAGGAAGTCAGTAATCCTAGAGTGGAGGAAGTAAGTCATATAAGAGGGGAGGAAGTCAGTAATCTAAGAGTGGAGGAAGTCAGTAATCCTAGAGTGGAGGAAGTCAGTAATCCGAGAGTGGAGGAAGTCAGTAATCCTAGAGTGGAGGAAGTCAGTAATCCAAGAGCGGAGGAAGTCAGTAATATAAGAGGGGAGGAAGTCAGTAATCCAAGAGTTGAGGAAGTCAATAATCCTAGAGCTGAGGAAGTCAGTAATCCAAGAGTGGAGGAAGTCAGTAATCCTAGAGTGGAGGAAGTCAGTAATCCTAGAGTGGAGGAAGTCAGCAATCGAAGAGTGGAGGAAGTCAGTAATCCTAGAGTGGAGGAAGTCAGTAATCCAAGAGTGGAGGAAGTCAGTAAGCCAAGAGTGGAGGAAGTCAGTAATCCAAGAGTGGAGGAAGTCAGTAATCCAAGAGTGGAGGAAGTCAGTCATCCAAGAGTGGAGGAAGTCAGACATCCAAGAGTGGAGGAAGTCAGTCATCCAAGAGTGGAGGAAGTCAGTAATCGAGAGTGGAGGCAGTCAGTAATGCAAGAGTGGAGGAAGTCAGTAATCCAAGAGTGGAGGAAGTCAGTAATCCTAGAGTGGAGGAAGTCAGTAATCCTAGAGTGGAGGAAGTCAGTAATCGAAGAGTGGAGGAAGTCAGCAATCGAAGAGTGGAGGAAGTCAGTAATCCTAGAGTGGAGGAAGTCAGCAATCCAAGAGTGGAGGAAGTCATTAATCCTAGAGTGGAGGAAGTCATTAATCCTAGAGTGGAGGAAGTCAGTAATCCTAGAGTGGAGGAAGTCAGTAATCTAAGAGTGGAGGAAGTCAGTAATCCTAGAGTGGAGGAAGTCAGTAATCTAAGAGTGGAGGAAGTCAGTAATCCTAGAGTGGAGGAAGTCAGTAATCGAAGAGTGGAGGAAGTCAGTAATCGAAGAGTGGAGGAAGTCAGTAATCTAAGAGTGGAGGAAGTCAGTAATCCTAGAGTGGAGGAAGTCAGCAATCCAAGAGTGGAGGAAGTCAGTAATCCTAGAGTGGAGGAAGTCAGTAATCCTAGAGTGGAGGAAGTCAGTCATCGAAGAGTGGAGGAGGTCAGCAATCGAAGAGTGGAGGAAGTCAGTAATCCAAGAGTGGAGGAAGTCAGTAATCCTAGAGTGGAGGAAGTCAGTAATCCTAGAGTGGAGGAAGTCAGTCATCGAAGAGTGGAGGAGGTCAGCAATCGAAGAGTGGAGGAAGTCAGTAATCCTAGAGTGGAGGAAGTCAGTAATCCTAGAGTGGAGGAAGTCAGTCATCGAAGAGTGGAGGTCAGCAATCGAAGAGTGGAGGAAGTCAGTAATCCAAGAGTGGAGGAAGTCAGTAATCCTAGAGTGGAGGAAGTCAGTAATCCTAGAGTGGAGGAAGGCAGCAATCCAAGAGTGGAGGAAGTCAGTAATCCTAGAGTGGAGGAAGTCAGTAATCCTAGAGTGGAGGAAGTCAGTCATCGAAGAGTGGAGGAAGTCAGCAATCGAAGAGTGGAGGAAGTCAGTAATCCAAGAGTGGAGGAAGTCAATAATCCTAGAGTGGAGGAAGTCAATACTCCTAGAGTGGAGGAAGTCAGTAATCCTAGAGTGGAGGAAGTCAGTAATCCAAGAGCGGAGGAAGTCAGTAATATAAGAGGGGAGGAAGTCAGTCATCCAAGAGTTGAGGAAGTCAGTTATCTGAGAGTGGAGGAAGTCAGTAATCCAAGAGTGGAGGAAGTCAGTAATCTGAGAGTGGAGGAAGTCAGTAATCCAAGAGTGGAGGAAGTCAGTAATCCAAGAGTGGAGGAAGTCAGTAATCCAAGAGTGGAGGAAGTCAGTAATCCAAGAGTGGAGGAAGTCAATAATCCTAGAGTGGAGGAAGTCAATAATCCTAGAGTGGTGGAAGTCAGTAATCTAAGAGTGGAGGAAGTCAGTAATCCTAGAGTGGAGGAAGTCAGTAATCCAAGAGTGGAGGAAGTCAGTAATCGAAGAGTGGAGGAAGTCAATAATCCTGGAGTGGAGGAAGTCAATAATCCGAGAGTGGAGGAAGTCAATAATCCTAGAGTGGAGGAAGTCAGTAATCCTAGAGTGGAGGAAGTCAGTAATCCTAGAGTGGAGGAAGTCATTAATCCTCGAGTGGAGGAAGTCAGTAATCTTAGAGTGGAGGAAGTCAGTAATCCTAGAGTGGAGGAAGTCAGTAATCCTAGAGTGGAGGAAGTCATTAATCCTCGAGTGGAGGAAGTCAGTAATCCTAGAGTGGAGGAAGTCAGTAATCTAAGAGTGGAGGAAGTCAGAAATCCAAGAGTGGAAGAAGTCAGTAATCCTAGAGTGGAGGAAGTCAGTAATCCGAGAGTGGAGGAAGTCAGTAATCCTAGAGTGGAGGAAGTCAGTAATGCAAGAGCGGAGGAAGTCAGTAATATAAGAGGGGAGGAAGTCAGTAATCCAAGAGTTGAGGAAGTCAATAATCCTAGAGCTAAGGAAGTCAGTAATCTAAGAGTGGAGGAAGTCAGTAATCCAAGAGTGGAGGAAGTCAGTAATCCAAGAGTGCAGGAAGTCATCCAAGAGTGGAGGAAGTCAATAATCCTAGAGTGGAGGAAGTCAATACTCCTAGAGTGGAGGAAGTCAGTAATCTAAGAGTGGAGGAAGTCAGTAATCCTAGAGTGGAGGAAGTCAGTAATCGAAGAGTGGAGGAAGTCAGTCATCGAAGAGTGGAGGAAGTCAGGAATCTAAGAGTGGAGGAAGTCAGTAATCCTAGAGTGGAGGAAGTCAGTAATCGAAGAGTGGAGGAAGTCAGTAATCTAAGAGTGGAGGAAGTCAGTAATCCGAGAGTGGAGGAAGTCAGCAATCCAAGAGTGGAGGAAGTCAGTAATCCTAGAGTGGAGGAAGTCAGTAATCCTAGAGTGGAGGAAGTCAGTCATCGAAGAGTGGAGGAAGTCAGCAATCGAAGAGTGGAGGAAGTCAGTAATCCAAGAGTGGAGGAAGTCAATAATCCTAGAGTGGAGGAAGTCAATACTCCTAGAGTGGAGGAAGTCAGTAATCCTAGAGTGGAGGAAGTCAGTAATCCTAGAGTGGAGGAAGTCAGTAATCCTAGAGTGGAGGAAGTCAGCAATCCAAGAGTGGAGGAAGTCAGTAATCCTAGAGTGGAGGAAGTCAGTAATCCTAGAGTGGAGGAAGTCAGTCATCGAAGAGTGGAGGAAGTCAGCAATCGAAGAGTGGAGGAAGTCAGTAATCCAAGAGTGGAGGAAGTCAATAATCCTAGAGTGGAGGAAGTCAATACTCCTAGAGTGGAGGAAGTCAGTAATCTAAGAGTGGAGGAAGTCAGTAATCCTAGAGTGGAGGAAGTCAGTCATCGAAGAGTGGAGGAAGTCAGTAATCCTAGAGTGGAGGAAGTCAGTCATCGAAGAGTGGAGGAAGTCAGCAATCGAAGAGTGGAGGAAGTCAGCAATCGAAGAGTGGAGGAAGTCAGTAATCCTAGAGTGGAGGAAGTCAGTAATCCTAGAGTGGAGGAAGTCAGTCATCGAAGAGTGGAGGTGGTCAGCAATCGAAGAGTGGAGGAAGTCAGTAATCCAAGAGTGGAGGAAGTCAGTAATCCGAGAGTGGAGGAAGTCAGTAATCCTAGAGTGAAGGAAGTCAGCAATCCAAGAGTGGAGGAAGTCAGTAATCCTAGAGTGGAGGAAGTCAGTAATCCTAGAGTGGAGGAAGTCAGTCATCGAAGAGTGGAGGAAGTCAGTAATCCTAGAGTGGAGGAAGTCAGTAATCCTAGAGTGGAGGAAGTCAGTCATCTAAGAGTGGAGGAAGTCAGCAATCGAAGAGTGGAGGAAGTCAGTAATCCAAGAGTGGAGGAAGTCAATAATCCTAGAGTGGAGGAAGTCAATACTCCTAGAGTGGAGGAAGTCAGTAATCCTTGAGTGGAGGAAGTCAGTAATCCAAGAGCGGAGGAAGTCAGTAATATAAGAGGGGAGGAAGTCAGTCATCCAAGAGTTGAGGAAGTCAGTTATCTGAGAGTGGAGGAAGTCAGTAATCCAAGAGTGGAGGAAGTCAGTAATCTGAGAGTGGAGGAAGTCAGTAATCCAAGAGTGGAGGAAGTCAGTAATCCAAGAGTGGAGGAAGTCAGTAATCCAAGAGTGGAGGAAGTCAGTAATCCAAGAGTGGAGGAAGTCAATAATCCTAGAGTGGAGGAAGTCAATAATCCTAGAGTGGTGGAAGTCAGTAATCTAAGAGTGGAGGAAGTCAGTAATCCTAGAGTGGAGGAAGTCAGTAATCCAAGAGTGGAGGAAGTCAGTAATCGAAGAGTGGAGGAAGTCAATAATCCTGGAGTGGAGGAAGTCAATAATCCGAGAGTGGAGGAAGTCAATAATCCTAGAGTGGAGGAAGTCAGTAATCCTAGAGTGGAGGAAGTCAGTAATCCTAGAGTGGAGGAAGTCATTAATCCTCGAGTGGAGGAAGTCAGTAATCTTAGAGTGGAGGAAGTCAGTAATCCTAGAGTGGAGGAAGTCAGTAATCCTAGAGTGGAGGAAGTCATTAATCCTCGAGTGGAGGAAGTCAGTAATCCTAGAGTGGAGGAAGTCAGTAATCTAAGAGTGGAGGAAGTTAGAAATCCAAGAGTGGAAGAAGTCTGTAATCCTAGAGTGGAGGAAGTCAGTAATCCGAGAGTGGAGGAAGTCAGTAATCCTAGAGTGGAGGAAGTCAGTAATGCAAGAGCGGAGGAAGTCAGTAATATAAGAGGGGAGGAAGTCAGTAATCCAAGAGTTGAGGAAGTCAATAATCCTAGAGCTAAGGAAGTCAGTAATCTAAGAGTGGAGGAAGTCAGTAATCCAAGAGTGGAGGAAGTCAGTAATCCAAGAGTGCAGGAAGTCATCCAAGAGTGGAGGAAGTCAGTAACCTAGAGTGGAGGCAGTCAGTAATCCAAGAGTGGAGGAAGTCAGTAATCGAAGAGTGGAGGAAGTCAGTAATCTAAGAGTGGAGGAAGTCAGTAATCGAAGAGTGGAGGAAGTCAGTCATCGAAGAGTGGAGGAAGTCAGGAATCTAAGAGTGGAGGAAGTCAGTAATCCTAGAGTGGAGGAAGTCAGTAATCGAAGAGTGGAGGAAGTCAGTAATCTAAGAGTGGAGGAAGTCAGTAATCCTAGAGTGGAGGAAGTCAGCAATCCAAGAGTGGAGGAGGTCAGTAATCCAAGAGTGGAAGAAGTCAGTAATCCTAGAGTGGAGGACGTCAGTCATCGAAGAGTGGAGGAAGTCAGCAATCGAAGAGTGGAGGAAGTCAGTAATCCAAGAGTGGAGGAAGTCAATAATCCTAGAGTGGAGGAAGTCAGTAATCCTAGAGTGGAGGAAGTCTGTAATCCTAGAGTGGAGGAAGTCAGTAATCCTAGAGTGGAGGAAGTCAGTAATCCTAGAGTGGAGGAAGTCATTAATCCTAGAGTGGAGGAAGTCAGTAATCCTAGAGTGGAGGAAGTCAGTAATCTAAGAGTGGAGGAAGTCAGTAATCCTACAGTGGAGGAAGTCAGTAATCCTAGAGTGGAGGAAGTCAGTAATCCTCGAGTGGAGGAAGTCAGCAATCCTGGAGTGGAGGAAGTCAGCAATCCTGGAGTGGAGGAAGTCATTAATCCTAGAGTGGAGGAAGTCAATAATCCTCGAGTGGAGGAAGTCAGTAATCTAAGAGTGGAGGAAGTCAGTAATCCAAGAGTGGAAGAAGTCAGTAATCCTCGAGTGGAGGAAGTCAGTAATCCGAGAGTGGAGGAAGTCAGTAATCCTAGAGTGGAGGAAGTCAGTAATCCAAGAGCGGAGGAAGTCAGTAATATAAGAGGGGAGGAAGTCAGGAATCCAAGAGTTGAGGAAGTCAGTAATCTGAGAGTGGAGGAAGTCAGTAATCCAAGAGTGGAGGAAGTTAGTAATCTGAGAGTGGAGGAAGTCAGTAATCCAAGAGTGGAGGAAGTCAGTAATCCAAGAGTGGAGGAAGTCAGTAATCCAAGAGTGGAGGAAGTCAATAATCCGAGAGTGGAGGAAGTCAATAATCCTAGAGTGGTGGAAGTCAGTTATCTAAGAGTGGAGGAAGTCAGTAATCCTAGAGTGGAGGAAGTCAGTAATCCAAGAGTGGAGGAAGTCAGTAATCGAAGAGTGGAGGAAGTCAGTAATCTAAGAGTGGAGGAAGTCAGCAATCGAAGAGTGGAGGAGGTCAGTCATCTAAGAGTGGAGGAAGTCAGTAATCCTAGAGTGGAGGAAGTCAGTAATCCTAGAGTGGAGGAAGTCAGTAATCCTACAGTGGAGGAAGTCAGTAATCCTAGAGTGGAGGAAGTCATTAATCCTCGAGTGGAGGAAGTCAGTCATCCTAGAGTGGAGGAAGTCAGTAATCTAAGAGTGGAGGAAGTCAGTAATCCAAGAGTGGAAGAAGTCAGTCATCCTAGAGTGGAGGAAGTCAGTAATCCGAGAGTGGAGGAAGTCAGTAATCCTAGAGTGGAGGAAGTCAGTAATCCAAGAGCGGAGGAAGTCAGTAATATAAGAGGGGAGGAAGTCAGTAATCAAAGAGTTGAGGAAGTCAATAATCCTAGAGCTGTGGAAGTCAGTCATCTAAGAGTGGAGGAAGTCAGTAATCCAAGAGTGGAGGAAGTCAGTAATCCAAGAGCGGAGGAAGTCAGTAATCCAAGGGTGGAGGAAGTCAATACTCCTAGAGTGGAGGAACTCAGTATTCTAAGAGTGGAGGAAGTCAGTAATGCTAGAGTGGAGGAAGTCAGTAATTGAAGAGTGGAGGAAGTCAGTCATCGAAGAGTGGAGGAAGTCAGTAATCTAAGAGTGGAGGAAGTCAGTAATCCTAGAGTGGAGGAAGTCAGTAATCGAAGAGTGGAGGAAGTCAGTCATCTAAGAGTGGAGGAAGTCAGTAATCCTAGAGTGGAGGAAGTCAACAATCCAAGAGTGGAGGAAGTCAGTAATCCTAGAGTGGAGGAAGTCAGTAATCCTAGAGTGGAGGAAGTCAGTAATCGAAGAGTGGAGGAAGTCAGCAATCGAAGAGTGGAGGAAGTCAGTAATCCTAGAGTGGAGGAAGTCAGTAATCCTAGAGTGGAGGAAGTCAGTAATCCAAGAGTGGAGGAAGTCAGTAATCCAGGAGTGGAGGAAGTCAGTCATCCAAGAGTGGAGGAAGTCAGTCATCCAAGAGTGGAGGAAGTCAGTCATCCAAGAGTGGAGGAAGTCAGTAATCCAAGAGTGGAGGAAGTCAGTAATCTAGAGCGGAGGCAGTCAGTAATCCAAGAGTGGAGGAAGTCAGTAATCCTAGAGTGGAGGCAGTCAGTAATCCAAGAGTGGAGGAAGTCAGTAATCCAAGAGTGGAGGAAGTCAGTAATCTAGAGCGGAGGCAGTCAGTAATCCAAGAGTGGAGGAAGTCAGTAATCCTAGAGTGGAGGACGTCAGTTAGAGTGGAGGAAGTCAGTCATCAAAGAGTGGAGGAAGTCAGTAATCTAAGAGTGGAGGAAGTCAGTAATCCTAGAGCGGAGGGAGTCAGTAATCCTAGAGTGGAGGAAGTCAGTAATCCTAGAGTGGAGGAAGTCAGTAATCCTAGGGTGGAGGAAGTCAGTAATCCTAGAGTGGAGGAAGTCATTAATCCTAGAGTGGAGGAAGTCAGTAATCCTAGAGTGGAGGAAGTCAGTAATCTAAGAGTGGAGGAAGTCAGTAATCCAAGAGTGGAAGAAGTCAGTAATCCTAGAGTGGAGGAAGTCATTAATCCGAGAGTGGAGGAAGTCAGTAATCTGAGAGTGGAGGAAGTCAGTAATCCGAGAGTGGAGGAAGTCAGTAATCCAAGAGCGGAGGAAGTCAGTAATATAAGAGGGGAGGAAGTCAGTAATCCAAGAGTTGAGGAAGTCATTAATCCTCGAGTGGAGGAAGTCAGTAATCCTAGAGTGGAGGAAGTCAGTAATCTAAGAGTGGAGGAAGTCAGTAATCCAAGAGTGGAAGAAGTCAGTAATCCTTGAGTGGAGGAAGTCAGTAATGCGAGAGTGGAGGAAGTCAGTAATCCTAGAGTGGAGGAAGTCAGTAATCCTAGAGTGGAGGAAGTCAGTAATCCAAGAGCAGAGGAAGTCAGTAATATAAGAGGGGAGGAAGTCAGTAATCCAAGAGTTGAGGAAGTCAATAATCCTAGAGCTGAGGAAGTCAGTAATCTAAGAGTGGAGGAAGTCAGTAATCCAAGAGTGGAGGAAGTCAGTAATCCAAGAGTGGAGGAAGTCAATACTCCTAGAGTGGAGGAAGTCAGTAATCTAAGAGTGGAGGAAGTGAGTAATCCTAGAGTGGAGGAAGTCAGTCATCGAAGAGTGGAGGAAGTCAGCAATCGAAGAGTGGAGGAAGTCAGTAATCCTAGAGTGGAGGAAGTCAGTAATCCTAGAGTGGAGGAAGTCAGTAATCCAAGAGTGGAGGAAGTCAGTCATCCGAGAGTGGAGGAAGTCAGTAATCGAGAGTGGAGGAAGTCAGTAATCGAGTGGAGGGCAGTCAGTAATCCAAGAGTGGAGGAAGTCAGTAATCCAAGAGTGGAGGAAGTCAGTAACCTAGAGTGGAGGCAGTCAGTAATCCAAGAGTGGAGGAAGTCAGTAATCCTAGAGTGGAGGACGTCAGTAATCCTAGAGTGGAGGAAGTCAGTAATCGAAGAGTGGAGGAAGTCAGCAATCGAAGAGTGGAGGAAGTCAGTAATCTAAGAGTGGAGGAAGTCAGTAATCCTAGAGTGGAGGAAGTCATTAATCCTAGAGTGGAGGAAGTCAGTAATCCTAGAGTGGAGGAAGTCAGTAATCCTAGAGTGGAGGAAGTCATTAATCCTAGAGTGGAGGAAGTCAGTAATCCTAGAGTGGAGGAAGTCAGTAATCTAAGAGTGGAGGAAGTCAGTAATCCAAGAGTGGAAGAAGTCAGTAATCCTAGAGTGGAGGAAGTCAGTAATCCGAGAGTGGAGGAAGTCAGTAATCCGAGAGTGGAGGAAGTCAGTAATCCAAGAGCGGAGGAAGTCAGTAATATAAGAGGGGAGGAAGTCAGTAATCCAAGAGTTGAGGAAGTCAATAATCCTAGAGCTGAGGAAGTCAGTAATCTAAGAGTGGAGGAAGTCAGTAATCTAAGAGTGGAGGAAGTCAGTAATCCAAGAGTGGAGGAAGTCAGTAATCCAAGAGTGGAGGGAGTCAATAATCCTCGAGTGGAGGAAGTCAATAATCCTAGAGTGGAGGAAGTCAATAATCCTAGAGTGGAGGAAGTCAATAATCCTAGAGTGGAGGAAGTCAGTAATCGAAGAGTGGAGGAAGTCAGTCATAAATTTTTCTGAAAAAAAAAAGGAAAAATATAAAAAAACAAGACTAAAAAAATATGCAGGGAATCGTGGGTGGCTACCACTGGCCGCCACCAATACACACAGAATTGAACTCTTGTTTTAGGGCTTTGCGTGAAAAGATATTATTTGGGCAAATATTGGGCAGTCTCTGTGGCCCACCTGGAAAACGTGCTGTGGCCCACCAGTGGGCCATGGCCCACTGATTGGGAACCCATGCTTTAGCCCTTCACATATTTCAGACCTTTTAATACTCGGAAGACCCCTTCGAATTTTAGAGCCTTTTCAGATATTATAAGACCCTTTGAGAGATGTTGCTTCAGACAATATCACCCCTTTAGACCTTAAATTACACCCTTGAGACCCCTTTGACCTTTTAAGACCCTTTAGACCTTTTCAGACTTTTCAACCATTTGATCTTTACAACTTTTCAGACCTTTGACCTTTACACATTTAAAACAAGACCATTCATACCTTTCATTTGCAACCAACGACCTTTCATTTACTATACCCTTCCATTTATATGGCACACCAAATACACCACACAAAGAAAGTCCTGACGAGGGTCTGCAATCTCTGATTGCTCTTTCTTGTTCCCCTCGCCAGACAAGAGGGTATTGCATTTGGATCCATTTGTTTGTTTGTTTGTCCGCACAAAACGTGAGTATGTGTATTGATTATATTAGACCCTTGAGAATCCAAAGACCCTTTATGACCCCTAAGACACTTTCAAACCTTTACAACTCTGAGACCCATTAAGACCACAAAGACGCTAAGATCCTTAAAACTCTTGGGACCCCCTACGACCTATTAAGACATCTAAAACACTTTAGAGCCTTTAGAACCCTCAGACCCTTTGAGACCCAAAAACCCTTTAGACCCTCTATAACCCGAAGACAATTTCAGACCCCTTTCAAACTGTAAGACCCTTTAAGACCTTTTAGAACACTAAAACCCTTTAAGACCCAAAAGGTCCAAAGGACCCAAAAACAACCCGAATGCCCAAAACACCCCAAAGATCCTAAAGACCCAGAGGACCCAAAAGACACCGAAGACCATTAAAGACCGCAAAGACCCAAAATACCAAAAAGACCCAGAGGACCCAAAAGCCCCCAAAGACCCAAAAGACACAGAGGACCCAAAACAACCCGAATACTCAAAACACTCCAAAGACCCATGGGATCCAAAAGACCCTTGAAGTCCTCAAAGATCCAAAAGGCCCCAAAGACTCAAAAGACCCAAAGGACCACAAAAAGCCTCAACGACCAAAAAGACCCCAAAAACCCTTAAAGATCCTGCCCAAAGACCCAAAATACCAAGAGGACCCAGAGCCCCCAAAAGACCCCATGGATCCAAACGACCCAAGGCCCTGAGGACCTAAAAGACCCAGAGGACCCCCGAGGACTCAAAATACACCCCATAAACACGTCCTGGCAAGGGTCTGCAATCTCTGATTGCTCTTTCTTGTTCTATTTGCAATTGTGCAAATGTGCGACTGTGACATTCTCATAACCAAGTCTTTGCTGGAATCACAATAAACCCCTACATATCTCATTGTCCTCATCATCTCAAAGTCTCTCATAACGAAGAACTTTGTACAAATTTATCACATTCAAACCACGAGCAACCATGCAACTCCAAAACTGTCATCATGATAACATAATTATCTGCAAAGGCCTGCCGTGAGATTCACTAAGCCAAAGGAATTTTTATTGTTAGCACAGTAATGGGATTTCGTTACAAAATACAGGGGTGTACAAATGTACTTGGATGAAAGTCATGCGGATATATTTTGGCTCCATTTAATCCCACCTTCTTATGGGATCGGCTACAAGAGGTATATTATATTGGTGTAGTCTTTCACGAACTGGCTGGCCTGGCCTGAAATGCGAAAGTAGTTGGTTATGGCAGGATTTTGCAATTTGCTCAGGGTTCCAGAGATAACCTCCCCACTCTTCCGGATAGGGGATACCCAGCTTAACATCCATCAAATGGACGTAACACTTTGTGACACCGGCCTGCCTGCAAAGCACCAATCTGAGAGTTTAAAATCGGGCCGGGAATCAAACACTTCACAATTCAGAGGTAAGAGTGTGACCTCTACACCATCTCATCAGACCAGGAGAATTCGTTTGGCACATTTCAAAAAATTTATCAGTACTATCATAATGACTGAGCTTTGTTAAAAGCATTATACTCCAATTATTCATTTGTTGCAATGAGTTTTGGAACGCGAATTTGGACCAAGTTTTGGAAAGTGAATTTGGACCAATTTTTGGAACGTAAATTTTGACCGAGTTTTGGAAAGTGAATTTTGACCAAGTTTTGGAACGTGAATTCTGACCGAGTTTTAGAAAGTGAATTTTGACCAATTTTTGGAACGTGAATTTTGACCGAGTTTTGGAAAGTATATTTTGACCGAGTTTTGGAAAGTGAATTTTGACCAAGTTTTGGAACGTGAATTCTGACCGAGTTTTGGAAAGTGAATTTTGACCAATTTTTTGGAACGTGAATTTTGACCGAGTTTTGGAACTTGAATTTTGACCGAGTTTTGGAAAGTAAATTTTGACCGAGTTTTGGAAAGTGAATTTTGTGAATTGAATTTTGACTAAAGTGAATTTTGACCAAGTTTTGGAACGTGAATTTTGACCAAGTTTTGGAAAGTGAAGTTTGACTGAGTTTTGGAAAGTGAAGTTTGAACAATTTTTGGAACGTGAATTTTGACCAAGTTTTGGAACGTGAATTTTGACTACGTTTTGGAACGTGAATTTTGACCGAGTTTTGGAACGTGAGTTTTGACCGAGTTTTGGAACGTGAATTTTGACCGAGTTTTGAAAAGTGAATTTTGACCGAGTTTTGAAAAGTGAATTTTGACCAATTTTTGGAACGTAATTTTTGACCAAGTTTTGGAGCGTGAATTTTGACCAAGTTTTGGAAAGTGAATTTTGACCAATTTTTGGAATGTGAATTTTGACCAATTTTTGGAACGTGAATTTTGACCAATTTTTGGAACGTTAATTTTGACCAATTTTTGGCACAAGAGTTTTTAGTCAGAGAGCCTACTACACTCTATTTCAACCCATAGCATACAAAAGGTTTGACCCCCTAGAGTTGTTGGGGGTATCAAGCTGAGTAAAAAAAAGTATGTAAGATTGACCCCCCCTGCTGGAACTAGTCACCAGACCCCCCTAAAATGACCCCAATAATGGGTTATTTCAACCCATCTCATACATGGACCAAATTTGGTTACAATATAGTGTCATGTCAGGACATTACAAAAATGTCAAATCTAACAACTTACCCTGCTGGAAAGGTGATGTTAGACCCCCTGCAAAGTACCCCCCAAAATGGGTTATTTCAACCCATCTCATACATGGACCAAATTTGGTCACAATATAGTGTCATGTTAGGACATTACAAAAACATCAAATCTAACAACTTACCCTGCTGGAAAGGTGATGTTAGACCCCCCGCAAAGTGCCCCCCCCTAAAAACGGGTTATTTCAACCCATCTCATACATGGACCAAATTTGGTCACAATATAGTGTCATGTCAGGACATTGCAAAAACATCAAATCTAACAACTTACCCTGCTGGGTAGGTGATGTTAGACCCCCCCCCCCCCCCACGGCCCCAAAGTACCCCTGTTTCAAGCCATCGTTTACATGAACCAACTTCGGTCACAATCATGTCATCAGGATATTACAAATTATCAAATGTAACAACTTAACAGCTTAAGACATGTCTGTACATTGACATACATCATCATTTAATGCCCCTAGTTTAGTAAAAGTATGCAAATGACCTTGCTAGGCCCTCCTTGGTAATATTTTTTGTAAACTACGGAAGCCAATAGAGGACAACCAATAAAATATTGTTGATGCACTTATAATAGCATGACATGATCAAATATAATATAATAATAGAAGCCTGAATGAAACCAATCAGAGATGATTGACTTGTAGGCATACTATCCTAAATTTCATGAGCATTATATGGTCAAATAGCAAATACATTTTGTATTTAACTTTCACAGATACTGAACGAGCCCCTCCTTGAGGAACTGCATATTCTAGATTTTCCAGTTTTTAAGCAACATGCTTTCATATAGTAAGTATGGAAACTTAATCTGAAGAATTTATGTTTTCCTCTTGACATTCCCCTCTTCTTTTGGTTAATAATGATAACAAAGTTGATATTTGTTCCACATTAGAGGATATTAAAATGTTTAACAATCAAACATTATTTGAAATGCATTGGTTTGATAATTTAAAATGTTTAATCTTATTACAAAGATTAACTAATAAAGCTCAGAAGCCTCTTACAATGGAGATTAATAGTTAAATCAAACTTCTATACTTGTAGTTGTAACTTGTAGTGTGTATGCTGATTTCATTAACCAACACTTGTAGTGTATGCTGACTTTATTTGATTTGTGATATTAATTTTCAGATACAGATGGACTCTGACAGAGATACCACAATGGATACAGTAAAAAAGAATGTACAAGGTACAAAATTACATCCCTTATATTTTAAGAATTTGATGATGCACATTGGCCCGTTTGAAATTTAGAATGCTGTGATTATTTCAAATTTGCCGACACGATGATAATTAAAGCAAAAATCAAGTAGGATTCATGTCACACAGTCGTTAAGTCAGGATCCTCAGATTGAACTGCACTACGGTAACATTGGCAGATATTTATGACAGCATCTCACCGCTTCGTGTGCACCGGGAATCGCGAATTACATAATTAGTTCAGTAAACAATATATTATTTATTATAGTTTTGGAGTTCTATTTTTACATAATTACTGTGCAAAAAGTTTACATAAGAGATATGTAATTTTTTTTTACATATGAATTATGTAAAACTTAACATAATTAATTAGTAAAATTTTACATATCAGGTCCTATGTAAATGTTTACATAACAGTTTTGGAGTTCTATTTTAACATCAGAAATGTGTAAAATTGTACACAAGCTGTGTAAACATTTCTCTCTGTGTAGCCTTAATAAACTTAATAAACCACGCTGATGATGATGCTGATGACCACACCAATGACCTATTCCTGTATCATTTATTGTTTTAAATGAATTTTAAAACAACGATAAATCATGATGTCTTCCCTAAAATAAGAGCTCTGTTGCTGACAGGAAGTCATGTTTCGTTTATGTTTGAGTCTTGTGATAATAAATAGTAATCCTCATTGACTGATGGTGAGTTTATATATTTGAAGTATCATGTATTTTGTGTGTAGATTGTTTTGAGGAAGGGTCTAACATCACCCACCTTTTCCAGAAGGGTAACGTTAGATTTGTTATATTTGTACATCGTGACCAAATTTGGTTCGTATATGCAATAGGAGATTGCGGGGGGTCTAACATCACCTACCCAGCAGGGTAAGTTGTTAGATTTGATGTTTGTGTAATGTCCTGACATGACACTATATTGTAACCAAATTTGGTCCATGTATGAGATGGGTTGAAATAACCCGTTTTTAGGGGGGGGGCACTTTGCAGGGGGTCTAACATCACCTTTCCAGCAGGGTAAGTTGTTAGATTTGATGTTTTTGTAATGTCCTAACATGACACTATATTGTGACCAAATTTGGTCCATGTATGAGATGGGTTGAAATAACCCATTTTGGGGGGTACTTTGCGGGGGGTCTAACATCACCTTTCCAGCAGGGTAAGTTGTTAGATTTGACATTTTTGTAATGTCCTGACATGACACTATATTGTAACCAAATTTGGTCCATGTATGAGATGGGTTGAAATAACCCATTATTGGGGTCATTTTAGGGGGGTCTGGTGACTAGTTCCAGCAGGGGGGGTCAATCTTACATACTTTTTTTTACTCAGCTTGATACCCCCAACAACTCTAGGGGGTCAAACCTTTTGTATGCTATGGGTTGAAATAGAGTGTAGTAGGCTCTCTGACTATTTCTTACTTTGACGTGACATATTTACTTTATTAGTTGTATTTCCTCTGAGTAAAATAATCAGCAGTAGTTTTGTGCGATATTCAAAAAGTTGTACGAATGAGACGTAATAGTACCAAGATTGACCAACATGTTTTGATTGTTCAATATACAGATACTTTACATATAATAAGCAACAACATTTTTTTCTTACTAATCCCTAATTTTCGTTTTTCATATGAATGTTTTTTCTGGTGCAGGTATTCCTCTATTTACATGCAGGATGCGTTCCTGGAAAGCAGGGTGTAAAACGAAAAGGCGTAAAATGAATGTGGTTTTTCCCAAGAATTTAAAAGTAAATATTAAAGGTGTTAAATGGCGTTAAACTGAATAGCGCAGGTATAAATCGAAAAGTGTTCCCTATTTTTTCCATGGCGTTAAACCGAAAATGCATAAAATGAATGGGTGAAAATAGAGGAATGCCGGTATTGGGTTTGGTTCTAGATGCAATAAAATGATATTGAGAACATTGGCCTTATGTAGGCATGCCGCCCGCCACGTCGTAAAGCTGGTTGGCCTTGAGGTATACACACTCGCCTCTAAGCTGTCTAGCCTGGGTTTGAATCCCGACCCAGCTAAAAACGGTCATCCCATTGCTTCACAGGCAGGGCGATTCATCAATGTACGTGCAATCGCTCGGATGGACGTGAAACGGGCAACCCGTCTGCCAGCATTCGTTGGTGGACATCAATACTCCCCATGGTGTCTTTCGCGAAGAGTAGGCGAGCCATCGCCGGTACCATGAACAAATTACAAATTTCCTGCCCTAACGAAGAGAGGGCACTGCATCAGCAGCACATTTGCACCCTCAGCCAATGAAGTTACGCCGCAGCCTTGTGCTGCATACAAACGAAGATTCACTAGAGTAGTCATTTGGCTCAATTGAAACAGACAAGTTACCTGGATCAGTCCAGCATTTGACTGACCAGCTTGCTTCATTAGCACCTTTTTTGGTGTATAACCCATGGTGATATTCCTAAATGAGAAGCCATGAGAAATGTCTTTACCTTTCTCAGAAAATAGTGTCTCTTTGATCTCCTATCTGGTTAATCATCATTGATTACGTTTGCACACTCTGCTCGCACTCTTTCAATTCAACTGCACTAAGCAAGATTTACAATATAATTTAATATGTTCAATTACAATCCATCATATTTTATCATATTGATTAGAGGTGGTTGAACCCATTCATTGTACTGTGACGGCACAGCTGCTTCAGGTGCTGTGAAATCAAAAGCCATTGCTTGCACATCAATTCACCATGATACGGTTGTGTGGATTGAACAGATAGCAATAGAATGAAACTGAAATTAACACCTAATTTGGCCTCAATGTAAGATTGCAACAAGAAAAATCGAGAAAATAAATCGAACATAATCAACAAGCAGCTAAAGTTGTTGCCGCATACAGCAGGCTTCGAGGTGCTGCGCTTTGCTTGCAAAAAAGAATAACTTTTGAGAAAAGAAAATAGTTCATCAGATTGTTGTCATATATCTTTATCTTTCAACTGAAACAACTTTTTCTCATTTTGGACTCTATAATGTTGTGCTTCTTCCTTAGACATTCCAGTTTCCATTACCTCCTCCACTGTTTGCTTACATATGGTTCCTACTCTACCCACTGGTCTTCTACTGTTCATCCTGCTTTGTTATATTAATTATTTTCACTAATCTTTTGTCCTCTATTGTCCTCCTCTATAACTATCCCTGTATATCTCTTCTTTTCCACAAAAATAACTTTGGAGTGTCAGAGGCTGTTGGAGCTCCTGGCTTTCCTATTGCTATGTCTTGTTATTTTTCCATCAAATGTTACAATGGAAAAGCTATGGAAACTATTACCAATGGTTTGAAATTATGTCTTCATATTTTTATGTGTGGCATTTGTTCTTCTTGTCAGTTTACAGATACTGTATTATTTCACTTTTTTTTCTCACTGTCAACCCAAATCTTGGGTTATGTCTTCCATCTCAAATACCCATGCAGTATAGATTTATATCATATCTACCAACAGTAGTACTACATCATCAGAAAAATCCAGATCTTATACAGCTTCGTCACAAACTGTTGCACATTTTTGAACACTATCCATTGCATTAAACTTAATCCGATCAGGTAATACAGGTAATATGTTGTCATTTATACATTCTGGATTTGATTTCGATTAATTGGGGGTGCTGCATTATGGAGCATACAGTCCTTCAAAAGGAAATCAATCCAGTTGTCCCATTTTCAATCACGAGGACATCGTATAGATTTTAAAGAATCTTACCACATCCTTTATAATAACAGGTTCTTGAGCCAATACCCCAACATCTAAGTGCAATAGGATGACGATGATTGCATTTCTGTTGACTGACCTGTGTGGCTGAGCGCTGGAGACGAACTTCCTACGGAATTATCTCCAGTTGGTCCCGGGTGTGCAGACACAATGGGTACAGCAAAGCTCTTGAGAGGTTGGGATGGTCTTCCCAGTGACGTCACCACAAGGCGGCTTGACTCTTCGTCGATAGACCCTCCAGTTCCAGAGCTTTCTGGTTCTCGAGAACTACCTGAACTCATTGCCTCGGTGTTATTTGCTGTGTGTGCAGAATCTGTATTCACGGGGAAACATGAAGGAAATGCACATTGAATCAAAGATGTAGGTTGGGTGGAGGGTCATATCTCCAAATTGAATCGACAATATTTCCACACAAACCTCCACAACAGAAGACCAGCAGATCTCTTCTATAAGATTATGTCTTAGGGAAATAACGTTTGAGGCTTCACAGAGACATGAATATTTCTACAGAATATGTCAGATGCTCTGCAGTGCCAATGAATCAAATATAACTATCGGTGGCTGATGAGTGAAAGACCCATAAAGCAGCATAGCTAACCAACCTGCCTTGTAAGGTTCTCTTATAAGGTCTGAAATTCAGTTTTAATGGTTTGGCAAAACCATAATCTCATTCTCAAAAACCTTCAGATGAGAGCAAATCGTTTTACAAGTGATCTTAAGGACTCTTGTCTGTGCTTGTCTGTGCAACCTACCCTTACTGCAATGTCTGGGTGATGGGCACGTCATGTACCGGCCACCACCACATCTGGATAGACGAGAGCTAGTGCGAGATGGTGGAAATGCCCTTGAAGGGGCCATGGAAGAGGGAAGTGTAGGGTAGTGATTTGGGGGCTTCTGTGCTGGGAAATGACCACGCGAGTGTGCAACTGTTGGGAATGAGGTATGAACAACAATGAAATATGGAGAAGGAAGGACATGGAAACAAAACATGGCATGGATCAGCAGCATGGATTGAAACAGTAATGCTTAATACATGGATATGAAATGAAAATGGAAACTTATAGGATGCTGATGAAATAAAAAATCATAGATAAAACGAAATATAACAACACATGGTTTGCATGCTTCCGTCGGTGCAAGTATTAGATGTAAATTAAATAAAATAGAAAAGGCTAGAAAGCATCTCACAATGCAATGCTTTGTGTCCGCTTTGTACTCGAACTAAACTTGACGAAAAAGACAGTTAAAAAAGAATTGTACATTTTATTTACGAGTACACACACTCCCCATGGAAGCAGCAGGACGGGTCATGCTATTATCCTCTGTGGGATATATAGATTAACAGTAAATCTAGGTTCATCCCCTTCTCTCCCCATCTTGTCTTCCGCTCCCTCTTTTTGTATATTTTGTTTGTCTGGTTGATTTGTTTGTGAAATAAATGTTAGCTCTTTCACGAGCCTCGATTCAGTATACAAAAAAAAGAAAAGAAAAAAAAAGCATATAATGTGTTGATGCGATAAGCATATAATGCCTCAATGATTTCGGAATTCCTTCAAGTTTATTTCAGTTTTGTGTTAAACAGTGGTAGCGACTGTTTAAAAAGGCAATCATACGTGTTTGTGGTTTATAATATTTTTAACTTCCGGTAGAGGCTGTTGCTCCCACGAAAACGCCATGATAAGCTATTTATAAATGTTGACTCGAAGTTTGTTAAAAGAGGAAAAACCCCTGGGGGAGGTGGGATATTATTGCTATTAATATTGTTTTGCAATAACATTAATATTATGCTATTATCATTAGTTTTGTTATTAAAAGCAGCCTTGGAAAAACGCAATGACAAAGCTAACTTAGCATGGATATACACCTCAACACGTAACCCCATTGACAGGAATGGTGGGGAAACCCCGCTCGGGGGAGAAAACCCCCTTGGGGAGGGGGGCAAATGATTGCGCTACAAACTTCATTGTGTAACCCTTTGTCCTCCTGTCAAGTTTGGTTGAGATTGGATAAGTAACGACAGAATGTATTGCAGTCAAAAAATCATCAGACAGACAGACAGACATCCGCCAAATTGCATATTTTAGTATGATGACTAGTGGGCACCCGTGGGGAACCCACGGGCATGGACGTGTGTGCCATTTGGACATCTTCATTTAGATTCTGCAGCTGCACCTGCACATTCAGTTTTACAAAATTGCAACATTTAATTGTGACGAATGTCAACAAATGGCAAAGTCCTTGGGGAAAAAAGTCTTATGGGCGGTGTATACACCCTTCTGTCCGACGAAAACCAAAATGCCTATTTTCATTACAGCATACATGATATAAAATCGATCGGTTCGATGGATGTGCGGAGTATCGTTGAGAGAGAGGAAGACAAATGATGAATTGCGAAAGATGATGGGAATATTGCCTGTGATTGATGCTGTGAAGAGGAACGGGTTGAGATGGTTTGGTCATGTGTTGAGGAAGGATGAAAGTGACTGCTTGAGAAGAGTGATGGAAGTTAATGTAGAAGGAAGTAGAAGACGGGGAAGACCGAGAAAGACTTGGCTAAAGATGGTGGAAGAAGAAATGCAGGCAAGGGGGTTAACAAGGAGAGATGCAGAAAATAGGGCAAAATGGAGAAGATTGTCATGGGGACCGCAAGGCTAACCCCCGCTCTAGCAGGGAAAATGGGCTTAAAATGCATGTTGTATACATGATATAAAATGAAATTTTTTAAATTAAAGATTTCAAATAAACTTATTTAAAGTTTCCGTACACTTCAATTATTTATGATCAGGTTGGACAAACATTGGCCCACCTCTCATCTAATGTAACATGATTCCCCAACAAACATGCACACCTCACAATAAATTATGTTCAATTTATGTCAAGTAGTGGGACATATACAAACCCCATCGATGGAATGAATGTAAGTTTAACCAGGATTACCTTTACTTCCGTAGAATAATGATGAATGATGATGATAACTTATAAAATAAGAATGAAGAAATATATCTCTCGGCAATTTCCCGTCTGTGTTATTTGGGCGGGGTATGATAGATCGTGCCGCAAATTTTTAATATATCTCGGCAATTTCCCGTCTGTGGCGATACGTGAACAAAACTCCACCCCTCTCTCCACATTGTTGACTTTTTATTGTGACTACGTCTAAATTAAACATTTAATCCAAACATTTCATCATCTAAATTAAATTACATTTGATCTAAATTAAACGTCTAAATTAAACAAACATAAACAAAGTCGCTAACTGACTGTCATCAAATTGAAAAGTTTGCCGCGAATTTTTAATATATCTTGGCAATTTCGCGTCCGTGTTATTTGGGCGGTGTATGATATATAGTGCCGATCTCGGCAATTTTCCATCTGTGCATTAACTTTCATCGAATTTTCTTCCCGTTTTTTTGCAACCGAGTCTAAAACCATGTTAGCGACTGTGAAAAATGAAATGAGATATCGAATTAGAGTTGAAATAAAACTGTGAGAGAGAGTAGGAAACCACGGGCCTAACAAAAGAGGCCTCAAAGCTATGCGAGGAAACAAAATGGTGGAGATTTGTTTTTGAAGGCCCTTGCAGAATGGGTGGAGCTACTCCCTCAACAGGGGAGGCCACACCCACAGACAGATGCACATACAGACAGAATCACCAATGGAGAATATTATATAGATTTGTGTTCTCCATATTCTCATAACAAAAGTTTGTTGAAGATTTGATGCCAAAATATGTTATGGCCTGGACACACACACACACACGCACACACGCACGCACGCACGCACGCACACACACCTGTATATATTCCACATTCTGAAACACGCATTTGGAGATAACAAACCAAGATACATACAGAAGCGATCACAAAACCCCGTCTCCTGCTAAGCAGGGAGGATTGAGAGGTGGGGGGGGGGGGGGGGGGTGGGGGGTGGGGTTGTGCTAAACATAGGCATTTCTAATGGGATCATGACAGATACATTCGTTTTCTTTTTTTAAGGGGAACTCTGGAAATTGTTCATTGATTAAAAACTTTAAAGAAATAATCCACACGAATGATTGCAGAATTTCACTGTACAGTATATGAATAACTTTTAATTTAACTCAATAGTTTGTCAACCACACATGACAAAAGAAAACACAATGAAAGTGTGAGACTTGATTATTCCACAGATGTTAAAATAAAATGTCTCAGTGGGTACATATTTTTATTTACCTTAAGCTTGGCTGCATTTCTCTCAGCCTTTTGTCTCATTATCTGTACCAAATTTCTTTTGAAGTTATAACTTTGACAATGAAGTCTGCCACAAGAGTACCTTACTCATTGATCAAAGGGGTGCGTATACGTACGGAGGGACTGAGAATCAGCTGGAATGGTGACTTTTCCTCTGATGGCATGGCGGGTGGTAAGAGAACGATCAATTGTCCCAATGCTGCCCTCCATTTCCCCTGCATTATATATTGAAAGCACTGGTCAGGATGAACACTTTAAATATTGACACACTTACAACACAGCGATGGGCACGGTTACATTATTTCATTAATACATAACGCCAGCCATGTAAACCCGAAAAAGCATTCTCTTGCAGTTCTGATGTTAGCCTTGCTAATTAGGGATGGTGTGGAATTATGTAATGTGGGAATTGGCCTAAGGAAGTACCTTGGAGCAGGATAAAAAAAAAGCCACCTTTCGAGGCCATTTTCCCCGCTGAGCAGGGGTTGGCCTTTTTTGGGCACAGTGGTCTCCTTTTATTGAGGCAATGTTTTATGCCCGGGTGCCCTTTCTGACGCCAACCCTGTTAGTCGCCTCTTGTGACGCACAGGGAATTACCAGTGAACTGGTACTCAATTTGCCGACCTTGGAAGGATGACAGGCTGAGTCAACCCCCCTAGCGTTAATTCAGCGATCGACCGGGATTCGAACCAAGGATCCTAGGTTCCCAAGCCAGCACCCAAACCGCTAAGCCAACACAAGGCTCACCTTGGAGCAGGATAACATAATTATATATTTTCAAAATTCCAGGACAAGGTTTTGGACATGCAAAGGACAAAAATGTTTTAGTTCTGCAAGCTTGTCATATGCATGCGTGTATATACAGCATGAGTATATATATATATATATATATATATATATATATATATATATATATATATATATATATATATATATATATATATATAATCGTTAGATTAAATAAGACGCGGACGTAGCTTCAGGACGTCGATCTTTAATTGTCGACAAGCTTTCGACCAACAAAGGTCTTCCTCTGAGTCTACAAAAACAGCAGGCATGTATATCAGTCAGGTATGTATGGTGATATGTGTGTGAGATGTGTGATGTGTGTAGAAAATGCATACAGAAGGAAGAGCCACGCCAAAGTTCACTCACCAGCCCCAAGTTCAACGGAAGTGATCGTTTGCGTTACGGTCACTTCTGTTAGGGTGCACGTGCATATACAAATATAGAGATATACATACATAAACACACAAGCATATATTCATATCCCATTTATATTCATATAATATATTTATATATTTATATAAATGACATATAAAGGTAGAGTGAATGAATGAATGAATGATGAATGAATGAATGAATGAATGGGTTACGGTTAACAATTTGATTGGGTTGATGTGGGAACATGCTTTAGTCATCAAAATTTATGCCATGAGGGACTTTTGTCCGAAGTTTGTGTATCCAAAAGGACTCACGTTTCAGAATCGTGGTGTGTGATCGATTTGTGATCGATTGTGATTTTGTAGACTCAGAAGAAGACCTTTGTTGGTCGAAAGCTTGTCGACAATTAAAGATCGACGTCCTGAAGCTACGTCCGCGTCTTATTTAATCTAACGATTATATATTCAATACAAATGAGACGCCCTGCTCGTACTTTGGAGTTTCTACTATTTCTTACAGTTATATATATATATATATATATATATATATATATATATATATATATATATATATATATATATATGGAGAGCTGTTATTCCCCTCCCCCTTTGTTAATTCTTGCTGCTCTACCAATTACCAAGTATAACCAATTATATGTTTTGTTTTGACTGATTGCTGTATTCTTTTAAAATACTTAGTCCTTTCTTGTGCATTGGGTATGTGTAATACCCTAATAAGGAGTTCTGTGCTTGTGAGCTCTTGCCCCGTGTTGGCATAATCCCTTGTTCCCCTTTTTGGCCTTGGTTGCAGCTGCTATCTCTCAGCCTCCCACAAGACTTTGCCAATATCCTGTAGGCTGACACATTTATGAGTGTCCACTCCCTTTGTACTTCCCCAACCCAAGCCTCTATACAGAAAGTTGTAAACATGTTGCCACATATTGCTGACCATCTCCTTATCTGAGCTAACCCATGAGTAACCTTGGATGAACTTCCTTTAACTAACTGAACAACAGGATGGGACTAATGGTGGGGGGACCAATGAGCCCATTCTTTCTCTGTATCTTGTGAGCTAAAGCCACACCCTATATTCTTTATATATAGCAAGTTTAAATCGAATTATTTCAGAGCACCTTGTTGTAGTGTTGGTCATTTCGTGAGCTTCAAGCGACATTGTGTTTTCCGCAAGCTTGTGTAAACGAGTTCTAATAAATATATCCGTTGCTCCTTTCTCTGAGTCCTCTGAGTCCCAAGTTCTAAGTCTCATTCCGACAAATGGTGGCAGCGGTGGGATCAGTCTGTGCAGTCCGGGACGCGGTCCCAGGCAAGTGAGTGGTGAGACCAGCTGGCAATTGATCCGGGTCAGGTGAGCTGTGGTTTTCTTTTGTTTTTTCCTTTATAGCCTGGGGGTCAGTCCAAATTGTAACCCACTCTCTTGCTCGGATGCCGTTTGTTCCGTTCCCTGCTCGAACCTGATCCACGAACCTAAATTTAAATACGGACCGTTTGGGTCCCGGAGCAACTGACTGTTTATGGACTCGTCAGGGTAACGTTACGTAAGGGGAAGTGCCCCACATTGGGCGCCCGAGGGTAAGGGGTAATAGATCTCTGGGTTGTGAGGGTAAGGATAAGGGCGGCGTCCCAATCCGAGGACTACCCGGGAGACATTGGAATTATAAGTAAGGTTAGAAGTATTATAAGGGCGTAGGACGCCAGGAAAGTAAAGTAAGGATAGGTTAGACAGCTGTGTAGGCGGGCGAGCCTCTCAGGAGTAGGTAGACGGCCGTACATCGCGAGGCGGGCGAACCTCACGGGTACAAGGCTACGAGCCTCTCAAGAGTTAGGTAGACGGCCGTACATCGCGAGGCGGGCGAACCTCACGGGTACAAGGCTACGTCGGTAAACTAAATTTGCTTAGGATGGGTAATAAGACTGTAAAGGCAGGTGAACCTCTCAGAAATACCCCAGCATTTTTCATGTTTAGGAGGTATGGCTATGACGCTGCGAGACCAGGGAAGTCATGGGTTGCACTGACTAAGGATCTAGGTGAACCGTGGCCCGAAGGAGGGTCTTTTGCGCTGGAAAAATTAGACGCGTTGTATGGGGCATTAGAAAAGTTAGAACAGGACACGAAACACTTCCCGCCTGACTATTGGAAAGTCTTTGGTTGGTGGAAGGAAGAAGCGATGAAGCGACACGCAAGGTCGATACAGGCCAGCTTGGCCGGTGAGGTATCAAAACTCAAGGGCCTGAGGAAACAGGCGAATAAAATGCAGGATGAAGCGGTTAAAGAATTAGAGAGGCAGGCCAACGCGCAACTGATGCCGCTCGTTGAAAATCCAGACCCCGCGGTAGGGGAGGTAGTAACCAATCTACCCTCCCCAGCCCCAGACCTAAGCCCTGTCCCGGGGTTTCAGGCGCCACCTATCCTTTCTGCGCTCCCGCCACCACCTCCCTGCAACCCCGCTACCATCGCGCCCCAGTTACCCCAGGGGCCGATACCCCACGGCACGAAGGTCGTTACCCCCCAGAACCATCCGAGCCAGGGAAATCCGTTTGCACAGCTCGGGGCTAACGGGATAGACAACGGGACCGACATCGCAGGGTTCCCGCCACCAATGGGGCAGGACAGGTTATACCCCTCGCTGGTAGACTATGATGGGAACGTCACCCCCTGAACCACCGGAATGTCTAGTTTATACCCCCCATTGAAGGAATGCCCTGGATTAACAGAGGGGGAAAAGCTGTGCCCCCTACAAGTTATCAGAGTTGATGCAGCAGGTCATGGGGTTCGAGAAAGGGTACCATGGAAGGAATCCGCCTTAACGGTGATGCGGGAAAGGATTCAACATTTGCTCATCGAGGACCCACGACAGATAGCACCGACCATAGCGATTTGGATCACATGCGAGCATGGCGATTGTGACTTTCGAGATATAACCCATATGGGCACTTCTGTGCTCCCACCCAAGGTATGGGATAAGGCTAAGCAAAGAGCACAGTGGCCGATGGCAGACCCAAGGGCGGTGGGTGCAAACCCCCAGATAACACAAGTGCAATGGGGTGATCTAAAGGTCCGGCTGCTAGAGTCTATTGAGCAGGCGCTGTTGCCAGCAGGAGGTCCGGATTGGGGAAAGATCGGGGCCATAAAACAAAAGGCAGGAGAATCAATTGGGGATTACAGGGAAAGGTTGGAAAGGGCCATCGCGCGCTGGGGAGGACTGGGCCCGATGCTGATGACAGAACTACCCAACCCATTGGTAAACCAATATTTAATAGAGGGGCTTCGGCCGGCATTAAAGAAACAGGTACAGTCCGTCCTTTTCGGCTGGAAGGGAATGACCACCAACGATTTATGCGACAAGCTGGAACAATGCCCGGGCTCCTCCTTAGAGGAGAAGAAGGATGTTAAGGAGGAAATATTGCAAATGTATGTCCAGGAGAAACGGGCTCAACTTAATCAAAATAAAAAGGGGGATCGGAGTCAGAGCCACATACGCGATCAGTGCCAGAAGTGGGGGCCTGTCCGGGGTTATGAGGACCTCGGGAGGGGGAGTTGGCCTTTTTATAGGGGCCAATCCCCCAACGGAGAGTGGGTCCACCATGAAGGCAACGACTGCGATGGTTGTACTGACCAAGACCATGGACGAATTAACATGGACGAGATAAGACAACAATGGACAATACCACCCCGTCTTCCCCCTCCTCCTCAAAACCCTCAAACTTGGACCGTACCAGGGCCCCCTCCCCAAATTTGGTATCCACCAAGACCCCTTCTCCAAACCCCTGGACCACCCCCAAATAGTGGGATGCAGAATGGACCGAGGGGGACCTGGGCCCCGCCTCGGGGTCCGCCGCAATGGCAACAAGTAAACCAGTCACAGTGCAGTGGGGGCCGCCAGACCGACGGCTGGGCGGAAGGGGTGCCGTAGAGGGACGACCTATGCCCTCTGCACCGCCGGTTCCGCAGGAACCGTGCTTTTATTGCAAGCAAATGGGACACTGGAGACGTGATTGCCCAAGTGCTCGTAAGGGGTTTCCGCCCCAGGACAATAGAGGGGCCTATTGACGGGACGCCGGCGGGTCGCCCAAGGAGTGTCCTCTTTTGACCATGACACCGGCAGAGGAACCGACCTTGACGCTGGACGTGGACGGACGACAACTAGAGTTTCTTGTCGATACAGGCGCGACCCGCAGTACAATTAACGAGGGGCAATTGCCATCTTTGCGCCCCACGGCGAGGAACGTTCAAATAATGGGCGTTTCGGGGTTACCCCAAGCGCTTCCTATTTCGGAGGAAGTGCGAGTAACATGCGGCCCGCTAGAGGCTAAACATGCTTTCTTGATGACCACTACCGCCCCAACAAATTTGCTGGGACGGGACTTATTGTGCCGATTGGGCTGTCAAATTTCATGTACAGAACAGGGAGTTTTCGTAGATGTCGCGGAATCTAAACACGACTCGTTGATGATGGCATTGTCTCGTCCCGGCCCCACCGCGTATTGGTGGCGCTTGGACGAAGGGGCTCTGGCTACTTGGACGCATATCATAGATAATGTGTGTTTGGACAGTCCAGTCCTGCGAGATTGGCTACAACTGCACCAAATTTCGATAAAACATTTAAAGGATAATCCACCCCATTGCACGGCGTATTACGATGCAAAGGGCGAGGACGAGGATTATCGAGAGAAGGTTAAGGAAAAGCTGGGCGAACGCACGCCTCTACACTTATCACGGATATGGATCGGCTGTGAGGGGATAGGTATCGAGGTAACCCTATCCGCGAGTCAGCGTGCGTTGACCCAATACCCCGAAGGAGCGGCCGCCCATGTTACCCTCACTACTGCCAAGGGGTGGCCACCAGAAAGTGTAGGTTGGATGGTGGACGATTACAGGGAGTTCCCTTACAACGTTATTGGTTCAAGAGGGGCCGCTGGACTGTGAGACGGCTCAGTAACGATGAAGGGTTCTCGATTGACATTAAGACACAACTGAGGGATGGAGTGTTCGAAGAGGCAGAGTTGCCCCCTAAGGGCACCTATGCCATGAGGGCAGTGCTAACGGACCCGGGTGAGTCAGATTACCTCCTGGCGGAGGTGCCAGACAATTTATGGCCTCAGAGCGACGATGAGGTTGGACGAATGCGAGACGCCGAACCTTTAGTGATATCAGTGCAGCCGGAAATGCGCTTGCCAAACGTGAAACAGTATAAGCTACGACCCGAGGCCGACGTATGCATAGCACCGGTAATTCAATCCCTGGTGGAGCAGAAAATTATCGTGGAAACTAACAGCCCATGTAATACACCAATTTTGCCAGTGAAAAAGCCGACGAAAGACAAATGGAGGTTTGTACAGGATTTAAGGGAGGTGAACAAGGTGATACAAGGCATACACCCACTAGTGCCGAATGGAGAGACCCTTATGATGTCAATTCCGCCGTACGCAACATATTTCACAGTTATTGACCTTTGTTCTGCGTTTTTCTGTGTGCCCATCGCGGCTGAGTCACAATACTTGTTCGCTTTCACCCATAGGGGGCGACAGTATACTTGGACAGTACTACCTCAGGGGTTTTCAGATAGCCCCACTCTGTTTTCCCAGGCGCTGCATCGCGACCTGGCGGATGTGGAATTGAAGGGAGGGTCAGTGTTGTTGCAGTACATTGACGATTTGTTGATTTGCTCCCCTTCTAAGGAGGTGTGCGAAAAGGATTCCATGGCCCTATTAAAGGCCTTGGCGGCCAAAGGCCACAAAGTAGGCAGACCAAAACTTCAATTTGTGCGGAAGGTTGTAACTTACTTGGGACACGCCATTTCGCATGGGAAACGAGAATTGGATGCTGGACGGGTGACCGCTATCATGGAGATGCCTCGCCCATGCTCGCAACGGCAAATGCTGCGCTTCCTAGGTATGACGGGATACTGCCACACCTGGATACTTGATTTTGCGCTGCTGGCCAAGCCACTGTACGAGGCGACCAAATCAAACGCCCCGGACGAATTGGTATGGACGGATGAATTGAAGCGGTTTCGTAGGGCTGAAAAAGGCGTTGGTCACGGCACTGTCATTAGGACTCCCGGATTATGCGAAACCATTTACCCTTTACACTCACGCCGTGGGAGGTTTCGCCCAGTCAGTTTTGACACAGACCCATTGGGATAAGGAACGGCCGGTGGCCTACTTTAGTAAAAAGTTAGACCCGGTCGAACGAGGGTTTCCGGTGTGCCTGCAAGCCGTGGCAGCGGCCAGGTACGCAGTAGAAAGAACAGCAGACATTGTTATGAGACACCCAGTAACGCTACGGGTACTGCATTGCGTCACTTCACTGTTGTTACAGCGAAGCACACAGCATTTGTCTAACACTAGATTAATGCAATACGAATCCGCACTGATCACTGCAGCCAACATCACGATCGAACGTTGCACGACACTCAACCCAGCCTCACTGATGCCCACCCCTGAGGAGGGCGAACCCCATGTGTGCGCCGACGTTGTGCAGTTAGTCTCCACGGTGCGATCAGATTTAAAGGACAATCCTCTAGACTACCCCGACTGTACATATTATGTCGATGGATCAGCTAGGCACGCATGGGACGGGTCCCTGTTGTCCGGGTACGCTGTGTGCTCAGATAGCGAGACGGTAGAAAGCGGGCGTCTTCCACCTACATTTTCCGCACAGCAGGCGGAGCTGTGCGCCTTGACCAGAGCGTGCAGCTTGGCGGAAGGCCTTGCCGTCAACATTTACACAGATTCGGCCTACGCTCACGGCGTAGTCCACGATAAAGGGGCCATCTGGAAGATGAGAGGTTTTCTCACATCTGCCGGTTCAGTGATAAAGAATGGCGCGTTGGTAGAAGGGCTCCTCCGAAGCATTTTACTTCCCCGCGCTATCGCGGTAATTAAATGTCGTGGCCACCAAAGGACGGACACCGACGTTGCCCGGGGCAATGCAAGGGCGGACGAGGCGGCAGGAAAGGCCGCCAACCAACAGATAGAACGCAACATGCCGATGGTGACACGAGCAAAGGCGACATCCGCACAGATTGCTGACATACCGACTGTGGGACCACCCACCACACCAACTAAGGACGATATCATGAATTTGCAAAGCGCTGCGCCGACGGCCGAACACGAGGACTGGCTCAAACGAGGGGCGATACGCCCTGGGCCAGGGGAAATGTGGACCCTTCACGAAAAACCTATAGCACCCCAGGCCTTACTGCCTTGGCTGGCACGCATGGCACATCAAAATGGTCATGTGTGCCAGGGGGGGTGATGGGACAGATAAACTACACTTGGGCGGCACCAGGACTGTCACGGATTGTATCCGAAGTGTGCCGATCGTGCGTGGTCTGCCAGCAACACAATAGAGGGGCGCCGTCGAGACATGCACATGACGGGGGACGGCCCCCGCCAAGTGGGCCGTTCGCAAATATCGAGTTCGATTTTACGGAATTGGAACCAAGCATGTCGTTTCGCTACGTGTTGGTAATCGTAGATACGTTCACCAAATGGGTCGAAGCCTACCCATGCGTCAAGTCCGATGCCCCGACAGTAGCGAAGCGCCTCGTGTGGGATTTTATGTGCAGATTTGGCATCCCCCAGATAATTTCGTCAGATCAAGGGGGCCATTTCACGGCGCAGGTGGTCAAGGGCATCCTGAAGGCGTTGGGCGTTAAACAGTCCTTCCATTGCGTTTACCACCCACAGTCATCGGGACTTGTGGAACGAACGAATAAGACTTTAAAGAATAAACTAGCGAAACTTTGCGCAGACACAGGCTTGAAGTGGCCGGAGGCTCTCCCGCTTGCATTGATGAGCATCCGTTCCACCCCGGGTCGCACTATGGGCCTTTCCCCCCACGAAATATTAATGGGACGACCTATGAGCTTGCCCGTTTCAGCACCAACGGACATGTCCACCCTTGCTTTGCCGGTGATGGATGACATGCTTTTGAGATTTTGCATAGGCTTGTCCAATGTGGCACGCAGCATCCATGCTCGAGTACGAGAGGCGCTGCCTGAACCAATAGGCCACACCATCCACGACTTCCAAGCCGGCGACTGGGTGCTCGTAAAGCACTTCACCCGCAAAACTGCTTTGGAGCCACGGTGGAAGGGACCATTCCAGGTACTACTGGTCATACCGACGGCAGTCTTCTGCGAGGGTAAACCTTCGTGGATCCACGCCACCCATTGTAAGTTGTCCATTCCCGCACCACAAGCCACACAAGACACCGCACCTCACACTGCTGAAGACAATGCACCGTCTAGGGCACTACAGTCTGCTAAGGGCGGCGATGATGGTCATGGTGATGGGAATTCTGGGTAGCTGCCTCAAACCCCCTGCCAAAGATAGGCTCTTGCACTTTGAGCTATCGAGAAAGGACCTCCCCAAGTACCCAGGACACGACAACTATCCAGCATTTCCCCTCTACCCCGTCAAGTATATAACGGCTCGCTGGGGAGACAAAGTAGCGGTGAATTGCTGTAACTTGGAAACACGCTTTAAGTGGTTATCTGTAAGATGGGTGGAAGCTATAGTGGTACACAATAAGACACCACAGGCACGCATGACAAGACCACGCCTAGTCCTGTCTAAGGTTAGGAAAGTGGAAAATGGAACATACACTGGGCACATAAGCAGTCGATATGCCCCAGGATATCGATGGGGCGAGGGCATCGAGAATACTACCCTCTTATTGCATAATACCCCCATTGGCCCGGATACAACAATGATACTTGAATGTGGAATATGGCCCCCTCGCACGCTAATCCCAAATGGAACTGAACCCTACTTCCGACCTAGTTGCGCCGCCTACGTCATTAAAACCCCGCCTGCCCATGAAGTAAGAAGGAAGCCAGAGGAGAACACATACTGGAAGGTCGCACGGCATATGGCCACAGTACAGAATAGGACACGGTGTTGGATGTGTATGCACCTTCCCCGCACCAGCATAGCAGGAATACCAATGGTAGTGTTACCCCTATCACTCAATGATTTGTGCTCGAAGCCACGAGACACCAAATGCATTAGTACAACCCTGACAAGCCAAGGTTCTGACGGAACCGCGTGTAAACGAGTTTTTCAGTACTCCCCCCCCCCCCCCCATCCAGTCCCGACACTTTGAGGAACGTCCGGCGCCGGTTTGGGTCAAGCCGGCGAGGGGGGCCCTCTGCTTAGAAGGAAAGGGCCAAGTAATGGTAGGCAAATCCGTGTGTAGAGATACCCTCCCCGCGGACCCTAGGGAAGGGAAACACAGGCTGTTAGTGAATGTTACAAGTTCGCCCTTACATAACCTCACACACCTCCAGTTGGCATGGGAAGGGGAAAACGGGACAAACACTATCCCAGGCCTTCGCACTTGCATGACCACCCATTTAGTGGCTCCGCACGGGACCATGTTTGTATGCGGGAACAAAGCTTACCCGTATTTACCTGATAATTGGGGAGGAATTTGCTATTTAGGATCAGTTTTCCCAGAAATGGAAATGCGACAACACTTGCATAATACCCCTGCACTCATAAGGACACAACGAAGCACCTATTGGCACGACGACGACACCACCACCTTACACGGCGCTGATTGGGAGAAAGCCGTTAGTTTCTTCTTCCCATGGGCTGGGACGGTCATGAACAGTTACCGCATTGACAAAATTGCGTTAATCTTAGAAAGGGTGGCCAACGACACCGCTACAGCACATGACGAAATGTTGGACACGGTTGTCCACCTGCGTACAATGGTTATGCAAAATAGGGTTGCGTTAGATATGCTACTGGCAGAACGAGGAGGGGTATGTGGGATAATTAAGGGTAGATGTTGTACTTTTATTCCTGATCCTTCACAAGGGGTCAGTGCTGCTATTATAAGGTTAAGAGAAAGTGCTCATATATTGACAAAGGATCGAATGGATCGGGAAACCTCCCACCAGTGGCTTACTGACTGGTTCAAAGGATGGACAGGTACGATAGTAAAGTGGATATTGACCGCTTTGGCAATAGTCCTTGGAATCGTGGTCTGTTGTGTACTAATCAAGGCTTTCCTTGCGTGTGTGAGAAAGTTTACCACAGGATGGACACTGAAGACGACACCAGAACAGGCCATGGTGATGATCGATAAGCTGACCGTGGGTCCAGATGACACTCCGGCCGTCGACGTGACTGCAGATCGCGGATCCTGGAACGACGACCCGAACGAGTCACTGGACCGCGACAATGAGATCTCCGCTTCTGAAGATTGTTATTCCGTTGTTGATGTTGCCGATAATGATTTTGATTACACAGTTGCGGACCTCAGAGCATTTCAGGCTGCCAGGACGCCGATTACTCTGGACACCAACATGTCGCATGCAGACGCCAACGAGTACCTAAGGGAGACCTCTCGTTTTTTCTCAATGTGTAAGGCTATGACTGTTGCTGGCCGCCTACGCCGCAGGCCTAAGCCACCTGAGAATAATGTTACTGATGATGATTCCGATGATGATGTGGGCCACTTGCAAGGGTCCCCGACTGATGTTTATGTCTCAATGCAGGCTTTGCCTCTTTATGTTTCACGAGCTCACCTTTATGTCTCACAAGCTCACAGTGAGTCAAACGTCACTGACCCAATCCTGGATTTGGACCCAACTGCAAACCCGAGTCTGGATGGTGAGGAACTCAACATTGGAGATACTCTGAGTTCCGAATCTGATTGTCTTGACGATTCGTCCATGGATAACGGCGGTGGAAGCAGCATCGCCTCGGACGACCTCGACTTTGACCCAAAGGAAGTTTCACTCCCTCCTTTGGACCGTTATGCTTTGTTTTTTGGCCATAGGTTTAAGCCACCTGATACTGATGACGTTGTGTCTTCCCCAGATCACCAGCATATAAGAGACCTCATGAACATGAATATCGATTGAGCACTGAAGATCTACAAGGATTGCACCTGGTAAAGCTTGGTCGAGCTCCAGTCGGGGGGGGGGGGGGGGGGGAGTCCTGGCCGCACCTCTGTGGACGAAGGGTGGGTCGGGAGATCCTCCTGGGTGTGGACCCCGGCAGAACCAGAGGTCTTTGTTGTGGATTTGACACGCTATTCGATCTTCATGCCTCTACGGTCTCACATCATACACCCACCTACACCTGACTTACATCATACACCCACATACCCGCGGATCATCCTGCTGAGTGCGATGTGTGGTACTTTGGGTGCGGGACATGCTCACTGGGCTGCATTCGCGTGGTATGCTTAGTGACACTGCGTATTTCACTACTCTTGGAGGATTTTACATGCCATTTGATCACCCTGCCTTTACGGACTTACATTGCATACTCACATACAGACGCGAATCATCCTGCTGGGTGCGATGTGGAGTGCTTTGGGCACTACATGCTCACTGGGCTGCCTTCGAGTGATATGTTGAATGACTTTCCTGATTTGTTTTGTTTCTGCTTTGTTTGAAATAAAGGCCTTTGATTGGCTCGTAGATAACGTTGTATCTTAGATCCAAAAGGGCGGTATGTGGAGAGCTGTTATTCCCCACCCCCTTCGTTAATTCTTGCTGCTCTACCAATTACCAAGTATAACCAATTATATGTTTTGTTTTGACTGATTGCTGTATTCTTTTAAAATACTTAGTCCTTTCTTGTGCATTGAGGATGTGTAATACCCTAATAAGGAGTTCTGTGCTTGTGAGCTCTTGCCCCGTGTTGGCATAATCCCTTGTTCCCCTTTTTGGCCTTGGTTGCAGCTGCTATCTCTCAGCCTCCCACAAGACTTTGCCAATATCCTGTAGGCTGACACATTTATGAGTGTCCACTCCCTTTGTACTTCCCCAACCCAAGTCTCTATACAGAAAGTTGTAAACATGTTGCCACATATTGCTGACCATCTCCTTATCTGAGCTAACCCATGAGTAACCTTGGATGAACTTCCTTTAACTAACTGAACAACAGGATGGGACTAATGGTGGGGGGACCAATGAGCCCATTCTTTCTCTGTATCTTGTGAGCTAAAGCCACACCCTATATTCTTTATATATAGCAAGTTTAAATCGAATTATTTCAGAGCACCTTGTTGTAGTGTTGGTCATTTCGTGAGCTTCAAGCGACATTGTGTTTTCCGCAAGCTTGTGTAAACGAGTTCTAATAAATATATCCGTTGCTCCTTTCTCTGAGTCCTCTGAGTCCCAAGTTCTAAGTCCCATTCCGACATATATATATATATATATATATATATATATATATATATATATATATATATATATATATATATATATATATATATATATATATATATATATATATATATATATATATATATATATATATATATATACAGTGGAACCTTGACTTACGAGTTTAATTCGTTCTGTGACCGAGCTCGTAACTCAAATTGCTCGTATCTCAAATCAAATTTCCCCATTGAAATGCATTGAAATGCTATTAATCCATTCCAGCCCGCCAAAAACCACACCAATTTTTTTTTAAATATACAGTATATATAAAAATATCTCGCGCTTTATATTTCACCTGTATGCAGCATACAAGTTGGCAGGATGGCCTGGACTGGAGGTACGCACACTTGACTCTAAAGTCTAAACTGTCCAGCCTGGGTTTGAATCCCGACCCAGCTATAACCTGTCATGGGTGAATCACAGGCAGGGTGATTCATCAATGTGTGTACCGCTAAACTGGGCGCCCCGTTTGCGTCCCATTAGTTGTTGGATGTTAAGGATCTCACCGTGTTTTCCACAAAGAGAAGGCGAGCTATCGCCGGCACTCTGAACAAGTTGTGGCCTGGCATGCTCTTCTCCTCTGCCGTTATATACGTCCTCCTCGGCACCTCGCTCATGTTTTTCGACGATTGCGTGTTTTATATCCAAGCACAAGTTTTATATAAAACACGACGATTGCGTGTTTTATATCCACAAGTTGTGGCCTGGCATGCTCTTCTCCTCTGCCGTTATATACGTCCTCCTCGACACCTCGCTCATGTTTTTCGACGATTGCGTGTTTTATATCCAAGCACATCATCCTCTTCTTCTTCTCAGTACCGTGTTTTCCACAAAGAGAAGGCGAGCTATCGCCGGCACTCTGAACAAGTTGTGGCCTGGCATGCTCTTCTCCTCTGCCGTTATATACGTCCTCCTCGACACCTCGCTCATGTTTTTCGACGATTGCGTGTTTTATATTCAAGCACATCATCCTCTTCTTCTTCTCAGTACCGTGTTTTCCACAAAGAGAAGGCGAGCTATCGCCGGCACTCTGAACAAGTTGTGGCCTGGCATGCTCTTCTCCTCTGCCGTTATATACGTCCTCCTCGGCACCTCGCTCATGTTTTTCGACGATTGCGTGTTTTATATCCAAGCACAAGTTTTATATAAAACACGACGATTGCGTGTTTTATATCCACAAGTTGTGGCCTGGCATGCTCTTCTCCTCTGCCGTTATATACGTCCTCCTCGACACCTCGCTCATGTTTTTCGACGATTGCGTGTTTTATATCCAAGCACATCATCCTCTTCTTCTTCTCAGTACCGTGTTTTCCACAAAGAGAAGGCGAGCTATCGCCGGCACTCTGCACAAGTTGACGGCAGAGATACTGTACGTGCACGTCAAGATAACCACGTGACCGGAACCCACCTGGCGGCATAAACTCAAAATAAAGAAACATGCGAAAACAAAAATGCAGCGCTATACGACAGAGATACTGTACGTGCACGTCAAGATAACCACGTGACCGGAACCCACCTGGCGGCGTAAACTCAAAATAAAGAAACATGCGAAAACAAAAATGCAGCGCTATACGACAGAGATACTGTACGTGCACGTCAAGATAACCACGTGACCGGAACCCACCTGGCGGCGTAAACTCAAAATAAAGAAACATGCGAAAACAAAAATGCAGCGCTATACGACAGAGATACTGTACGTGCACGTCAAGATAACCACGTGACCGGAACCCACCTGGCGGCGTAAACTCAAAATAAAGAAACATGCGAAAACAAAAATGCAGCGATATACGACAGATACTGTACTTTCACGGAAAGATAACCACGTGACCGGGTGGCGAAAGCTCGTAACTCAAATCTCGGCTCGCATCTCAAAGCAATAAACCGCCCGAGCGACGGCTCGTATCTCGAAAAACTCGTAAGTTGGGGCACTCGTAAGTCAAGGTTCCACTGTATATATATATATATATATATATATATATATATATATATATATATATATATATATATATATATATATACATACAGTCATGTGAAAAAGTAAGTACACCCCATGTAAAGTTTTGACTTTTTCAACATATTTCAACATACAGCTATTTGATCTTCATTTCAACAATATTGACAGATAAAGGTGATATAATATAACAAATATCATGAAACATTTACATTTTGTAGTCCATTGTATAATTTAAATGAACAACAATGCAAATTTCGCATGTGGAAAAAGTAAGTACACCTCTACATTTATCACAATTTCAAATACGAAAAATAAGAATCAGGTGCACCAGATCAGGTGCAAATGATTGGCACATCGTTAGAGAGGATCTTGGAGGAACCTGTCTCATTTAAACCTCAGACATTTAGTTTGGTTTGCTCTTTGTTGTTGAAGTGTGTGGCGTCACCATGCCTAGATCAAAAGAGCTCTCTGATGCCTTCAGAAAGAAGGTTATAGATGCCTACGAGTCTGGGAAGGGATTTCAAAAGATCTCCAAACAATTTGAAATCAATCATTCGACTGTCCGGAAGATCATCTTCAAGTGGAGAAGAATCCAAAAAACTGCCAACTTGTTCAGGCCAGGCCACCCCAGCAAGTTCAGCCCGAGAGCAGACCGCAAGATGCTGAAAGAAGTCTCTAAGAACCCCAGAATGTCATCACGGGACCTACAGGTAGCTCTGGCCACTGTTGATGTCAAAGTGCACGAGTCTACCATGAGAAAGAGGCTGCACAAATTTGATCTACATGGGAGGTGTGCCAGGAGGAAAACCTTTGCTGTCCAGAAAGAACATCAGGGCAAGACTAAAGTTTGCCAGTGAACACCGCAGCAAAGACCAGCACTTCTGGAACAATGTGCTCTGGACAGATGAGTCAAAGGTAGAGCTATTTGGCCACAGTGCCAGAAGACATGTTTGGCGAAAACCAAAGACAGCATTTGACCACAAGAACCTGATACCAACTGCCCTGGTGTTGGGCTAGCGGCTAGGGTGCCGGCTTAGGATCCAAGGATCCTGGGTTCGAATCCCGGTCGATCGCTGAATTAACGCCAGGGGGGTTGACTCAGCCTGTCATCCTTCCGAGGTTGGCTAATTGAGTACCAGTTCACTGGTAATTCCCTGTTTGTCGTTAAAAGGCGGCAAAAAGGGTTGGCGTCAGGAAGGGCATCCGGCCGTAAAACATTGCTTCAAAAAGGGGACCAAAAAACAACAACAACCACGGTTCCCGAAAAAGGCCAACCCCTGCTTTGCGGGGAAAAATGGCCTCTAAAGGTGGTTATTTATATTTATAACCTGATACCAACTGTAAAGCATGGTGGTGGAAATATTATGGTTTGGGGCAGCTTTTCTGCATCAGGGCCTGGGCAGCTCACCATCATAGAATCCACTTTGAATTCTTCATTGTACCAGAGGGTGCTTGAGGATAATGTGAGGCCATCTGTCGGAGTGTTTAAGCTCAACCGAAGGTGGACCTTGCAACATGACAATGACCCTAATCATACCAGTACATCCACCAAGGAATGGCTGAAAAGAAAGAAATGGAGGGTTCTGGAATGGCCAAGTCAAAGCCCGGATCTAAATCCCATCGAGATGTTGTGGGGGGATTTGAAACGAGCTGTGCATGCAAGAAACCCCTCAAACATCGCACAGCGGAAAGAATTCTGCATGGAGGAGTGGGCAAAAATTTCTCCCAGTCGATGTCAGAGACTGGTAGACAGTTATAAGAAAGGCCTACTTGAGGTTGTTTCTGCCAAAGGGGGCAATACCACCTATTTGAGCCAAGGGTGTACTTACTTTTTCCACATGTGAAATTTGCATTTATGTTTATTTAAATTATACAATGGACTACAAAATGTAAATGTTTCATGATATTTGTTATATTATATCACCTTTATCTATCAATATTGTTGAAATGAAGATCAAATAGCTGTATGTTGAAATATGTTGAAAAGGTCAAAACTTTACATGGGGTGTACTTACTTTTTCACGTGACTGTGTGTGTGTGTGTGTGTGTGTGTGTGTGTGTGTGTGTGTGTGTGTGTGTGTGTGTGTGTGTGTGTGTGTGTGTGTGTGTGTGTGTGTGTGTAGATATATATTGTTACTGATCGCGGTTTAGATGTTACTTTGCCGAGCGAAGGCTCCGCGACCGAACAGTTATTCCCCGATTAGAACCCGATTTCACCCAAACGTTGGCCGGATCGCACCGCGGCTGCTCAATGAGGGAAAAGACTAAAACGACGAATGCAAAGAGGAAGACGAAGGCAAAGAAAGGTTTGGAAATACTACTGAATTTATTTACTATTTACACACATAAGCAAAAAGCAAGCAGTCACGTTTATTTACAACACATAAGACGCAGGTGACACAGTGCAAATACTAGCTTATACAGACTTAATTAACCCAGGGACAAGACACACAGAACAAACTCACGTACACAAGAAGGGTGGAGGAAAGGAATGAATGCTGGAAGGAGGAATGGGAAGGTTCAGCTGGGGCAGATGGTTCGGGCTTGATCCCGCACGGGACGTCGGCTGGACCTCGACGGCCACCGATGCCACCGCTATCTGGTCCCCGCGGGGTAACGGGTTGAAGCTGCCTGGTGGAGTCAACGCTGCTTGTGGAGCCAAAGCTGCTTCTCTGGCTCACCTCAGGGCGCGTCTGCCGTCTCTGGCGCAACTGCTGGTAATTGACCTTGAACCTTCTCTCTCTTGGCCCTGGTGTCTCCTCACCACCGACAACTCAACGCAACCAACGCAACCTCTGACCACTCAACGCCACCACTTCTCACCACCGACTTCTTACCGCAACCAACGCAACCACTGACCCTCCACTGACGACCAACTCACGACCAACTCACTTGCTTCTTGCGTGCGCGCCTTTTATAGCGCCTCCAGCGATCAAGCCGCCGGCCTTCAGGACACGCCCATCGGTGTGCTCACCTCGGCCCTGGTTGGTCACGCGACCCTCTCGCTCCGCCCTTGATGACGACGGGCGGGCACGCCTTTCTTCCCCGACCCGAGCACAGGTTCAATGGTGGTTTTGGAGGGGAGCTAATTGGCAATCGAGGCTTGGCAATCACGAGAGGGGATGTAAAAGGAAATGGAGATTTTGGGGATGGGAATGAAAGGGGATCTATTCTCTTTCACTGGTGCAATGGAGTACTTCAATTAATGGGAGACACAGCCTTACCCTAAAACACAGAATAAGAGATAACTATCAAACAGGGGTATTCTATTATTTGGCTGACGTGTATGCTTGTGGACTAATTATGGGATGCCCTTTCACCTTTACACAGCTCCGGAGGCAGGGGGGCGCAGAATAAACAATAATAACAATTCACACAATCAAAAAAAATATACAGTTCTCATATCCGCAACAATATATATATATATATATATATATATATATATATATAAATATATATATATATATATATATATATATATATATATATATATATATATATATATATATATATTGTTGCGGACGCGGTTAAAGATGTTATTTTACCGAGCGGTTGGTATTACCGCGACCGAACAGTTATTCCCCGATTAGAACCCGATTCCACCCAAACGTCGGCCGGATCGCACCGCGGCTGCTCAATGAGGGAAAAGACTAAAACGACGAATGCAAAGAGGAAGACGAAGGCAAAGAAAGGTTTGGAAATACTACTGAATTTATTTACTATTTACACACATAAGCAAAAAGAAAGCAGTCACGTATATTTACAGCACATAAGACGCAGGTGACACAGTGAAAATACTAGCTTACCTACAGTCTTAATTAACCCAGGACAGAACAAACAAAAGACAGACTCACGCGGGGAATGCTGACAGGAATCGCAGGAGGTGGATGGCTGGAGGTGAACGCTTGGTGGAGCCAAAGCGGAGCTTGGTGGAGCTTTGGTGGAGGTGAACGCTTGGTGGAGCCAACGCGGAGCTTGGTGGAGCCTTGGTGGAGGTGAACGCTTGGTGGAGCTTTGGTGGAGCCTTGGTGGAGGTGAACGCTTGGTGGAGCCAACGCGGCTGGTGGGGGGTTGGTGTGACGGGTTCTCTCTCCTTCCCTCACAAGCTTCAGGACTCTTTCTCTCTCTTTCTTAGTCCCACCCAGTCCAACAACTTCCTCTCTTGCTTCGTCCAACTCAAGGCCTTTCTGTCTTCTGATCTCCTCCCTCCTCGACTCTCTCTGGGGGCCTCTGCCTCGGGTTATATAAGCCCCACCCTTGACCCTTTTGCGAACCTCCCCAAAACGTTCTCTCTCCGCCCTCTAAAGCCAACCCCTCGTTCTGGGTTGGTCGGCAAGGGCTGGTTCACTCCTCCCCTCTATGACGAGGTGGGGACCCGCCTTTCTTCCCCAACCCTGCCTCGTGGTCAATGGCGGATGAAGGGAAAACCGCCCAAAATGCAGTTGGCAATTGACGAAAAGGGGGAATGGAGGTTTTGGGATTGGGAATGAAGGGAATCTATCTCTTTCACTTGGTGCAATGGAGTACTTCTATTAATGGGAGACACAGCCTTACCCTAAAACACAGAATAAGATATAACTATCGAACAGGGGTATTCTATGATTGGCTGACGTGTATGCTTGTGGACTAATTATGGGACGCCCTTTTGACCTTTACACAGCTCCGGAGGCAGGAGGCGCAGACTAACAATAATAATAATAATAAAGCACACAATCAAAAAAAAATACAGTCCTCATATCCGCAACAATATATATATACATATATATATATATATACATACATATATATATATATATACATATATTAGCTTGGCTCGGCTCGCTACGCTCGCCTCACCAGCGTCGTTACTGAGGGACGGGCTTATTTTAGCTGAGGGTAATGACTGTACCTGAGTTGCTGTGTTGTCATGATTTACAGCAATCATAATAAAACAATTATTTTGCACAAATTTATTTGTTGTGTTTGTGATATTACATTTTTATAAGCAATTTAGTTTGAAGATTTCGGTTGAAAAAATATATAAAATTCAAAAAAGAACCCCTCAGCACATACATATGGGAGGGGTAGGTGCAGACTGGAAGTTTGGGAGGATTACACCTCACAACCACGCAATTCAAAACACCTCACCATCAAGTAATTCAAAAGACCTCACCACCAAGTATTTCAAAACACCTCACCACCACGAAATTCAAAACACCTCACCCCCATGTAATTTAAAATACCTCACCCCCACGTAATTTAAAACACCTCACCCCCATGTAATTCAAAACACCTTACCACCATGTAAATCAAAACACCTCACCACCACATAATTTAAAACACCTCACCACCACGTAATTCAAAACACCTTACCACCATGTAATTCAAAACACCTCACCACCATGTAATTTTAAAAACCTCACCACCAAGTAATTCAAAACACCTCATTACCAACTAATTCAAAACACATCACCACCACATAATTAAAAACACTTCACCACCACATAATTCAAAATACCTCACCACCACGTAATTCAAAACACCTCACCATCACGGCATTCAAAACACCTCACCACCACATCATTTAAAAACACCTCACCACCACGTCATTTTAAAACACCTCACCACCACGTGATTCAAAACCACCACCACGTTATTAAAAACACTTCACAACCATGGAAACAAAAGTTTCAGGGAGTAGTTCAGTGACAACAGACACTGCCCAGATATGTAGATATATAGATAAATGACTGTACCTGAGTTGCTGTATGGTCATGGTTTACACCAATCATAATTCAAACAATCATAATGCACAAATGTATTTGTAATATACGTGATATTACATTTTATAAACAATTGAAGTTGAAAATTCCCCCCCCCCGCCCCCACCACCCCCCCCCTAAAAAACAACAAAAATTGGAAAAAATTTCAGAAAAAATACCCTTAGGACATACCGACGGGAGAGGTAGGTGCATACCACAAGTTTGGTAGGATTTCACAAAAGTTTGAGGGAGTAGTTCAGTGACAACACAACACAGGACAACACAGGACAACACAGGACAGACACTGCACAGATAAATTATTCATACCCTTACCAAATTCGGAGTATTTTGAATCGTGTTATTTGAGGAATGAGTTTCTTGTGGCTTACGTAATACATAAGAATGTGACAAACAGCTGAAAGAATCACTGCAAGAGACATTTCAAGAAATACATTGTTTCGGCGGTATTTTATTGACAGATTTACAAAAAATGTCATGTCCAGAATTATTCATACCCTTGCTTAGATCAGTTCAAAGTCACATTCAGTAATCAACGGAAAATTCTCTGTTTGTGATCACAGCCTCCAAACGGTTCTTATACTTGCTCACAAGGTTTTTGCATGTCTCCCCAGGGATTTTGGTCCACTCCTCCTTCGCAAAGGTCTCCAGGTCTTTGAGGTTGGAAGGCTTCATTGCCATCACTCGGGTCTTGAGCTCCCTCCACAGATTCTCGATTGGGTTGAGGTCTGGACTTTGGATTGGCCACTCTAGAACGTCTACATCATTATCCCGGAACCATTTCTTGACTGACTTGGCGGTATGTTTTGGATCGTTGTCCTGCTGATACGTCCAATGCTGCCCGAGGTGAAGTTTCTCTGCGGACTATTTGATGTTTTCCTCAAGGATCTTGATGTACTGCTCCTTTTTCATGATGCCATCCACTTTGACAAGATTGCCGGGCCCACTGGCTGAGAAACATCCCCAAAGCCTTAGTCTCCCGCCTCCATACTTGACGGTCGGGACTGTGTTCTTCGGGTTGTATGCTTCACCTTTTTTTCGCCAAACGAAAGCAACATCTCTGTGCCCGAAAAGCTCCATTTTCGTCTCATCCGACCACAGAACTGATGACCAAAAGCTTGGATCTTTGTCCAGGTGCGCTCTTGCAAATGCCAGACGAGTTTCTCTATGCCTCTGTTTCAGGAGTGGAGTCTTTCTTGGTCGGCGTCCATGGAGTCCCCCCTTGTGCGACGTCCGCTGGAGTGTCTGCCTTGATATCTTGGTCCCAGACTCGCCAAGGTTGTTCAGGAGAACCTTGATGGTGATCCGTGGATTGTTGTTGGCCTCTCGCCATACTTTTCTTGCCAGACGAGGTGACACCTTTGGCTTCCGACCACGTCCTTCAATGTTTTTTACAGTGTGGAACTCCTCGTACTTCCTAATTATGCTTTGTATGGTGGCAACTGGCACTCGGAATTGCTTCGAAATAGCTTTGTAGCCTTTCCCCTCCTTGTGAGCATTCACAATGCACAACCGAAGGTCCTCACTGAGTTCTTTCTTCTTTGCCATGCTGACTATGAACTGAGAATGATTGCATCAGCTCCCCTTAATTTATAGTCTAAAGGCAGAGTGTTGTTCTATAACATTCCTCGCTGTACATTCAATAGACCACATTTGTATTGTATTCAGATTTTATGCACACATCTTGGAATAATTGCATAACATTATAAAGAATCTGAGGAATGTAAAAAGCATGTGCATTATCACAAACATTGGCCTCAATTCTGAAACTTGATATGGGGTATGAATAATTTTGGACAGGCATAAAAACAAAAACTATTAACATTAATTGTTATGCCAATAATGTTGAGCCAAAATAGAATGTGGATTTGTTCATGCCAACTAAATGTCCTTGCCTGAAGTGAAAGTTCCACCACTTTAGTTTGTAAGTATGAGATAAATGCAAAAATCTCAGATTTTTCATAGGGTATGAATAATTTTGGGCTTAACTGTACGTATGGGGAAAAAAAAAATGTGAAAAAAAAAAACTACAGAATATATAAAAATATGTACACATACATACATATACATATATATGAAAAGGGAAAAAAATTATATATGTGAGAAAATATATATTATGTATGTATATATATGTATATATATGTCCCTGGTGTTGGGCACCAGTCCCTGGTATAATCCCTGGTGTTGGGCTAGCGGCTAGGGTGCCGGCTTAGGATCCTAGGATCCTGGGTTCGAATCCCGGTCAATCGCTGAATTAACGCCAGGGGGGTTGACTCAGCCTGTCATCCTTCCGAGGTCGGCAAATTGAGTACCAGTTCACTGGTAATTCCCTGCTTGTCGTTAAAGGCGGCAAAAAGGGTTGGCGTCAGGAAGGGCATCCGGCCGTAAAACATTGCTTCAAAAAGGGGACCGAAAAACAACAACAACCACAGTTCCCGAAAAAGGCCAACCCCCCGCTTGCGGGGAAAAATGGCCTCTAAAGGTGGTTTTTATATATATATATATGGTATCTGTAATCTGGTTCTCCAACCTAATGAGCGGACAACATGACGTCATCGCCATGCACGTCCGCCTTGCCTGCAAAGTTCCAGAGGAACCATCTAGCAGTGCGTCATTACGGATTATAAATACAGATACTGTCACAAGTGCATGCAAAACTCACAGTTACCGACCTGGTTTCGCCCTTGTTGGGGCTTCATCAGGGCAACGCAGTGAGGCTTTCCATACACTTGTAACTCTGTGACCCTTTCGGTTTTTATATCAGTCACTATGCGACCTTCATATCATCAGTGGAGAACCGCCAGCAAGGTGTCCCATACAGCTGCTGCTGCACCTTGCTGGGAGCGATAAGCACCGCCTGCCACGTGGTAACGTTATCTCTGGTATCCACTCATCATATGGAGTCGACCTGGTTGCGGTTGGGAGTTACTAATAATGGTATCTGTAATCTGGTTCTCCAACCTAATGAGCGGACAACATGACGTCATCGCCATGCACGACCGCCTTGCCTGCAAAGTTCCAGAGGAACCATCTAGCAGTGCGTCATTACGGATTATAAATACAGATACTGTCACAAGTGCATGCAAAACTCACAGTTACCGACCTGGTTTCGCCCATGTTGGGGCTTCATCAGGGCAACGCAGTGAGGCTTTCCATACACTTGTAACTCTGTGACCCTTTCGGTTTTTATATCAGTCACTATGCGACCTTCATATCATCAGTGGAGAACCGCCAGCAAGGTGTCCCATACAGCTGCTGCTGCACCTTGCTGGGAGCGATAAGCACCGCCTGCCACGTGGTAACGTTATCTCTGGTATCCACTCATCATATGGAGTCGACCTGGTTGCGGTTGGGAGTTACTAATAATGGTATCTGTAATCTGGTTCTCCAACCTAATGAGCGGACAACATGACGTCATCGCCATCGTCATCGCCTTATAATCCGTAATGACTGATATGATAATGAAAAATCCGATATATAATTTTACATATACTAGCGAGAAAAACCCGCGATGTACTGAAGCCGCGAAAAGTGAAGCGCGATATAGCGAGGGATGACAGCGAGGGAAGCGCGATATAGCGAGGGATATATATATATAATGTACAGATGTAATGTATATATATATTGTATATATAATGTATTGTATATTGTATAATTGTATAATGTATATATATATATATCTCTATATTATAATAGCCGTAGATGATTCTGTCTGTCTGTCTGTTGGGTGTCTGTCCGGGGTGTGGCTTACTCGGTTTGCAGAGTAGCTCCACCCATTCTGGGAGTGGCTTCATATAATTATAAACAAATATCCACCATTTTATTAACTCGCATAGCTTTGAGGCCTGTTTTGTAGGCCCGTGGTGTCTTGCTCTCTCTCCCAGTTTTATTTCAAATCAAATTCGATATATCATTTCATTTTTCACAGTCGCTAACATAGTTTTAGACTCGGTTGAAAAAAAACGGGAAGAAAATCCGATGAAAGTTGCCGTTTATAGAACGAAATGAATTCTCAAACGCCTGTAACTTCAAGGCCATTGAGTCTCTCTCACGCCTTTATCTCCAATCTAACTCACCATATGATTTCATTTTTATCGATGGTTTCAGACTCGGTGTCAGCAATAATTGAGAACATTCCACACACGCGGGAAAATGCAGAGATATATTTTTAAAAATTGCGTCATGGTGTATCATACACCGCCCAACATGACACCGACGGCAACGTGTCAATATATATGAAAAATTCGCTTTTGCTTTTCCGTTAAGATATATTACTTTTTCGTTTGATGACAGTCGTCACAAAAACGTCAACAATGATGCCGACATATATTTCTTCGTTTTTATTTCATTCAACATTATTAGCCGGAAGTAAAATATGTTTCAGGAAATTACCGAGATATTTCTTCGTTTTTTTTATTAGTTATGTGCGCATACACTTTAAATAGGTTTATTTGAAATCTTTAATTTTCCACAAACATTCCACACACGCGGGAAAATGCAGAGATATATTTTTAAAAATCGCGTCATGGTGTATCATACACCGCCCAACATGACACCGACGGCAATGTGTCGATATATATTAAAAATTCGCTTTTGCTTTTCCGTTAAGATATATTACTTTTTCGTTTTATGACAGTCGTCACAAAAACGTCAACAATGATGCCGACATATATTTCTTCGTTTTTATTTCATTCAACATTATTAGCCGGAAGTAAAATATGTTTCAGGAAATTACCGAGAGATATTTCTTCGTTTTTTTTATTAGTTATGTGCGCATACACTTTAAATAGGTTTATTTGAAATCTTAAATTTTCCACAATATAATTTACTTGCCATTTATCATTTGATGATTACGAGACACTTCCTCTTGAGCATCGCGACAATTCATGCGCTGCGTGGAAACTTCTATTTCCAAAATGAATGAGACGATCGATGAAGAACGCAGACTTGAACAGGATGTAGCAAGAAAGCGAATGAGACGGGCGAACGAGTCCATCGACGAACGTCAATGCAAACTTGCGGGGTCACCCGTGGGAATCCCACGGGCATGGATGTGTGTGACATTTCGACATATTGAGTTAGATGCTGCACATTCATTTTTACAAAATGGTTACTCGCAAGTCATCAGATCCAGAAATGGTGTAAAAAAAAAAAAAACCACCTTTAGAGGCCATTTTTCCCCGCAAGCGGGGGTTGGCCTTTTTCGGGAACTGTGGTTGTTGTTGTTTTTCGGTCCCCTTTTTGAAGCAATGTTTTACGGCCGGATGCCCTTCCTGACGCCAACCCTTTTTGCCGCCTTCAACGACAAGCAGGGAATTACCAGTGAACTGGTACTCAATTTGCCGACCTCGGAAGGATGACAGGCTGAGTCAACCCCCCTGGCGTTAATTCAGCGATTGACCGGGATTCGAACCCAGGATCCTAGGATCCTAAGCCGGCACCCTAGCCGCTAGCCCAACACCAGGGATACAACACCAGAGGTGTAATGAACACAATTTATTTACGCGCAAGCAAGAAAGCAAGACGGCCCGATTTCCGATTCCGACGGGCGAGACGGGCCGACAGGCGAGACGGGCCGACGGGCGAGACGGGCCGACGGGCGAGACGGGCGAGACGGGCCGACGGGCGAGACGGGCCGATGGGCGAGACGGGCCGATTTGGAGCAAGAAAAAGAACGAGACGGGAGAAAAACGAGAGAAACGAGACGGGGAAAGCCGATTGGAGAGGCGAGTGAGGAGCGATTGGAGAGGCGAGTGAGGAGCGATTGGAGAGGCGAGTGAGGAGCGATTGGAGAGGCGAGTGAGGAGCGATTGGAGAGGCGAGTGAGGAGCGATTGGAGAGGCGAGTGAGGAGCGATTGGAGAGGCGAGTGAGGAGCGATTGGAGGGGGGCAAGTGAGGAGCGATTGGAGGGGCGAGTGAGGAGCGATTGGAGAGGCGAGTGAGGAGCGATTGGAGAGGCGAGTGAGGAGCGATTGGAGAGGCGAGTGAGGAGCGATTGGAGAGGCGAGTGAGGAGCGATTGGAGAGGCGAGTGAGGAGCGATTGGAGAGGCGAGTGAGGGATTGGAGAGGAGAGAAGTGTGAGGGATTGGAGAGGTGAGGGATTGGAGAGGTGAGGGATTGGAGAGGAGAGGAATGTGAGGGATTGGAGAGGAGAGGAGTGCTAGGTGGAGAGCTGAGAGTGTCAGGTGGAGAGAGGAGAGTGTCAGGTGGAGAGAGGAGAGTGTCAGGTGGAGAGGAGTGAGGGGTCACATATTATGTGAAATAAATAAATTGTGTTCATTACATCATTTCTGGATCTGATGAATTGCCAGTAACCATTTTTAATGTGCAGCATCTAACTCAATATGTCGAAATGTCCCACGGGTGACCCCACTATATTTCTTCGTTTTTATTTCATTCAACATTATTATCCGGAAGTAAAGGTTCACATGTTCATTTCACGTGTGCAAAAACAAACTCCATTTCACGTGTGCATGGACATGAAACACAGACGGGAAATTGCTAAGAGATATTTCGTTCGAAGCAATTCTACACCGCCCAAATAAAATATTTCACCGATACACTGAGCGAATTTCAGCGAATTTCACCTCGGAAATTACCCAGAGATATTTCTTCGTTTTTATTTCATTAGTTACTAGCAGAAGTACTCAGCGTTGCCGGGCGGGGGAGGGGGGAAGGGCACGTACACTTTAAACATGTATATGCATGTGGGATGTGGGATATATACATGTGGGACGTGTGTGTGTGTGTGTGTGTGTGTGTGTGTGTGTGTGTGCGTGTGCGCGCGCGCATATGTATGTGTGTGTGTGTGTGTGTGTGTGCGCATGCGTGCATATATGTGTATGTGTATATATATGTCTGTGTGTGTGTGTGTCTGTATGTGTATATGTGTGTGTGTGTGTATATGTGTGTGTGTGTGTATATGTGTGTGTGTGTTTGTGTGTGTGTGTGTGTGTATGTGTGTGTGTGTGTGTGTGTGTGTGTGTGTGTGTGTTTGTGTGGGTGTGTGAATAAGAGAGAGACCGAATTGTGAGATACAGAAATGAAATAACGAGGTGTGTGTGTGTGTGTGTGTGTTATTGTGAAACAGGTGCAGCATCTAACTCAATATGTCGAAATGTCACACACGTCCATGCCCGTGGGATTCCCATGGGTGACCCCACAAGAAAGAGCAATCAGAGATTGCAAACCCTCGCCAGGATGTATTTCCAGTGGTTTCTAAGGCTTTTGTGTTAAAACGATTATGGTGGCCGAACCACGTGGCCGATGACGTCATCATTATTATTTTTTCTCCATCAATTTATGCCTACATGACGCTCAACAAAAATTTCATCTTGAACGATGAAGTTTTGTACTTGTCGAATTATGACGTCATAATGGAGGCACCTATGACATCATTAACATATTTTATTCCCCATGGAGAGTTCTTTACAATGAGTCATGTCTCAATTTTTTTCTATGCAGCGCTTTCAGAGAAAAAGAGGTGCAACGTTTTTCGGTTTTTCAAAGATGGCGGCCGAACTGCGTGACCTATGACGTCATCATTATTATTTTTTTCTTCACCAATTTATACCTTCATGACGCTCAACAAATTTCATCTTGATCGGATGAAGTTTTGTACTTGTCGAATTATGACATCATAATGGAGGCACCTATGACATCACATTAACATATTTTATTCCGCATGGAGAGATGTTTACAATGAGCCATTTCTCAATTTTTCTCTTCAGCGCTTTCAGAGATATAGAGGTGCAAAGGTATTTCGGTTTTTCCAAGATGGCGGCCGAACCACGTGACCTATGAAGTCATAATTATCATTAATTCGTTGTCCACCAAACTTATTTATTTGTCCACCAAACCAAATTATTTATTTGTCCACCAATTTGTCCACCAAACGTATTCGTTTTTTTAATTAGTTATGTGCGCATACACTTTAAATAGGTTTATTTGAAATCTTTAATTTTCCACAAACATTCCACACACGCGGGAAAATGCAGATATATATTTTTAAAAATCGCGTCATGGTGTATCATACACCGCCCAACATGACACCGACGGCAACGTGTCGATATATATTAAAAATTCGCTTTTGCTTTTCCGTTAAGATATATTACTTTTTCGTTTGATGACAGTCGTCACAAAAACGTCAACAATGATGCCGACATATATTTCTTCGTTTTTATTTCATTCAACATTATTAGCCGGAAGTCAAATATGTTTCAGGAAATTACCGAGAGATATTTCTTCGTTTTTTTTATTAGTTATGTGCGCATACACTTTAAATAGGTTTATTTGAAATCTTTAATTTTCCACAATATAATTTACTTGCCATTTATCATTTGATGATTACGAGACACTTCCTCTTGAGGATCGCGACAATTCATGCGCTACGTGGAAACTTCTATTTCCAAAATGAATGAGACGATCGATGAAGAACGCAGACTTGAACAGGATGCAGCAAGAAAACGAATGAGACGGGCGAACGAGTCCATCGACGAACGTCAATGCAAACTTGCGGGGTCACCCGTGGGAATCCCACGGGCATGGATGTGTGTGACATTTCGACATATTGAGTTAGATGCTGCACATTCATTTTTACAAAATGGTTACTGGCAAGTCATCAGATCCAGAAATGGTGTAATGAACACAATTTATTTACGCGCAAGCAAGAAAGCAAGACAGGCCGATTTCCGATTCCGACGAGCCGACGGGCGAGACGGGCCGATTTGGAGCAAGAAAAAGAATGAGACGGGAGAAAAACGAGAGAAACGAGACGGGGAAAGCCGATTGGAGAGGCGAGTGAGGAGCGATTGGAGAGGCGAGTGAGGAGCGATTGGAGAGGCGAGTGAGGAGCGATTGGAGAGGCGAGTGAGGAGCGATTGGAGAGGCGAGTGAGGTGCGATTGGAGTGGCGAGTGAGGAGCGATTGGAGTGGCGAGTGAGGAGCGATTGGAGAGGCGAGTGAGGAGCGATTGGAGAGGCGAGTGAGGAGCGATTGGAGAGGCGAGGAGCGATTGGAGAGGCGAGTGAGGAGCGATTGGAGAGGCGAGTGAGGAGCGATTGGAGAGGCGAGTGAGGAGCGATTGGAGAGGCGAGTGAGGAGCGATTGGAGAGGCGAGTGAGGAGCGATTGGAGAGGCGAGTGAGGAGCGATTGGAGAGGCGAGTGAGGAGCGATTGGAGAGGCGAGTGAGGAGCGATTGGAGAGGAGAGTGAGGGATTGGAGAGGAGAGGAGTGTGAGGGATTGGAGAGGAGAGGAATGTGAGGGATTGGAGAGGAGAGGAGTGCTAGCTGGAGAGAGGAGAGTGTCAGGTGGAGAGAGGAGAGTGTCAGGTGGAGAGAGGAGAGTGTCAGGTGGAGAGGAGTGAGGGGTCACATATTATGTGAAATAAATAAATTGTGTTCATTACACCATTTCTGGATCTGATGACTTGCCAGTAACCATTTTGTAAAAATGAATGTGCAGCATCTAACTCAATATGTCGAAATGTCACACACATCCATGCCCGTGAGATTCCCACGGGTGACCCCACTATATTTCTTCGTTTTTATTTCATTCAACATTATTGTCCGGAAGTAAAGGTTCACATGTTCATTTCACGTGTGCAAAAACAAACTCCATTTCACGTGTGCATGGACATGAAACACAGACGGGAAATTGCTTAGAGATATTTCGTTCGAGGCAATTATACACCGCCCAAATAAAATATTTCACCGATACACCGAGCGAATTTCAGCGAATTTCAGCGAATTTCACCGAGTTTCAGGAAATTACCCAGAGATATTTCTTGGTTTTTATTTCATTAGTTACTAGCAGAAGTACCCAGAGTTGCCGGGCGGGGGAGGGGGGAAGGGCACGTACACTTTAAACATGTATATACATGTGTGATGTGGGATATATAAATGTGGGACGTGTGTGTGTGTGTGTGCGTGCATATATGTGTGTGTGTGTGTGTGTGTGTGTGTGTGTGTGTGTGTGTGTGTGTGTGTGTGTGTGTGTGTGTGTGTGTGTGTGTGTGTATATATATATATATATATATATATAGTTGTCTATCAACACATACTTGGCGTAATGTTTCCTGCCCACTGTTACTGAGAGATATAAAATACCTGAGAAGGAATCTCTTCGATGATTTCCATAGCTTTCAATGCTTGGAGCTGCTGGTGTGACAGGTGTCTCAACGCTGTTTCCATTGGGTCCACCAGGGGACTGCGAAATGGGTTTGAGGGCTACAGCCTCGTGGTGAATCCACAGATCTGGAGGGTTTAGCTCTTTAGGGTTGCACTTCCGTTTGTTTGAGCTGCTTGGGGATTTGTGTGCACACCGGCTCCTGGGTGCGAAACACACAGGAGGAAAATTAGATCCGAATGGTGATGGAAAAATGGAAGATATAACTCAAAATAGTTAATAATAGCAACAACACCTAGAGCGCAGTATTCAAGGCAGACCCGTGACAATATTTATTGAAGAAGAAAACATATATATGTACAGTACGTCTTCAAGGTCATAAATATAGCATTACATCAGGTATTTAGGATTGTCATTCGAGAAGTGTGGACGGTGTTTTGCTATTTCACCAAATTATATGGATATGCATTTGAGCCTGGTTCCTTCGAATTTCTCCAGTAATAACATATTGTGTGCACTCAATTTACAATGCTGCCAGAAAGGATTAGAAAAAAAACCCAGCTCTCTGTGGTAATCACAATATTTTTCCTTGCACACCTAGGCATGTACCGTTACCCTCTAAGGCACATTTTCACACCACAGCTGAGGCTATCTTAGGCAGCCATAATCCATCTTGATCCAATCCTTTTTGACATGGTTTATTGTGATTCCCCACAAGAATTATGTCCACAAGTTTTGTGTTTCCATTGACGCTGTCACATAATCAAACACACAGAACTTCAACAAGCAGCTTGCTGACAAAATAACTACACGACAACTCAAAGTAATGCTTGTCGTGTCACTATTTACAACATCCGAAATGACCATTTGCGACAATGTACACCTGACAAGCAGGGGTATGACGCTGGGCAATGCGTAAATCACAATAAATAATCAAAATTGAAAGAGGGCTCTAAAATGCAAATGGAATTGATTTTTCTTGCAGCACCTATTGCTGATTATATATCTTCTCATACTCAGGGCCTGACATGCAAGATATGTGGGGTGTGAATCTTATCATGGAAATGACAACATGGAAGATAGAATGGCACTCAGTGGAGTGCATACCTCCGCCAAACTGAACAATTCACGTTTTGTATCACACTGATATGCCAGATGCCCAACCTGTCCACCAAGTTTCGGCCGAATCGTCCATAACTTTTTGAGATATCGTGCTCACAAACAACCAAACAAACAAACAAGAACTATGTTGTGCATAGCACGATACTTGTGAAATCCCTAAAATAAGTTGTTGGCCTATGATGACCTCAAAAATAATTGGTGGTTGAATTCAGTGACCTGGTATACAAATCCTCTTAAAATTTCAAGTGAATCAGATGAAAATTGAGGATTTTAGAAATTTGGAAAAAAGTGGTTGACCGTTGACCTATGTTGACCTCAAAAATACTTGGTGGTTGAATTTCATGACCAGATATGCAAATCCTCTTCAAATTTCAAGTTAATTAGATGAAAATTGAGGATTTGAGAAATATGGCGTGTTGGCTATGGCTCTGACTATGAAATGTCATGTTGGCTATGGCTATGAAATATGGCGATGTTGACCTTAAAAATAGCTGGGGGTTGAATTCAGTGACTAGATATGCAAATCCTCTTCAAATTTCAAGTTAATTGGATGAAAATTGAGGATTTTAGGAACTTGGCCTATGTTGACCGTTTGGCCTATGTTGACCTCAAAAATTAATAGTTGGGGGTTGAATTCAGTGACTAAATATGCAAATCCTCTTCAAATTTCCAGTTATTCGGATGAAAATTGAGGATTTTAGAAGCTTGGCCTATGTTGACCTTTTGGCCTACGTTGACCTCAAAAATAGTTTTGGGTTGAATTCAGTGACCAGATTTGCAAGCCTCTTCAAATTTCGAGTCAATCAGATGAAAATAGAGGATTTTAGAAATTTGGCCTATGTTGACCTTGTGGCCTATGTTGACCTCAAAAATACTTTGTGGTTGAATTCAGTGAGAAAATATGGAAATCCTCTTTAAATTTCAAGTAAAGTGGATGAAAATTGAGGATTTCAGGAATTTGTCCTATGTTTATCTTTTGGCTTATGTTGACCTTTTGGCCAATGAAAAATCTTCGATTTTTGCAAGTAACAAACAAACAGGGTTGACTGCATAACCTATGTGTACACTTTCGGCGGAGGTAATTACCTGGGCAGATTAATAAATATACAAAACCATTCATGCTGTAGCGATAAAAATAATAATCATAAGCCATGAAAAAAAAAAAAAATAAAGCAGGTGACTCTTACTTCTTCTGAGTGTCCGAAGAGCGTCGTGTACAAACAATAGCTATAACGATGACACCGATGACTATGACGCCACCAATAGTTACGATGAGGATCACCAGCAGGTTGCTCTCGAGTGGAGATGCACGTGCGCCCTTAGGTGTGGTTATTTGCCCAGTGGGAGCATCTGCTTTTCAGACACATCAAAACCATCATTACTTGACCCAAACTGGGTGTCAATCTCACCAAAAATACATCCATACTCTCACGGCTTTCATGTGAAATTGGAGATGCTGTTCGCATATTTATATAAAATAACATTCCTAACACCAAACCAACAGTACACTGCTGTGCTCATCCTCATTTGATTCCAGAAGATGGAATGAGAATTACTTAAAGTGGTATATTCTCCTCCAATTCAGCCAAAGAGGTTTATACGGTGTGGGTTTAGTGTGCTAGTAGGTTGGACATCAAACCAAGATCCTTTGGCTTCTGAATCATATTTCCATTAGATTTACATCAAGTGTGGACCACCAAATCATCACTTCAACATGCACACGAATGCCTTCAGAAGTGCATATAATCATTCAGTGAAAGGCCTTGTCAAGGTGCCCGTACGTGAGAAAACAGTCACATGCATGGCCCATCACAGCCTGACGAGCAGACTGACGGCCCAATCCTCATCGTGTAATCGTGAAAGGCAAAGTCAGTAAAACTGAGCGAATGAATGCTCACAGCATGGCTGACATGGCTAAAGCTGCACTGCAGGCAAATTACAGCATTTCCTCAAGATGGATGTGCATGCAAAGCAAAAGATGGATGGCCACGGTAAAAAAAAATGACGCAAATTGTTAGCTTGAAGCCACAGACACATTCACATGAGGTCGGTATACCATTGAAGCTGGTTCTGTCCAGCTGGTTTGGGTTGCTAGGCCAGTAGTTCTGACCTCCCCCAGCCCCTTTGCCAGAAACCGGCGGCAGTACTGAAGCAAGAGAAGGAACGGAGGAAGCGTGTGGGTTAGTGTCAATCACATGTGAAGCACACGACAGGTGGGCAAGGCCAGGTGATGCTTGCAATGCATGCACAACATGAAACAATGGCGTCATTACGACTTCAGCTCCATGTTCACAAAGGTTAAAACATATGCTGTCAGCAGTGATAAGGTAATGGCAAAAATAAATGAATTTAAGCTGAATGTAAAGACAATGTGAATTATATTATTTCCCACGAAGTGATGTTAATTATAAAGTATCTGAAAAATACAACTCAAACGAAAATGGAAATTAAAACTTGGCCGCCAATTAATTAAATCTGCGATCGCAGAGTGATCGCCAAAGGTAAGTCTCCCCCAGCTAATCTTCAACGATCGTCCGCGACTTACCCTTGGCCTGCAATACAACGTTCGCCATTTTTTTTTGGGACCACCATAAAACCTTGATATTCAACATTTAGAGATAGAGTCAATTAAGAAAACGTGTCCCCATCTAAAAATCCATCATTAAAACACAACATCATGAAAATCGGAGGAGAATTATTCAAGTTATTATCAACTTTTGTTAATTAGGTCACAAACCGAAAAAAGTAGGTCAAGGACACTAATCAAATTTCCGGTACACAACTTCAGCACAGATACAATATTGTGATGCAGGATTATCTTGGAAGGCTAAGCGGTCTTTGAGATCCCGCATTGGCAAAATTGAGTGATGACAAAATTTGTGTTCTTATTTCAGATCGCCATTTGACCTTAACCACGTTATTTCTTTCAGACCGCCATTTGACCTTGACCACGTTATTTCTTTCAGACCGCCAATTGACCTTGACCACGTTATTTTTTCAGATCACCATTTGACCTTGACCACATTATTTTTTCAGACCGCCAATTGACCTTGACCACGTTATATTTTCAGACCGCCAATTGACCTTGACCACGTTATTTTTTCAGATCACCATTTGACCTTGACCACGGTATTTTTTCAGACCGCCAATTGACCTTGACCACATTATTTTTTCAGATCGCCAATGGACCTTGACCACATTATTTTTTCAGATCACCATTTGACCTTGACCACGTTATTTCTTTCAGACTGCCATTTGACCTTGACCTTTAACCCGGAGGGGTATGATGTAAATTAAGCGTAAATGCGCCTTGCTATATCGCAAAGGATATTTTGTTCCGAAGGTCCAAACTTGAGTTTGAGTGTTGAGTTACTGTGAAAAATGTTAAAATGGCTATAATTGGGTAATGACCTTAAAATTAGGTAAGGGTCAAAAAATGAATTCAACCCACATACTTTTTATTCCCATTATTGATGCAAAATTTTATTCTAAAAGTAAGACAGATCCAAGATACAGCTCGGACATTTGGAGCACAGGAAGAAAGAAAATGATAATAAAAAATAAACAATCTAAATGGTGGTTCAGTAATCAGGGAATAAGAAACTGTGGGGTACCATTAATTATTTGGGGCACTAATTGTAGAAATAAACTGCCCAACAGCTGTAGGCCTCCCCCAATCCATTTTAATCTCTCCACTTAATAAATGGCTCGTTTATTACCCCGCTCGCACCAAGCGAAAAGCAGAAGACAGAGGTCTGTCTGTCCATCTGTCTGTCTGTGTGCAAACGTCGGTTTATGAACGAGAAACGTCATATTCAAATTTCATGTTATATTTTGAACACAAATCAGAACATGAATGGGAAAACAAACCTGCCGTTTAACAGTGCTTGTCTCTGAATTTGTCCCGACCGCATATGCGCAAAGAACGAGTGAGATAGTTGTTTTTACTCTGTCCGCCTGTCTGGTGGTGAAATAAAATTGAAAATCATTCCAAATATTCCAAACTGTTTTTAAGGACGTCATAAAGGACACAAACAACAGGCATGAATCATTAATATATTGTGTTAGATAGGGTGGTGTAATAGACACTGCGTCAAGCGGTAAAATGGGGTTAAATTCCAGAATTGATTTATTTACACGACCTTTACAATTTATATTTTACTTAAATTAAATTATATACTTGAACACTGTAGAACACAAATCGCCCTCTTATCACTTCCAAGAACCTCCAGTTTTCAGTACTTGGACAGGTTAAATAAGGAAGTGTATGAGACTGCTTCATTAGCGCTAAACTTCTGGATTTTTTTAAACGATCTTTAAAATCATTATTTTATTAAAATTGAAGTACAGTGGAACCTTGACTTACGAGTTTAATTCGTTCCGTGACCGAGCTCGTAACTCAAATTGCTCGTATCTCAAATCAAATTTCCCCATTGAAATGCATTGAAATGCTATTAATCCGTTCCAGCCTGCCAAAAACCACACCAATTTTTTTTTAAATATACGGTATATATAAAAATATCTCGCGCTTTATATTTCACCTGTATGCAGCATACAAGTTGGCAGGATGGCCTGGACTGGAGGTACGCACACTTGACTCTAAAGTCTAAACTGTCCAGCCTGGGTTTGAATCCCGACCCAGCTATAACCTGTCATGGGTGAATCACAGGCAGGGTGATTCATCAATGTGTGTACCGCTAAACTGGGCGCCCCGTTTGCGTCCCATTAGTTGTTGGATGTTAAGGATCTCACCGTGTTTTCCACAAAGAGAAGGCGAGCTATCGCCGGCATTCTGAACAAGTTGTGGCCTGGCATGCTCTTCTCCTCTGCCGTTATATACGTCCTCCTCGACACCTCGCTCATGTTTTTCGACGATTGCGTGTTTTATATCCAAGCACATCATCCTCTTCTTCTTCTCAGCACTGCACTTGCCACTCACTTTCTTAGGCCCCATGGTTAAAACTAAGAAATTTTCCGAAATAACCAAAATGCGAAAAAAAAAATGCAGCGCTATACGACAGAGATACGTACTGTACGTGCACGGCAAGATAACCACGTGACCAGAACCCACCTGGCGGCGTGAACTCGAAATAACCAAAATGCGAAAAAAAAAATGCAGCGCTATACGACAGAGATACGTACTGTACGTGCACGGCAAGATAACCACGTGACCGGAACCCACCTGGCGGCATAAACTCAAAATAACCGAAATGCGAAAACTAAAATGCAGCGCTATACGACAGAGATACTGTACTTGAACGGCAAGATAACCACGTGACCGGGTGGCGAAAGCTCGTAACTCGGATCTCGGCTCGCATCTCAAAGCAATAAACCGCCGGAGCGACGGCTCGTATCTCGAAAAACTCGTAAGTTGGGGCACTCGTAAGTCAAGGTTCCACTGTATATACTTGAACACTGCATGGGTATCATAATAATAAGTGCTTTACATAGAGATTACATATCGACACTGGTATATGGACCTGCAATCGTGGATACATGGTCTCTTGTTGGTTGTTGTTTCCCATATGCGGGTTTTTTTAAGAAGGTGGGAGGAAGTTCTCTCAGAACTCAAAATCTCCACCTCCTTTTTTCGGTAAAGGATCATTATTCATGAACCAGATTGTGAAACTTAGTTCTCAAAGCTTCGTTCCAAGGGCTTGTACGTGACTTGTATATTGGTGTATTAATGATACTTTTTCCTCTTCTTTCTTCCTGTATATATTATAACACCATGACGATTCAATCGAATGAAACTCGTTCTCAACCTGCATTTGGCGTCTCCGCCACCAAAGGTACTTAAGTCTACGCCGTTAAGTATCTGCGATGCTAATATCAGGGGGGTTCGTGGCAATTTCTCTGCCATCCAATCGTTCTTTAGCAGATCCGTAGAATTGAATTCTCCGGATCTGCTTGCTCTTTGCGAAACTCGTCTCCGCATCGAGATGTTACATGAATCTTTTGCAATACCTGGCTACATCCTCCATAGCCTTGAATTTCCACCTTCACATGGTTTGTGCATTTATGCAAAGGCCTCTATCACTTGACCATGAGGTCTTGTTCATCAGGTTCATCAAAACTTTAACGTTCATCACAAAGAATGGTTAGTCCACTATCACAGCGCAGATGCTCCTGGTGACAGTGCATTTAACTTTGCCATGTCACATGACCGTACTCTGATCATCTCAACTTCGACTCAAATTCCTGATCGAGTAACTGACAACAAGTACCTTCTTGATTTATTTTTATGCTTAAATCCTGGGAATTGTACTGCAAAAATTCTCCGCCCTCTAGGAAATTATGATCATGTCAAGATCGAAGTTCAGGTTTCTTATTCTTCACCATCAACTGCTGTTCATCCTGTCCAGTGTCCATCGAACTGTCTTCCAACATAGCAAGGCTGACTGGGATGCTTTGCGCTTTTTATGCCTATGTTCACTGGAACTCGATCCTTTATTACAACCCATCTGAAGCTGCCAAGGAAGTTACTGAGTGGATCCGTGTCGGTATGGACCTCTTTATCCCTTCTCGGGCCGACCAAGTGAAACCACTCTCTCAGCCATGGTTCACTCCGGCTTGTTCTGCTGCTATCGCCCATCGCAATCACTTTTTCAAACAAGTACAGATACATTCAAAGCACACCGCCCCCATGCCAGATAAATAAATATCCTCCAGCGCGGCATTACCGGGGTGCCTTTGGTGCCCGGCGATACCACCGTGCAGTTCATATAGACTGCATTGGGAGGGAGAGGTGTACAATAATTGATTGATTAATTGCATAGTTAAAATCAATAAATAATGATCATAAAATATTTTGTTAATCAATTGGCTAATAGCATACCTAAACCACCAGTGCTTCATCCGAAGCTGTAACTTTTGGAAAATTAATTAAATAAGTCATTAATCGAAAAAATTATATAATTAGTTGATTAATCAATAAATTTATTAATCGATTAATTGATTAATCAATAAATCAAAAATATACTTTATAGCCACATCACTTGGTCACTGTCATGTCCAAATATCAGCTTCCTCGCTCAAAAGGTGCCTGAGATATTGCCCAGATGAGAAAGAAAATAAATAAATGATTAATAATGAAAATAAATAAATTGTAATCATAAAAAAATTAAATAATTAATCAATTGGCTAATAGAATACCTAAACCACCACCATTTCATCTGAATCTGCAACATAATTTTTTTTTAAATTAAGCCATTCATTGAATAATAAAATGATTAATTGATGAATTGATTAATCAATAAATCAAAAATAGACTTTACAGCCAAATCACTTGGTCATTGCCGTGTCCAAATATCAGCTTCCTAACCCAAAAGGTGCCTGAGATAATGCCCAGAAGAGAAAGGAAATAAATAAGTGCTTAATTAATCGATAATAATTGAGTAACTAATCAATATATCGATTAATCAAAAAACAAAAAAATACCGTTTTTGACAAAGTATTTACTCACAATTGTGCCCAAATTTCAGCTTCCTAGCTCAAATGATGGCTGAGATATCACCCGGACAAACAAAATAAACAAACAACCAGAGTGAAAACTGAGTACTCCCTTTCAGCGTGCGTCATTGCCGAGCCCCCTTCGGTGCCCGGCAATAACGTTATGCAGCGCCTGGAGATGGCATAGGAAAGGAGTGGTGTACAACATTATCATCGTGATTGCTCGAGCGAGGCGCATCATTTGTTTCAACTTGTGAGCAACAACTGTAAACCAGTATTAGAGAATGCTATGCGACGATATGAAGAATCTGTTTGTGATTATATCTCAAATAAGCGGCAAGGTTCCAGAATTTTTTAGAGAATTGCTGATATAATTCTCAACCATAATCGATCATCGTTTCCTGTCCTCTTCAATTGCCCTGAAGTGCTTACTTCTCCCATTGATAAAGTCAACCTCTTCGTTGAGTATTTTGCTGAAAACTCCACACTTGAAGACCACGGACATCTGTTTGTCCTGCCTGTTTGTCCTTCCCGTCTTGACATCAGATTTTTCACTATCATCATCACACCCAGGAAAGTTGCTAAGATTATTCAAAGGCTTCACATTTCAAAATCTAATGGACCAGATAGAATCCCTGTAATTGTTTTGAAGATGTGTTCCCCTGAACTGTCTTCTGTTCTCTCAAAGCTGTATTGCTTGTGTCTGTCAAAGTCTGTGTTTCCACTTAGCTGAAAGCAGGCTTCTGTAGTCCATCTTTAAAGGCTCCGGTGAGAAATCTGATCCTTCTAACTATCGGCCTGTTAGCCTTCTACCCATTATAAGCTAAGTGTTTGATCCTTGATAAAACAACAACTCATGACTCATCTGGAAACCCACAACCTCCTAAACGATGTCCAGCATGGCTTCCGACAGTCAAGGTCTACTGGTGATGTTCTATCCCTAATCACTGAACATGTGAATAGGGCTTTGGATCATCATGGAGAAGCCAGGATTGATGCTTTTGATATCTTAAAGGCTTTTGACAAAGTGTGGCCCAAGGGCCTCATCCATAAGCTAAAATCATATGGCATTTCTGGAAAATTACTTGACACAATCACTGACTTCCTTGCAAATTGTCAAATCTCTGTGGTACATGAGGGACAGTTATCCCCTGTCGATTATACGAGTGCTGGTGTTCCTCAGGGGTCTGTGTTGGGTCCAATATTGTTCTTGTTATATGTCAATGATCTGCCTGATTGTATTCTTTCTCAATTAAGCATTTACGCAGATGCCTCGACATTGTACACTACCTTCCCAGGAACCTTGTCTCCTCCTACCCATGACCATGCAAGTACCACTCTCAATCTGGACCTAGAGAGTGTGATGAACTGGGGAAAAGACTGGCTTGTCACTTTCAACCAAAAAAAGACCCACTTATTGTCTGTGTCTAGTTCAAGATCACCTTGTTTTCTGCTTTCCCTTAATCCCAACTTACCTCCATAAAAGAGCAACAAAATGCCAATAGATTCCTCATTTTTGTCCAATATGTATACTTTCCTTTGTGCAGCCCCCACCTTGGGTGGCTTTAAATGCTTTGTGGCAGGTAATATCTCATAAAAACCAAAAAAAAAAACAAAAAAAAAACTGCTATTTCCATTCTATGTAGGAGCAGTTGCTTATTAGCCAGTTATCTCAAATGTCCGAATTTTGCACCAGGTGACTACAACAGGCCGAAAGGTTTGGACAAGACAAAATGTCCATTTTAATATATTGCTGGGTACAATTTCTGAGTCCGACTCTTATCAATCTTCAATTCGCTCCACAATCAACAGGGATATGGCAATGTCTCTCTTTGTACCCTTCTGTATATACACATCAATTTGTATGGCCTTGGCTATGTCTGTAAATGTACGCTTTTGTTACCTTCGCAAAAGCGGAAGGTTATGTTTACCTTTGTGTACATCTCCATGTGCCGCTCATGTTGTACGTACATGTGTATACATTTGTTTTGGATACTTTTGTCCCTGTATACATCGTTCCTTGTTATGTATATGTGTGTGTACCTTTCAATTTTTGTGATTTTATTTGCCTGTGCCTTTGTTCATGCTATTTTATGGTGCTTGTCCACCTTTGTTGATCCCTGCTTATCCAAAGCCCAATGTAATATGGATGGAAACACCACAATAAATTTGCCATTTCTTGTTTTCTCACCAATTGCCGTATTTTATAGAAAACGTGCATGATAGGCAGACGAAGTAGAAGAGCTTGAAGTGTGAAAATCGTGCCCTGGATTACAAAGCAAACGCACTCAATTACTTTGGTCAATTTTCTTCACAGGCCATGCGGCTAAAATGCATGTCAGAGAGAAAGGGACAGAGAATTGCAGTGCATGCCAATTAACACCTTATTTGCGAACAAAACGAGCAGGCTGCGTTGATGTCAGCATTTAGAAAATGACAAAACAGGGGGAAATGTAATGAGGTGAGAAAAATGGACGTCAGCAAACGGAGATAAAATAAATGAAAAACTCCGGAGGTTGAGAAAGGGCCCCCCAATTCAGTTTGTCTTGCGGAGGACACTGCAGCGAACAGAGTCGTCGTGCTGATGCCAAGAAACAAGCTTGTGCTTCGTTACTAACCCAAATGACATCCTGCTATAACTATATTGGAGAGCTTTCCAGCAGAAATGAGAAAAAAGTGCAATACAAAGCGAGGTTTGTTAAGGTAACATCTATGAAAAGGGAAGAGGAGTTTGCAAAGGTAACATCCATGAAAAGGGAAGTGAGGTTTGTTCAGGTAACATCCATGAAGAGGGAAGCAGGGTTTGCAAACATAACATCCATGAAGAGGGAAGCACGGTTTGCAAATATAACATCCATGAAGAGGGAAGTGAGGTTTGTTCAGGTAACATCCATGAAGAGGGAGGCAGGGTTTGCAAATATAACATCCATGAAGAGGGAAGTGAGGTTTGCGAGATAACATCAATGAAGAGGGAAGCAGGGTTTGCAAACATAACATCCATGAAGAGGGAAGTAGGGTTTGCAAATATAACATCCATAAAGAGGGAAGCACGGTTTGCAAATATAACATCCAAGAAGAGGGAAGCATGGTTTGCAAATTATAACATCCATGAAGAGGGAAGCACGGTTTGCAAATAAAACATCCATGAAGAAGGAAGTGAGGTTTGCAAATATAACATCCATGAAGAGGGAAGTGAGGTTTGCGAGATAACATCCATGAAGAGGGAAGTGAGGTTTGCGAGATAACATTCATGAAGAGGGAAGTGAGGTTTGCGAAGGTAACAACCATGAAGAGGGAAGTGAGGTTTATGAAGGTAACATCCATGAAGAGGGAAGCAGGGTTTTCACAGGTAACATCCATGAAGAGGGAAGCAGGGTTCGTGAAGATAACGTCCATGAAGAGGGAAGTGAGGTTTGCGAAGGTAACAACCATGAAGAGGGAAGTGAGGTTTCTTAAGGTAACATCCATGAAGAGAGAAGCAGGGTTTTCACAGGTAACATCCATGAAGAGGGAAGCAGGGTTTGTGAAGATGACGCCCATGAAGAGGGAAGTGAGGTTTGCAAAGGTAACACTCATGAAGAGGTAAGCAAAGTTTGTTGGGGTACCATCCACGAAAAGGGAAGCAAGATATGTCAATGTAACATTCATGAAGAGGGAAGTGAGGTTTGTTGAGGCAACATCCCAGAAGCGTTATCCCAAGGAAAGTTTAAGATTGTATAAGATCGGAAAATTTTAACACGAGTCATATAAATATATATATATATATATATATTAAAAAAAAAAAAATCTATACTAGCTTGGCTCGGCTCGCGACACTCACCTCACCAAGCGTCGTTACTGAGGAACGGGCTTATTTTAGCTGAGGATAATGACTGTACCTGAGTTGCTGTGTGGTCATGATTCACACCAATCATAGTACAAACAATTATTTTGCACAAATTTATTTGTAGTGTTTGTGATATTACATTTTTATAAACAATCTAGGTTGAAGATTTCGGTTGAAAAAAAAAATTCAAAAAAGAACCCCTCAGCGCATACATACGGGAGGGGTAGGTGCAGTCTGGAAGTTTGGGATGATTATACCTCACCACCACAAAATTTAAAACACCTTACCACCGATATATAGATGTATAAATCGATATATATATATATATATATATATATATATATATATACTCAAAGGCAAAAGTTATTGTGACACACAAACAACAAACAGAATCAGTGTTAAACTTTTACTGCCGCGAATGAAATGTTATTACATGGAAAGACAAATGTTTCAAGGTATGGTAACGATCAACAGTCCATAAGAACAGTGCACCTGGCATATGCAAATGAGCCACAACACAAGAGGGGGTTCACAAGCAAGTTCACACAGTCAGTAGCGAGTGTGTCCACCTTGTGCATTGATGCAGGCCTGGCACCTTCGCCTCATTGAGGCCACTAAACGTCGATGAAAGTCCTTGGGAAGATCATTCCATATCCGAGGAAGGATTTGGTGGAGTTCCTGCAGCGTTTTTGGAGGATTCGGATGACGTCATAAACGTCGCTCCATTTCATCCCAGACGTGTTCAATGGGTGACAAATCAGGGGATCTTGCAGGCCAGGGTAACACATTAACATTGTTCTGATTAAGATACTGCTGTACAACTCGAGCAACGTGTGGTCTGGCAATATCGTGTTGAAACGTCACTCTAGGGCCGTTCTGTTGCAAAAACGGTAAAGCGGCCATTTGCAAAATCTCGTCTCGGTACCTCACAGCATTCAAGTTCCCCTCAATCAGAATCATTGGCGTTCTTGCTGCAGCTGTTATCCCACCCCAGATCATAACGCCCCCACCTCCAAAACGATCCCCTTCCAGAACACATGGCCTGATGTAACGTTCACCTGTGCACCTGTAGACATGTGTCCTACCGTCAGCTCGGTGAAGCTGTGCCAAATGGTGTTTCTATGGACGTTGAATCGACGAGCAACATCACGCTGCGAGGTACCAGACTGAAGCATACCTATAGCTCTCCATCTGTCATTTTCCCCGAGGTGTGGCATGTCGAACTTATTCCAAAACGATGAATAGAGGTGTTTTTCTGACTTCTGCACTTCTTAAGACTGCATTGAGTGGAAATGATAAGCGTCTGGTTGTCTGGCCTTTTAAAGTGAACATTGCTGGCCATTTTTCTCGAATATGTCATGCTTCTTGCAAATTTCATGCAATTCGAACAACAACTGCTTGGTTGCGTTTCTTCGACCATTTTAACACACTCTTTCTCTGGTTCAAATCCAAAAATTCATTCACAAGATTACCAATGAAAAAATTCCATGTCACAATAACTTTTGCCTCTGAGTATATATATATATATATATATATATATATACATGTATATATACATATATATATATATACACAAAGAATTAAGTTAAGCACCCCCCCCGTTTTTTTACAACCTCGCACATTACAAGTTTGTTGTCGTCAAAACAGTGTAATATACCCATGATATTGCTATATTTTCTGGAGAAGTGATATTATGGTCACATAAAAACATAACAATCATGCCGTTTTCAATATTTTATTCTGAATAATTTAAGGTGAAATTTTTTGGGAATTTTAGGCATATTTTCACCTCAATTTAAGTATGGAGCTATAGGTCCATCACGGACAGTGTGGATGACGTTTATGTTTTCTAACGTACAGTCATTGTTCTGAGAAGACCTCTAGCGATCTTTGCGTCAATAACGTGTGTAGGACCCACGTGATCGGATCACTGACTCAACCAATCACTTTTTTTCACTTTGATCACTCAATTTCATCAATGGATAATTGCTAATGTCATACCAATCATTATTTGATCTCACATACCTTAGAATATATGCCAATGTATACATATACACAAAGAATATATATTAGGGGGTGCTTACCTTAATTCGTTGTGTAGGGGTGCTTAACTTAATTCTTTGTGTATATGTATGTATTGGCTTATTTGATTGGGTGAATGAAAAGCAACACAAGGTAAATGATAAAGTTACGCCAAACTTTTCAGCTATGAAAATCATCAATGAAGAAAAACATAGATCTCAGCAATTTTATCAGGTAAAGTCATCTTATCAGGTAAAGTCAAACTTATCAGGTAAAGTCAAACGTATCAATTTATCAGACAAAGCATCTATCTTAACAATGACATCGTGATATTGCGAGGATTTATGCTGTTCGAGAAAGAGGGGAAGACAGAGATATAAATCACAGGCAATTGAGCATGGATTAGCTCAATTGAGCTCAATAAAAACTTTATTGAGATTATGTAATCGTGTTGGTTATTGTCCAATGTAGATTATTCCAAAATACATGGCTGCATGGTAGCATCATTGGCTGAGTGTGCGGATGTGCTGCTGATGCAATTCCCTCTGTAGGCTAGGGCAGGAATTTGGATTTTGTTTATGGTGTTGGCGATAGCTCGCCTACTCTTCGCAAAGGATGCCATGGGATCTTCAAGTATATAATTGTATTTAAATAAAAAAAGATTGTAAAGGTATAAAAAATTCATTCCGGAAGTTTACCGCTGTTGACGCAGTGGCTTTTTCACCACCTTATCTAACACATTACATTAGTTATTCATGTCCGTTGTTTGTGTCATTGATGACTTAAGTTTCCTGTTTGGAATGATTTTCAATTTGCTTTATGGCCAGGAAGACAGACAGAGTAAATTAATTATATCATTCCTCTCTGCACATGTACGATCAGGAAAAATTGAGAGCCAAAGTACTGCTAAACACGACAGGTTTGTTTTCCAATTTGTGCTTAAAATATAACATTTAATTGAAATAAAGTTTTTTTCTTGATCGTAAACTGATGTTTGTGGACGGACAGACAGAAGTGAACCAATTGCTTAACCCCCTATGACAAACAGTCCCTATGCAGACATTTCTAACAAAATCTGTGAAGCTCCCATCAGGTTTCCAGCAGATCTCATGATAAATCATAGGAGATTTTTATAAAGGGAAATGGAGGAAAATCCATACATTCAAACCTACTAATGTGACCTGGTGAGTAATTAAGAGGAGGTGTGAAGAAATAACGTTCACCTGAAGCGTTTTCAAAGTTGTTCCAGTTTATCAAATAAATATGAATGCAATCCCTTAACAACATGACTCTTCAGGTCATAAACCCAATAAATGTTTACCAAAGGCTTGCCATAAATCAATTCTATATCCATTGCACACTGTGCACTCACCCTTACATCAACAGTTACCAAAGTTACCTTTGGGTGTACGGAAGGAGACTGGGTCCGATATAGGCCCCATTCCCTTGGCATTCCGTGCCTGGACCTTGAAGTGGTACTGCGTGCTGAGCGTAAGGTCGTGGATCTGGTGCGAGAGGCGGTCACCCACCACAGGCTCGACAATCCAGTCATGCATCTCAGCTGCCTTGTTGGTGGTATAATATACAATGTACCCTGAGGAAATGGAGAGGTGGGATGGTCGTGAATATCCTATTGTAAATACATATGGGCATTCCATCAGGTCCATCAATTCTCTTTATAGAGGAAACTTAGTGCATGTCCAACCTCACTTTGCTGTTCCATTCATGAAAAGAGGCCACCGTCTTCATATGCAATACTAGAACGGAGACCAGTGGAGCACATACCTCCACCAGGCTGTACAGCTTCGGTTTTTATCGCACTGATAGATCCAGTATCTGGATCCAGACTTGAACCAAAACCGAATCATTTTGTCCTTCTCGCACACCCGACCTGTCCACCAAGTTTCGGGAAAATTGCTCCACAACTTTTTGAAATATCCTGCTATATATCGTTTTAGCCCTACTCCTCAATGGTGAAGAATCACTTAAAAAATTTATACTAGCCGGTTCCGAATCCGGATCTTCACCAAAATCCGGCTAGTATCATTTTAAAAATGATTCTTTACCATTGCCATTGGGAGAGAGGACCAAAAACGATACATAGCAGGATATCTCAAAAAGTTAAGGGCGGATTTGGACGAAACCTGGTGGACAGGTTGGGTGTGTGACAAGGACGATTCGATTCGATTTTGGTGAAGATCTGAATATGGAGTCGGATACGAGAGTTATTTAATTTTTAAGTGATTCTTCACCATCGAGGGATCGGGCGAAAAGTGAAATATAATAACATGATATTTATAAAAGTTATGGATGAGTTATGACAAAACTTGGTGGACGAGCTGCTTAGGTGACAAGAACAAGCTGATTAGTTTTGGTTCAGGTCTGAATCCAGATCCGGCGTATCAGTGAGATAGAAAACATAAACTGTTCAGGTTGGCGGAGGTATGTGCTCTACCGAGTGCGGTCTCGTTGACCCTGCTCTCTGCATTGTTAAGCATTTACAGACTATACATTTACATTGCTAATGACATTGCTACATTGAGGTTTTGCACATAATTCCATCTATATATGAGAATTGCAATCAATCTTCATATTAGGAGTGACCTATTTATTACCTCCGCCACCGAAGGTGGGCAGAGGTTATGTTTTCACCCCTGTCTGTCTGTTTGTGAACAGGATATCTCAAAATGTTGTAGACGGATTCGGACGAAATTTGGTGGAGAGGTTAGGTATGTGACAAGGACGAAATGATTAGATTTTGGTGAAGGTATGAATCCGGATCCGGCTACTAGAGTATACCGTAAGTGATTCTTCACCATTGAGACATAGGACAAAACCGATATATAGCACCATATCGGAAAAACATGTGGACGGATTCAGACGAAATTTGTTGGACAGGTTGGGTGTGTGATGAGGACGAATCGATTCAATTTTTGGTGGAGATCTGTGAACTCGATTTCTGAGCTAGCTTTTGATTGGTGAACTAGACATCTGATCTAGCTTTTGATTGGTGAAACAATTTAGTGACCCAATTTGCAAATTATGTTGAAATTTCAAGTCAATCAAATGAAAATTGATGATTTTATGTGACTTTGACCTGTGACCCTTCTTTCACCAAATTATTAATTAGTCTTGTGAAAAACTGATGAAAAATCTCAAATGGTAGTTGTGAATGGCGCGCGCGCGCGCGCGCGCACACACACACACACACACACACACACACACACACACACACACACACACACACACACACACACACACACACACACACACACACTCGATACATTGAGACCTGGGAAGGCTGCATTCAACCTTCTGACACTCACATATACAAACACACACACACATAAATATACATGCACACACACATATACACACACACAAACAAATATACATGCACACACACATATACACTCACACACACAAACATACACACACATACACACATAAATATACACGCACACACAAACATAAATATATATACACACACACACACATATACATAAATACACACACACACACACATACATGCACACACACACACACAGACACACACAGACACACACACACACACACAAACTCGATACATTGAGACCTGGGAAGGCTGCATTCAACCTTCTGACACTCACATATACAAACACACACACACACAAATATACATGCACACACACATATACACACACACAAACAAATATACATGCACACACACATATACACTCACACACACAAACATACACACACACATACACACATAAATATACACGCACACACAGACACACACACAAACAAATATACACGCACACACACACACACAAACATAAATATATACACACACACACACACACACACACACACACACACACACACACACATATATATATACATAAATACACACACACACACACATACATGCACACACACACACAGAGACACACACACACACACACACACACACACACACACACACACACACACACACACACACACACACACACACAGACACACACTTGCAAACCCCACCTCCTGCTGCGTGGGCAAAGGAGCTAAAGATCTAATTCACATTCCAGAAGGTAGATGGCTTGAGGTGAGTTTTGGAATGCAATTATCATTTAACATCGAAATAAAATTTTATTTTCAAAAGGAGTGTCGCTTCGTTCTAACCAATCAACGAGAAATGACTTGGATGCACTATAAAAGCACTATTTTGAATATTGATGAGATTATAGCTATCGCCAGCACCTTGGCCGAATTGAATTTGTACATTATATTGTATAAACCTGTTTGAGGTGTAAGAAACATTTGATTTGTTTTTCATGTTAGTACAAAAACCCTGAAATTATAACATTGGTAGGGACATTAAATTTTATATCGATCAATAATTTGATGATGACATTTTGATGGCAGAGGCCCACACAAGTCTAAATGTGTCCCTGCCAAATTGCAGCTCTAACCTACAGAGGGCACTGCATCAGCAGCACTGCCGCACCACCTGGGAGAACTGATGCTAAGCCGAAGCGACGTGCTGCACGCGAACCCGACGATGATGAGGGCGATGCGATTATAAAATGGTAATGGCGTTCACAGAATCACATGAAGCTTTGTAGAAATTGCAATTGTCACACTATAGAGTAAGGTGATGTGTCATGAAGTAATTTTTTTTTTCTAAAATACCAAATGGTATAATAAAAAGGAAATAACACAATCATAAGAAAATAAATAAAAAATGCAAATGTCTGCTTCAAAATATAAACTCGAAGGTGGTTCGATGTTGCAAGATGTGTGCACCATTTATACGAGAAACTCATAAAGTGCGAGGTGTTTGATGAAACTTCGCCAACTTCTCAAGGTGTTCCCACGCTACGCACATGCACTTGTTGCATCGGATGTGGTTGAAGCCTTCACACCATCTGCGGAGAAATCTTTGAGACGGTTCCACAGCAATTTCAGGACGTGTGCTTTGACCTCTTCTTCTTTGGTAAACTTAATGCCACTCAGACGCTCCTTGAGTGGTGCAAGAAGATTGAAATGGCAAGGTGACGATGCTGAGCTGTAAGGGGTTGATTTGCAACTTCTCAACCTATCTCCGATAACGTATTGGTGGTCACAATTGTTGCGTGATGGAGAACATGCTTTGCTGTCGTCAGCAGGTTGCTTATCACTTCATTGAGGAGCAAGTCACGGAGTATTGCGGATTGATGGTTTTCCCTTGCTCAAAAAAACTCTACATTAGTTAAACTGTGAAGGGCCCAAACACAATGCCATGAGCTTTCCACCTGATGCCTGAACCAGGAAGTTTTTGGTGGTGAAGACCAAAAAATGTCTCCACTCAATTAAGACTCTCAACATTTACAGATGACAACTGAAAACCTCAATAAACCCATCTAATGGACCCTTGCCTTTCTGGCTGTTGCAGATTTTCAATACTCTCGTCTTTGAACCAATTTCTCACAGACAGCGGGCGAGGCATGGATTACCATGGGGACCTGACTGCCACACCACTTCAAAGCAAGGAGTGCAGCATTCTCCAAAAATGTCCTGATGACATACCTCCATACAGCACATGCTGCTTTGCCTTGTGGGGGGAAAGGAAATGTAGTTGTGGACCAATACTATTGGTATTACATTTGCACAGCAGCAGTAATTGTTATACAAATATTCCATTGAGCTAAACCACAAATTTTATAGCATTTGCCATATTTCTGAGAGTGCTTCTAAACAGGTGCAAGCACATTTATCACATGCACCAAAAACATAATCCAGACTGTGAGTGTAGTACCCTGCAGGATATTGAAATACCCGAATTAGATCTCACATCCACAGACTTTGAAGGCCTCAGCTCAAAACGTATGACGATTACCCGCCAAGGCAGTCAGCCAGTATTGCCTTAGGAACGGTTTTGTGAGCCGCCGCTCCGGCTGTAATGGAGTAGTCGACTGCAAGAAGATTAGGATTAGTGAAGGGATCCCTTGCTTTGCTCTGCCGGGAAGTATTTCCTCTCTGTATTAACACCTGGTCACATATAATCCTCCAGTAATGCAATTATTTGGGAAAGGGTACATTTTATAACCACAGACTCCTGTATCTTCACTTGAAAATTCACAAAAGGTAGTGCAAAGAAAAATGAAATGGGTGGAGAGAAAAACCTCAAATGTTGAGAGAATGAAAAGTCTTGCTTGTTGGAGTTATTTCCCAGGTGGGATGGATGTTCCGCGTGTTGGTGAGGTATTACGTGTGGCTTACAAGTGTATGGGAGGTCAAGTCCGCGATATATCAAGCTTCAAACTTTACCACGAGCCAGTAAGACAACCATATAGTATGTTTGATCATTTGCAATATAATAATGCTTTAAATTCATCAGCTTTATATATTCCTTTTTGTGATACCACATAAGGTTTGGGATGAGAACAGTATGTAAGGAAAAACAGTTAGGGTGAAGTAATGCAGTACAATGGAGGAGAATGGAAAAAAATTGAGAAGGAAACGAAGAGGAAGGAAGAAGGAATAGGTTATGAAGGAGAGAGAGAAAAGGAAAAGTATATTTTGACTTTAGAGTACATACTAAGGGGAGGGGAGGTGAATATATTTGGCCATTTTTGTGTATGCCCAATGCCTCTGAGCATCTGAAAAGATTGCCTCTGAGCATGCAGAACCAAAACGATGTTTCAACATCTAAGCGACTTAAATGTCACTGTCACATAAAACGACTTCTATTTATGAGCAATCCTCAAACATCCAAAGCCTGGGCAGCGCAAGCAAAGGCTTAAAAATGTCATCCCATTTGAAATCAGGCTCATCGCAACACTGTGAAGGCTCACAGTCATCAAAGGTATGTTTGGGTAAAGTGGAGATACAGAATGAACTCGTTAGCTCTTGGAGAGTTCAATAAAGGTCACTGTAGAGATATTTCTTAACCAGTGCTTCAAAACTGTCACTAAATATGACAGGTGTAAAAATTAATGAGTTTTTGTGTGTGCGTCAATGGTTGTTATCTCCATATTCGGGTTTCAGAAGGTGGAACGTAGTCCTCCCAGGTCTCGAAATATCCACTCCATTTTGGTTCATGATTCATGGTCCACGCTGTGACGTTTTGTTGTTCTCAAAGTTTTGTTCCGAGGACTCTTTCCAGGATCGTCACCGAGCCCCGGACAGCCTCCATCTGCAGTTCCTTTGTAGCAATATTCCAAGGGATGGATTTTAAGATCTCCGTAAGGGTCTTCTTCATCATCCCATTGCTCCAATTATCACTGACACAATTTCGGCACTCTTCAGATTCCAAAATCTTTTGACTTCATTTTTGAGGTCTTGTTATTTGATCATTTTCTTGATTTCTGTGTTGTTTAGGCCAAAAGCGCTGGATACTGACACCTCAATGAGCAACACCATATTCTCTTTTTTGGACATCAGTACTATATCCGGTCACAAATGTTCACGCCCGATGGGATCATCAGGTCGCAAGTGAGCATTACTTCCTTGTTTTTAATTATTGCTTTTGGTTTATGTTTCCATGAGATTTCTGTAACTGGGATATTTAAATAAAGTTGATTACTCCACATACTTTGTGGTGCTTTTGTGTGTATCGCTGTTCTGACATCAGGTGTTTTTTTATATCCTGATAGGAGGTGGCTCGTGCTTTCTGTTTCTACCCTGTGGAACCTACACTTGTCCAGTTGACTAAGTCCTGCCATTTTCTTAAAGGCCCTGGTCTTGGACATTTATTATGATTCATTCTTAATCTCAGTTGTGTTGACCTCTTCCTAGCCAAACCAATGAGCCTTCTTTGTCGATGCCCAATATGTCCAACTCTTTTTTTTCCTTCCTGCTCTTTCTCCCAGTTGTTGTTCTACCAGTTGTTGGTGTATTTCTGTTGATATTTCACTTTATATTTTTCTTTTGACTTTTTTGCAATCATTGGGCTGCATCCGTTGCTGTTTCGGTTACATGTGTGACATCTTACTGTATATTCACACCTGTTTTTGGAATTTTCCTGCAAGGCAGATTTGGTATACCTTTTTACCTTCGCAAAAGCGGAAGGTTATGTTTTGATCGCTGTGTATTTATTTGTATGTCTGTGTGTGTGTGTGTGTGTATGTTATTCGCATAACTCAAAAAGTATTCAACCGAATTGCATGAAATTTGGTGGGATGATTGGTTATTATACGGGACACATTTGATTAGATTTTGGGAGCAATCGGGTCAAAGGTCAAGGTCAAGGTCACGAAAAGGTCAAAATCGTATTTTTACCATAGCGCGGTCAATTTTTATCCAATTGGCATGCAACTAATGCCAAAATGTTCAGAATTCAATGCCCGATCTTGTGATATACGACATGACCCAGTGAAGACATTACCCTTGTTAGCGGTTGGGGGTCAAAGGTCAGGGGGGTCACGACCTTGCAAAATGTGCGTTTTTTTGTCATAACTCGGTCAATTCTTATCCGATTTGCATGAAATCAGCACCAAACTGTTCACTGTTCTGTTCCCTACACTCCCATGCCAAGTACAGAACAGTAGCTGCGGCGAAGGTATGCGCTCTACCGAGTGCCCGTTCTCGTTTTTTTTTTTTTTGTATACAGAGTCGAGGCTCGTGAAAGAGCTAACATTTATCAAACAAACAAATCAAACAAACAAGCAAACAAAGTATATAAAAAGGGGAGCGGTCGACAAGATGGGGAGAGAAGGGAAGGAAGCACACAAACACAACATTTGAGAGCAGGGACATCGGGAGATGTGTGGGAGGAGGAGGGCCTGGGGGGAGGTAGGATAGGTATAAAACGCAAGGACACCAAGGACTTCCAGGAAAGAAGTTGGCACCTCAAAAAAGTGGATTTGGGGTGAAATTAGCGGGGGTAGAAAAGATCAAGGTTTTGGATTGGGGAAGATAAGAGATGGTGGTGAACAGCCGTTTTAAAGACCTGGAGGGAGGAGTGGGATTGAAGAGAGTGAGGGAGTTTGTTCCAGAGGTGGGAGAAAAGAGGAATGAAGGAGTGAAGGTGAGCAGAGAGTCTTGATTTTGGCAGTTTAACCATAAGAGGGTTGCTGGCAGATCTTGTGCGACCTGTAGGAATATTTGGGGGACAGAGCCCAGAGAGAGCTGGGGGAGCAAGGCCGGAGAGGAGTCGGTAGAAGACGGAAAGACCACCAACCTGCCTGCGGTGAGGAAGTGAAAGGCCCTCGGAGATAGCGTCATTGCGGGAGATTCCCGGCTTGCTGTCTTTGTGTTTGCATACAAACTAGATATGGCAGATATATATATATCTGTCGATGCCTACATCTGTAGTCAACGACATAGACAGACATTGAGATAGAGATGGTGATGGAACATTATTTACACTCACCCGTAATTTTTCCGTTGGCTTCTGAAGGTGGCTGCCAGTTAACGATCACAGTTCGAGCTTTTCCCTCCTTGCTAATGACAGTCAGGTCCTTGGGTGGAGAGCTAGGGACTGTAACACAATATAGTAGTCGTGATATCACACATTTCGGCAGCCACGTTATTGCAGCACAACATTTACGATACAATTTATTACCTTTTTCACCAAATTAGGAACTGGCCAGCTCAAGTAAAAATTTAAACAATATGAGGCATCCGTATCCGTATCCGCAACGCTCTGGAAAGGTGTTTAACACATGCATAGTACTTGATGAAGGCCAACCTGTGCCTATAACGTTAGTATTTGTAATTTTTAAACATAAATGGGTTGTTGTGCCTTTCATTTTCTGAAATAAAGTTTTCACAATTTTTGCAAATATAGATTTATTAAGCACTGATAAATTGGTCTGTGATATTTTTTGTGATACACGCAAAATACCGAATAGACGTTTGTAATGTCTCAATGAAGTATCAATAACATTCATTAAGAATTATACATGAATATGTGTTCAAAAGTTCTGACTCTGTAAATAGCTCTAAAAACGCTGCCAATGAAAGTGCATCACAAAAACAAGGAATGATTTAAAAGTAATATTTTAAAGTAGAACTAACTATATTGCATTAAAACGACTCATATCCTAAAACGTTGTAGAAGTAAATGCTGACCCAAAAGGCCAGTAGGCCCATATGTCTGTACCACATCTACACCCACAAACCCCAACCCAATCACTCAATCCATGAGTGAACTCACCTTCCACAATACCAACCCCTCCCACGCTACAAATCCAATCCAACCCGACGTCCACTCAAAGGGAAGAGGGAAGGTGAACAGTGGGAGGATGCAAGGGATGAAGAGGTACATCACAGACAGGACACCAACAAACAACATTCGGCAATTGTTTCGTTCACTCTTTTTTTCATTTTTTTTTCGAGAGCGGCAGTTAGCTGAAGGTTACAATTGATCCACACAATCAATCTAGACTCTAGAGAGTTGATTCTTTCAAAATCATATATCCATCGTCAATAAAGCAAGCGCCTAGAATTTGCAGCAACAAAAAACACTACTCTGATTCAACAGGGATCTACTAAGTGTGAACTTAAAATAAACTCTAAAGCCAACATATCACTTAATTTAATCCATCATGGTATGTAGTTCATTGGTACAACTACAGGAGCTCACTAGTTTGAAAGTGTATACCACATAATTACAAACTCTCCATCTTATGCCCACCTTCTCATTTCAAAGCCTGATTGGATACCATGTTGAAACGTTGGCTAATTCAGACCGGTATTAAATAATATATGACATTCCAATCAATGAGGGATCTGATTTTTGAAAATCCTGTAAGTTTAATCGATTGGAATTGACCTTTAAAACTTTGATCAGAAACACTTATATGGCTGAAGTTACGTGAATTTAGCATATTCATGACATTTCTCTGCAGTTATCATCCTGGGGACGTTGTGGCTTTTCAAAAAGGTCTTAAATTCAATTTGAGTTTCACATATATTGAACAAAAAAAAAAACTTAATTCTAACAAATCGTCGCTTTTGTATTGGCAAAACTCAGTGAACCAGTGTGTTCTCAGACCTTGTGAATGCCATGCTAAGTGTTGAGAACCATCAGAGTTTGCAGTATCACATCATGCTAGAAACACGTGTGTGTGTGTGTGTGTGTGTGCGTGTGTGTGTGTGTGTGTGTGTGTGTGTGTGTGTGTGTGTGTGTGTAAATAAGAATTATCTAAAATAAATAAATGGACAAATAAATATATATACATACATATGACATGATTTTGAGATATATATATATACAGACTTGGCATTTAATATGGAATTTTTTTTCTTTTCTTGACTTGGGTTTACTTTCTGAACTCGGTATATCAATCTGGCGAGTTTCTTTTACGCTTCGGTGATTTCTTTGTTAAAAGAACCATGTCTCTGATTGTCTCTCGCAGCAAGAAGTCAATAACAGGATTATATCACAGGTGGCATGACAAAATGTACGGACAGGTACATTTGACGATTGGCTTCACAATCGGGTATATAAGGGTTGTTGCGTTCTGTATTAGTGGAAAACAACTGCTGCACGTCTAAAAAAAGTTATTGCCGCTTCTCCTGGAGATGGCCTGTCAACTCGACAATGCTGTTTGTCATTTAGTGGTGGCTTTACGAAATTCCGGCATGAAACAGCGTGCCATTGCTTGGCAGTATGGCATCACTCAAGGTCAGGTGTCAAAGATCCTGAAACGAAATGCTCAGAGGGGTATCCCTACTCCAATACCGAGGCCAGGACGTCCCCGCAGAACCACAAGGAGGGATGATCGCCAGCTGCACTGGTTAGTCCGCAATGGCCGTACCAAGTCAGCTACTCGGCTTCGGGCTGAGTGGCAGCAGCTGACAAATGTGCCTGTATCCAGAAGGCTAGTCGACCAATGACTGGTTCAAGCAGGCTATCGTGCCAGGCGTCCCCTGAGAAAGCCACGTCTGACCAGACAACACCGCCAGCGCCGATTGCAGTGGGCCAGAGAGCACCGTCAATGGCAGCCAGGACACTGGAATCACGTGATCTTCAGTGACGAGTCTAGATTTCTGGTCTATCGTCAAGATGGCCACGTCCGAGTGCGCAGACAAGTGCATGAAACCTACAACGAAGATTGTATAGTGACAAGAGTCCAAGCTGGAGGTGGTGGGGTGACCGTTTGGGTTGCTTTTCATGCAGGGGGCAAAACTGACCTGGTTGTTCTGAATGGAAACCTGAACCAGTTCACGCACAGGGCCATTCTGGAAGAAACATTGCTTCCATTTGTTCGTGCGGCCTTTCGAGGAAATTTTGTCTTCCAAGATGACAATGCACGGCCTCATCATGCTCGCATGATCCAGCACTTTCTTGCTGACCGTGGTGTAGAGCATATGGAGTGGCCTGCCATGTCCCCGGATATGAATCCGATAGAGAACTTGTGGGCAGAATTAACGTGTCAAATCGACAACTTGGACCAGCAGCCTGCCTCTGTGCGTGAATTGCAGCAGGCTATTGTGACTGCATGGCAAGCGATTCCTGTCCAAACCTTGGCAAATCTCGTGAACAGCATGCCTCAATGTGTAAGTGCTCTCCTGAATGCTCGTGGGGCTTACACGAAGTACTGAACTGTAATTTTACTGTCCGTAATCCCAGTCGTAATTTAACTTTTGTTTTTGTTAAAAAAAATTTTGCCTAATGTGCAAAATAAAGAGATACTTCTGGAAAACGTACAGGAGTTTAACATAGTACTGTCCATGAATTGAGTTCGATATCAGTTTACATCACTTTCAAGGATCAATTTATTTGTTTCGAAATGTCAAATGTGGTTTTTGTTTCTTTTAAAGGTCACATTAACAAAATCTAGAATAATTTCAACATAATTCCAATGAACTTTTGGTTCTAAGTCATCTTGAAAAGTAAGTTCACCCCCACAAAAAAAATATTCCATATTAAATGCCAAGTCTGTATGTATATGTATATATATATATATATATATATATATATATAAATATATATATATGTTGTTACGGACCGCGGATAAGATGTTGTTTTGCCGAGCAGATGGCACCGAGGCCGAACAGTTACCCCGACTAACCCGATTCCTGGACGTTGGCCGAAATCGCGCCACAGGTATTCAATTTGGAAACCTCTAAAGCGACCGAATGTAAAGAGGAAGAAGAAGAAGACGTACAGAAGAGTAACAGGATTTATTATTTACACACACTAAGCAAAAGGAGCAGTCAAGGTTATATACAGGGAAAATGGAAAAAGCAGGTGACACAGTGCAAATATTAACTTATACAAGCTTAATTAATACCCAGGGACCCTGGTGTTGGGCTAGCGGCTAGGGTGCCGGCTTAGGATCCTAGGATCCTGGTTTCGAATCCCGGTCAATCGCTGAATTAACACCAGGGGAGTTGACTCAGCCTGTCATCCTTCCGAGGTCGGCTAATTGAGTACCAGTTCACTGGTAATTCCCTGTTTGTCGTTAAAGGCGGCAAAAAGGGTTGGCGTCAGGAAGGGCATCCGGCCGTAAAACATTGCTTCAAAAAGGGGACCGAAAAACAACAACAACCACGGTTCCCGAAAAAGGCCAACCCCCGCTTTGCGGGGAAAAATGGCCTCTAAAGGTGGTTATATATATAATTAATACCCAGGGACAAGACACACAGAACAAACTCACGTACACAAAAGGATGGAAAGGCAGGGATGGTTTGGGACGGCAGAGGAGGGTCCAGGCAGATGGTAGGCGTCGAGGTCCGGCTCCAAGCGCGCGCTCCGATCCATGCTTTGGGGTCGAGGCGAAAACCCGGCAAACGCAGCCTCGCGTCTCACCGACCGGCGATAGGGCCTAGAGGGTGTCGGCCTATTGCCGCAATACAGGCACCCCCTCACGTCTCTCTCTCTCAGTCTTGCTAGATCACGCCTCTCGTTCGTGCCTTCTCACCGACCATGTACCTACTTTATTCAACTCTCATGAACCTTCAAGCAACTCCCTTCACAGAACTCTCACTTCAGAACTCCTTCTGTAGAACTGATCGTGGGGCTCCCTTACTCATCTCTCCCTTGCGCGATCTTCGCACGCATATCTCATCCTCAAGCGTGGGTGTGACACGCCCTCGTCGGTTTTGGTACCGCCCCCCCCCCCCCGTGCTCTGTGACCTTATATGGCAATGCCACGGGCTTGCCTCCTTATTTGGACATGGCGCCGAACGGCGCGCCCCTCGTGGCGAGCTACGGGCTTGTTCCCTTATTTGGGCATGGGGCTGAACAGCCCTGCCCCTCGTGGCGCGCCCTGGGCTTGCCTCTTCCCGGCGACCCCGCCCCTCCTGTTCAAACAGAGCACGGAGCACGTATTCACTATTTGCAGCGAAATGAGAGGGCGCGCACCCCACACTTGTGAAGCTGCTTTACCCAGAGAGGGAGTTTGGGCTGGGAAATGTAATTATTGAAGGGGAGCTATTCTTATTTGATTCTGTGCAATGGAGTGTCAATTAATGGCCAACAGAGCCTTAAACTCACATAGAATAAAGAGATAACTACTTAGAAGGGCTTAAGATTGGCTAGGTGTATGCGATGAATTAATTAAGGGGACGACCTTTGACCTTTACAATTATGGAGGTATTTACAACGATCATGACATTTACAAAGGGTGATCTTTACAACAATTACAAATCCACAACAATATATACATATATATATATGTCAAGTAGTAGATTTGTTATTGCCTAAAGTTCAGTTATAGACGTTGGGTGCTAATGTGTTATGATTTATATGATGTCTAAAAATGCTATTTCATAAAGTAAATAAAGGGTTTTTGCTTCGTTTTAGTTTTGGATGAGGAAAAGCTTAAAATAAGGTCATGCTGAACAAATTGTATACGTGTGCTTTTTTCGAGGCTGGTCGTAAAACCACGCCCACATGCGCTTGTTTTAGCGTAATGCTAGTAGAATGACATGATCGTTAACCATATATATTTTGTTTTAATCTCAGCAACGCATGACTCTGTATAAACATGCTTTGGATTACTCATGTACACAAACCCATAAAATATATGGGTTTGTTTGGCTAAGCATACACTCTCCTCATTGTGAGTTACATTTCTGTTTTCTCGGAGCCCAGAGAAACATTTGGTCCAAATGATAAAGACGGGCTGACTCCCCCGAATGATAACGGTGGGAGGAACCTCTCCCAGTGTTGTTTGTTCCCTCGGAGATTTCCTGATAAAACGTGTCCCTATATAAATGGACTGGGAATCAATGTGTTTTCAGGAAGGCTTGACGTGGCATGTTCTTGCTGTAGATTGCTGTAGACGTCGGTCTCCTCCGGATCCGTATAAGTTGGCTTTAATAAAAAACTGCGTCATTTTTCAGGCTATTTGTGGACTTCTTTGCAAACGAAGAGCTGATTCTTCACAGATGGTACCAGGAGTGGGGTGTCAACAGACGCGGAGGACGGGAAACGGAGCCCGATGGACAGGAGGAAGGCTGACCTGAGGCCGGCGCCGGCACGTTGATTTGATTAAAGGTGGGAGTTGTTTTATATCAGAGGGCTATTATTCCAAATTCGTACCTTCCTCCTTCGAGCGGGTTCAGTCTCCTTGTCTTCCGCGCTGTCTGCACTCGAACAGAAATTGTAAGTAGAGGCTCATTTAGGCCTCAGAATGACGTAGCTTTGTTAAAGCCAGGATAAACAAGTAAGGATAGTAAGAGTAACGTTACAATATTTGCGCTGGATAAACATTAAGGGTAAAAAGCTAAGGATAGATTTTGCGCAGGATATCAGTAAGGATTTAACAGGAAGCTTAAAGTTACAGTTAGCACCAGGAGGGGAAAATGAGGTCGGACAGCCATATAGGCTGAAACCAGGTGGCCAAGATTTTTCCAGGAAGGAACAGCCCAGAGACAAGATGGGGTATGCCATTGCATGCCAGGGAACAAAGGGCTGTGGCTAAACTTAGATAAAAGGCCATAGGTTAACTTAGAAGGCCAAAGGGACATGGCCAGGAAAAGGGAAATGCGCAGGTACCATAGGTTTGACAAGAAGGTAGTGACAACTACGAGGTCAAGCCAGGAAGTTCTAGACAAGAGGTCCAGATAAAGTAGGCCAGGATCTGGTGGACAAGAGAAAATAAATAAGCTCACAGGAAATGGGCCAGGTGAAACAATTAAGGAGGTAGTTAAGCAAGCAAATCAGCGGCTAATGCCGCTCGTCCATAATCCGGACCAAGACCCCGCGAAAGGGGAGGTAGCCACCATGCCCCCACCCCCCCCCAAGACCTGAGCTCAGTCCCGGGGCTCTAGGCAACACCCCAACACCCCCCGCCCTGCCTCCCCTTTCCACCTCAACCCACCCCCCGTCCAAACCCGTCCCAAAAAATCCTTTTCCTTGAATGAGAGACGTAACATGAATGAGGAATGAATGTATATTGGGATGTTAATTGACGTGTGTGTCTGGCCAATGTGTTTGTCTGTGTGTCATGTGCAAAGCAGAGGGTTTCGGTGTGAAACTTTGTAAGCGATCTGCTCGACGTGCGGGAAATTCAGGCCGGGAATGTCCATTTTAGCGTCTATCCGAGAGAACAGGCGAGGTCCTGAACTGAGTCCGGATTTTCATCTGTTTGGGAGTTGTTTGGGAAGCGAATTGATATAAATCGGGTCAGGAAAGCACCCGGAGTGCCCTTGTCGATCTACTGTTGATATGAAGCGGTTTCTTGGAGATGGTTGCAGAATTCGAATCAATATGTGTGTTTTATTTGAATTGAAGAGTTCATTCAATGGCAGATATTGTGGATTGTATGTGTGGGATGTATCGCTGAGGCAGCTCACCTTTGAAATTGGTGTCATATAGTGCATTTTGGGGTCGGGTGCGATGAGGTTGCTCAGAGTGCCGGCGATAACTCGCCCACTCTCAGAGGAAGTGTGTGCCCAAATGCATTGTGGGTCATTTCGACTTTGCTGGATGTCGGACGTTCACATGTCAGTATCTTGTCAGAATCTTCTTCTTCATGTCATGTCCTTCATCCTTCATCTTCTTGTCAGAATTAGACATGAGTCATGAGCCATGTCGGAATAGTGGCCGGCTGCGACATATATGCCAGGCAATGTCACAGGACGAATACGTTATTTAAGATGGATTTATAAGATGGATAGATGGATGGATTTATTTAAGATGGCTAAAATAAACGATTTCAAGACAGAGTAATTAATTTCCGGAGCCAAGTAAGTTCCAACAGGAAGTCTTGTTCATACAGTAAGGTACAGTGCGGAGTGGCGGCTGGAAGATGCATCGAAGCATTTGGGATGATCGATGCGCCGGACAAAGGGTATGCTGGCGAACGATGCTGATAAGGTTAAGTTATTAAAACGCATATGGGTCTGGAGGCAGATAATGTGGGACAAGCTGCCTCACGGGCGCTGCAGGGAGAGTATTTGGAAATTCAATAATTTGAGCAGAAATGTCACGTTTTCAACAGAACGCTGATCCGAGGAAGGAGGACGGTCGAGGTTTCAACTGTCGGTATGTGGTGTGGCTTGTGCCAAGGTGTGGACGCGAGGAGGTGCGTGGATGAAGCGTTGTGCGAACGAGGAAGGATGTGCGATGGGCATTGTGAAGCACGCCTCGTACGGAAGGTCCTTGGACGAAGTGTGACGGTTGTTGGATTCGTAGAAGTTAGCATTATGCTATGTAGAGCCACATTAATGGTCATTTGTCCATTGTCGCCGGACTTGCATTACTTGTGGGATAATAAAGCGCTGGTTACCCCAATTCGAAGTTTGACCTTTTAAAGTTTAGTTGACCTTTGTTCGAGATATGCAAGGGAAAGGTCAGAGGTAATTCACTAACCTTGGAAGAACGACAGGCGGAGTCAGTCTACAGGGTGTTGCTTTAACGACAGGATATATAGGACTTAAATCTGGAGAATATCGGGACATTATATTGTGGGTAAAACCAAAATCATGTACATAATTAGTGGACAGAGAATATCGAGTTTTTTGTTGTTGTGGAAGCGTCAGTCAGGTACAGTACGCTTGGAATTTAATTTAACCGGGTCGAGTACAGTGACGTGTTCGATCGAGCTGTGGGGATTTGAGATGGATTTGAGTCATTGTTCCATGGAGGCAGGTCCGGGGGTTTTGGTCCAGCCTGCAAGGAGTCCAGGGGCTTGTTTTAGGGCTGGGTCGCCAAAAATGGGATGCTGTGCCCATCTGGATGTAAAATTATCCATCAAGGACGGGGAATAATGTGCAGTGTGATTGGGTAAGAGGTAAAGGCCATGAAACACCAACCCCATGAGGAACGAAATAAATGGAGAGATGTTGGGATCACATGATGGTTGGGATTGAAGAACAACCTACTGGGATTTCAAACCTGTGTTTGGGTCTGGGGCAACTGGGTGATGGGCAACAGTGTATGAGTGAGTAATTATGATCTGTTTAAGTGTAAGAGGCGGTGGAGAAGAAAGGGGTGATGAAAAGTTATTTGTTTTAGTGTGAAGTAGGTTGGTTGCTTATTTGTCACAGTAAGACGAGAGTTGTGTTTTTAAGCTTGGTCTTTGAAGGAATGTGTTGATTGGAAAAGTGATTTCTGATCGCTGATCCGATCTGGTTTTGAATTGTTTGATTTAATTTTGAATTGATTGGAGGTAATAAGGATTTGTGTTGATTTCCTGATTTGAGTTCATCTGGAAACGAAGACAGATGGGATTAATGTGTATATCAGGAACAATTTGGAAAAGAAATATGGATATATGACATTACTAAAATATAACCAAGCAATTGAGAGTTCTTGGGTTAATGGGATATAAATAAATGCATCTACAAGTTGATGGTTTATAAAAATTTAGTTCTGGATGATACTTAAACGATGAACAATGTTGGCAATATACAAAGAATGTGACTTGTTTCTGGGGGGAAAACATGTGGTTTAAATTTGGTTGGCTAAGTTTTAAAGATGGAGATGTTTCGCAGAACTCTTATGATTATTTACATGAGTGGTGGACTATTCCATGGCGAAGCATTTTTCAGTTTTTATGATTAAGGTTTAAGGTCTTTATGATCTGTTTAGTGTATTTTTCAAAGGAGAGGGTTTTGGTCAATGATGATGCCAAGATTCCGGATGTGGATACTGGGAAACCATCGATGTTGGGGGGAATGAAGATTAATTCAGATTTAGCGTAGTTAAGTTCGAGGAAGCTGATCTGAAGCTAGAATTTTATTTCAGTTAGGCAGTTTGTCAGGATAGAGTGGGTGGTGGTGGAGCACGATTTGGTGGAGATGAAAAAGCTGGATGTCATCGGTGAAGCAGTGGAATTGGAGACCATGGTGCATTGGCTATGGTGCATGACGGATTAAGTGACCAAGGGGGGATAGGTACAGGACGAAGAGGAGGGGGCCAAGAACTGAACCTTGGGGGACACCTTAAGGGGGAGTGAATTGTGGCGATTAAGCTGTTGTAGATGCTGTCAATTTTGCTTTGGATGAATGGTCCAGGAAGGAAGGAGGGTGCAGGTGGCACCAGGTGTGAGTGCACAGGTGTGCACCAACAGGTGTGTGGAGCAAGGTGGTGGTATCCAGGGAGCTGAGGAGTTTGTTCACGTTGTAAAGTTTGTTTATTTAGTTTGTTTATTGTAGAGAAGAGTGCTTTTGGGATTCCGGAGCCAGAGTGGATAATTTGAGGGTAGTAGGTGGAGTAGAGGACATCTTTGCAGTGCTGTAGGTGGTCCTTGTAGGCTTGGGGGTGAACTAATTTGGGTTTAATAGGCACAAGCTGGTCTAAACAGGGTGAGGAGGATGGTGTGATTGATGATGTCAAAGGAGGCGTTGAGGTGAGGAGGATGAAAATGTTGAGGTTGCCGGCATCAGAGGAGAGAAAAGGTCGCTGGTGATTTTGAGGAGAGCAGTTTCAGTACTGTGGCTGGAGCAGAATCCGGATTGGGATGTTTCATACAGGTTATTGGCAGAGTGGTGATGTTTGAGTTGAGTGGCCACAGCACGTTCCAAAACTTTTGACAGAAAGGGTAGGTTGGAGATGGGTCTGAAGTTATTTAGGGTGTCAGGGTTTAGTCCAGGGTTTTTCTAAAATGGGGGTGAAGTTTCACGAGTTTTTGGGGAAATCGGTATGTGAAGCTGGATTAAGTTGGAACTGCTTGATGAGCCATGGAGATGGATTGGGTTTTGTTGTTGGTTGTCTGGGAGTTCGGTTGTTGCATTGCCAAAGGTTTCTGTGTGGTGGACACACTCGTTGGCTGTTGTCTTGTGTGACGTGGATGGAGATGTATGTGGCTGCGTGTGGCTGCCTGGAGGGGAAGGCGGCTACAGTGGTTGATATTGGTTGTGGGTTGTCCGGGGTGCTTCGATTTGCATAAGGGGTGAAGATTGGGATATTACATTATTTTGAGTAAGTATTGGCATGAGTAATTACAGAAGTAATTATGAGTTATTATGAGTAATTAGTGGTATGAGTATTAGTTATGAGTTCCAGGTGTTGAGCCAGTTATGCTAGTTATCCAGCTAGTTATGAGTAAGTGATTATTTTAGTAAAATTACATGTTTCGCTGTGTTGTTGATCTGGGGACAAGCTAGTTTGATGGGTACCCTGGGGTCTTCGGCGTGTCTATGTGTTTGGCTGTCTGTCACACCGGACTCTTGAATGGGTTTTCATGAGACGAATTTCAGACATAACAGTGAGAATCTATTTTGAGCGAATCACAGTGGGTGAGGAAAACATTGTGTGTGACCAGACACCAGAACTGACCAGAATTGAAATTGGAAGTAGACCAGGTTATTTCTATTATTTGTTTATTCGTGAAAATAAATAAATAATAGGGGGAGGTTCATGGAGGTTAATGGTGGTTTGTTTGTATTAATCGAGGTTAATGGTGGTTTGTGTTTGTGTTAATGGAGGTTAAAGGTGGTTGGTTTGTGGTAATTCTAGTTGAAACTCTCACTGAAGTAATTTTCGTTTATTTTTATTTTTTGATTCGATTTGAGAGTTGAGATGATTGATTTTTTATTAATTTTATAATTTTATTTTTATTGATGTTGGAAACAGGTAATGGGATGCTGAGAGAAGGATTGATGAAACTATGAATTGAATAAAATTGGATCCACTTGGAAAAAAGTGGATTAGGAAATTGGAGACCTGTAGACCAGGCGCTCCCAGGAGACTTGTGGACCAGGTGTTCCACCAGAGGAAAAAGACCAGGTGTTCGTGGAGCACTTCACCTGCAAGAACGCCTTGGAACCAAGGTGGAAGGGACCAGTCCAGGTGTTGCTGACTACACCAACGGCAGTCTTTTGCGAGGGCAAGACTTCGTGGATCCACGCCACGCACTGTAAGTTGGCCATACAAGCACCAGACACCACACCCCCAGAACACAGTAAGGATGGGCCTAATCATAGGTACAATACTATTGATAGCGACAGCAGCTAGGGGAAACTCCGATTCCAATAGATGCGAAAACGAAACCCGACACCTCACCGTAACATGGGGACAAAGAGTATCACTACCATGTTTCGAACAGAAAGCCCTGCACACAAATTGGGTGAACATAAATTGGCTAGCACTGTCGGCAGGGCCTGGACGCGTTGGCATGGTACTACAAAAGCAACGAGAGTTCCGGGAAGACGGGCAAGCTAGCATTAAGACCTTGGCCCAACCAGGATACCAATGGGGAACCCCTGATTTTAAGCTACAAACACGCACACGCCTAGGGAAAGACATGACCATGCAGGTCCGGTGCAGCGTCTGGACCCCTGGCGCGGCCAGGGGCGAAACTAAATACACACCAGGCATCGAATACATACTCACGCCACACCCCCAGAATAAGGCCCCAAAGAAGGGGGAAAACACATATTGGAAAGTGGCCAGAGAGGTGGCAACAATTCAAAATAGGACACACTGCTGGTCGTGCATGCGCTTTCCCCAAGCAGGCACCACAGGAATACACATGATAGTGCTACCCTTGTCCCTCAATGACCTCTGCTCACAACCTATCGATTCCCCATGTTTAGTCACCACGCTGGAAAGAGAAGGGGTTGACAACGGCAAGAGTTGCAATCGACAATTTAATTATCGCCCGTCAATGATTGCCCATGTGGCCGAGAGGCCTGCCCCCGTCTGGGTCAAACCACAGAAAGGGAGGGTCTGCCTCCAGGGTTCCGGCCACTTGCGTATGGGAGAATCAGAATGCGCCTACACTCTCCCCGGGAAGCTGGGACAAGGGAGCTCGGGGATTACATTACGAATAGTACTGCAAGATAAACGCAACCACAACATAACGGCTATAACATTCTCTAGGGGGGTTAGTAGGATTAATGGGGTGGTAAAGGGACTCCAGTGCTTATCCACCCACCTGGTCCCACCCCATGGGACAATGTTTATATGCGGCGACAAGGCTTACCCCTATTTACCAAATAATTGGGGGGGCACATGTTATCTGGGTTCAGTCCTTCCTGACGTTGAGATACTGGATGAGCTAGACCCAAAGTCCTTGGACAGGCGTTATAAGAGGTCAGTCATGAACGAAGATGGAACCACTAAACTACACGGGAGCCTAGGGGAAAAGGTGTTTGGTTTCTTCTTCCCAGGAGCGGGCACAGTCATGGATAGTTTCCGGATAGACAAATTGGCTTTGGCCCTAGAAAAGGCGGCAAACGACACCGCTACGGCTCATGACATACTATTGGATCGATCGGATCGCGCGCGAAAATTCTTATACATTTAGCTGGCTCACTGACTGGTTCCAGGGATGGACGGGCACCATAGTGAAGTGGTTATTGACCGCACTGGCTGTGATAATCGGGGTAGTAATTTGGGGGGCACTAATGAAATCTCTAGTCCTCCTCTGTATGAGAAAGTATTTTACAGGATGGAAAGTGAAGAAGCCGCCGACAACAACTATGGCTCTGACCACAGAGGCCGTCGACCTGAACGGGTCCTTCAACAAGGCAGTTGCGACCAGCGCTCCAGAAAATTGTATTGAATTTTGTGACGACTGTGATACTTGTGTGGATCCCATGTGGGAACTGGCTGCTGCCTGTAACGGTGTATGTGATGACTGTGATACTTGTGCTATAAACCCCTTGCGTGTACTGGCTAACGCTGCTTATGTATTACAAGCTGACAGCTGCACGCCCCCTTCCGACCCAACTATGGATCTGATTGCGACACTGGGTCTGGCGGTTGAGGGACCCGACGCGGATGTCCTAGACCCGCAAGCCGACCAGGCGCCCATGGGAGACTTTGACATAAAGGAAGTCCCTCTCTTTTCTTCAAATGTTTCGGATCTCTTTGATCCACATGTTGCGGATCTCTTTGCTTCAAGTGATTCGGATTCGGATTTTTACGCTCTGTACCCTGACCAGGAAATTGAGACACAAGATACTGACGACATTTTGTATTCCCCAGAACAGCAACACGTGAGGGACCTCATGGGCATGACCGTTGATTAACTTCGAAGATCTGCAAGGACTGCGTCTGCAAAGGGTGGGGGGAGCCAGTTCCGCAGGGGAAGTGATGCACCCTCTGGCGGAGCAGAACCTCATCTGGACCAGACGTCTTCGTTGTGGATCCGAAACGTTAATGAACTTTCATGTTTTGAGCCCTCAGGCTCCGAGCACGCACCACACGACACGTTCGCCAAATGCACGGGCGAGGCGCTTTGGGCGCACGATATGCCCTTGGGAGATACCCGCATTACACAATTATTTTTTCAATACCCGCATTACACAATTATTTTTCAATAAAGCCCAATGTGGCACGTTGTCTCTTAAGATACTTTGTCTCGACGAGACAAGAGGAAGGAATGTCAAGTAGTAGATTTGTTATTGCCTAAAGTTCAGTTATAGACGTTGGGTGCTAATGTGTTATGATTTATATGATGTCTAAAAATGCTATTTCATAAAGTAAATAAAGGGTTTTTGCTTCGTTTTAGTTTTGGATGAGGAAAAGCTTAAAATAAGGTCATGCTGAACAAATTGTATACGTGTGCTTTTTTCGAGGCTGGTCGTAAAACCACGCCCACATGCGCTTGTTTTAGCGTAATGCTAGTAGAATGACATGATCGTTAACCATATATATTTTGTTTTAATCTCAGCAACGCATGACTCTGTATAAACATGCTTTGGATTACTCATGTACACAAACCCATAAAATATATGGGTTTGTTTGGCTAAGCATACACTCTCCTCATTGTGAGTTACATTTCTGTTTTCTCGGAGCCCAGAGAAACATTTGGTCCAAATGATAAAGACGGGCTGACTCCCCCGAATGATAACGGTGGGAGGAACCTCTCCCAGTGTTGTTTGTTCCCTCGGAGATTTCCTGATAAAACGTGTCCCTATATAAATGGACTGGGAATCAATGTGTTTTCAGGAAGGCTTGACGTGGCATGTTCTTGCTGTAGATTGCTGTAGACGTCGGTCTCCTCCGGATCCGTATAAGTTGGCTTTAATAAAAAACTGCGTCATTTTTCAGGCTATTTGTGGACTTCTTTGCAAACGAAGAGCTGATTCTTCACATATATATATATATATATATATATATATATATATGTGTGTGTCACGCTACCACCAGATTCTTGTACCAGATGCGCTAATCATCTACTGGGTATAAACGCCGTTGAAAGGCGGCGCCACGTGTTTCACCGTTTTCGCTTCCGGATTGATCGTTTATCAGCAATAAACTTCCGTAAATATACCTTTATTGGACACAGTTTCGTCTTATATTTCACCCATCGACGGAAAAATATACGATCTTTTGTTCTATGACAGTGGCATTACCTGTTATGACCGTTGAAGCCTGAATTTTGCTTCGGACTCGACGGTCATTTTCCGCGATTCCGCGGCACCAGTCGCCTGGTGGCGCGCTATTCGCTACACGTGTTTGTTTAGATAATGATTAATGATACTGATAATGAATAATACTGATACGTGACTGATAATTATCATCGAGTCATTATCTTGTGAGCCTAATTCACAAAGTACATACAAGTACAGCATTGTTCAGTAAACGATATTCCTTGTCCAGTATCTGAATAAAATATCATGCACACTGGATGCACAGCACTGAGCAGCATGTACAGGTCTTATCAATTGCACAAACTATGATGACTGTCTCAATCATAATAATGATTGAGACAGTCATCATAGTTTGTGCAACTTTATAAATCATCATTATAATGATTGAGACAGTCATCATAGTTTGTGCAATTGACAAGACCTGTACATGCTGCTCAGTGCTGTGCATCCAGTGTGCATGATATTTTATTCATATACTGGACAAGGAATATCGTTTACTGAACAATGCTGTACTTGTATGTATTTTGTGAATTAGGCTCACAAGATAATGACGACCTTTGAATCACACTTCTGGCTGCCAACTTAATATCCCATGGGGTTTTCAAGTGTAAGTAGTTTGATGCCACATGCATTTCTTGTCCTTCATGGATAAGTCAAGCCTAGTGTACATACAACAACAACAACATGCCTTTTTCAGGCCATTTTCCCGATAAGAGCGGGGGTTAGCCTTGCGGTCCCCATGACAATCTTCTCCATTTTGCCCTATTTTCTGCATCTCTCCTTGTTAACCCCCTTGCCCGCATTTCTTCTTCCACCATCTTTAGCCAAGTCTTTCTCGGTCTTCCCCGTCCTCTACCTCCTTCTACATTAATTTCCATCACTCTTCTCAACCAGTCACTTTCATCATTCCTCAACACATGACCAAACCATCGCAACCTGTTCCTCTTCACAGCATCAATCACAGGCTCTATTCCCATCATCTTTCGCAATTCATCATTTGTCTTCCTCTCTCTCAACGATACTCCGCACATCCGTCGAACCATTCGCATTTCCACCCTTTCCAACCTTCGTTGCTGCTCTACGTTCATTACCCATGTCTCTCTCCCATAAATCATAACACTTCTCACACATGCAGCATACACCTTTCCCTTCAGCTTCAACGACACTCCCATCATCAGCACGCCACTCAGTTCCCGAAACTTCTTCCATGCACATCTCACTCGAGCAACCATTGCCGAGTCTGATCCGCCTTCTCCATTCAGCATGTCTCCGAGTTAGCAAAATGTTTTCACACCTTCCAGCTTCATGCCATCTCCAAGATCCAACTCAACATTTCCTCCATCTGCAGCTCCATCTGTGCACACCTTACATTTGAATGTAACTGCCACACTGGTTAATGACCCTCTCAGACCACTACATTTTTGATGAACCCACTCAGCGCACATTGTACATTGAATGGAGTTCACTCCGACACCCTTCCTACACACAGTACAGGGCCACTTCCCAGTTCTTTCCACCTCACCACATTCTTTACCACTTGCCATCACCTTCGTCTTTCCGATATTCACCTTCCGACCTTTTGTCTCCATACATTCCTTCCACTTGCTCATCTTTTCCTTCAGTCCATCCATACCTTCCGCAATCAACACCAGATCATCTGCATACAACAACTCCCATGGTCAACCCTCCTTTACGTTGTGAGCCAGCACCTCCATCACAGCTACAAATAGTCGTGGACTTAGTACCGACCCCTGATGCACTCCCACCTTCACCTCAAACTCACCACTGTTCCCACCCTTCGTCCTTACAGCTGTGCGCGCTCTTTTGTACATTGCCATCACTACTCTGATCAACCATTCCTCCACTCCTAACTTCCTCAATGCCCATGTCAATACTTTGCGTGGAACCTTATCGAATGCTTTCTCCAGATCAACAAACCCAAGAAACAACTTCTTCCTCTTCTCCATGTACTTCTCCTGCAACTGCCTCACAATGAAAAGCGCGTATGTCGTTCCTCTTCCTGGCATAAATCCAAACTGCATTTCGTCGATCTTCACTTTCTTCCTTATCCTCCTCTCCAACACCCTTTCCAATACCTTCATTCCATGCTCCAATAACTTTATCGCTCGGTACGAGCCACACTCCAGAGGGTCACCTTTCCCCTTGTATAGAGGGACGAGGGTACTCAGTTCCCAATCCACTGGAATGCGGCCTTCTTTCACCACCAGATTACAGATCTCTGTCAATCTCTTCACACCCCAACTTCCTGCTGCCTTCAACATATCTCCCACAACTCCCGTCGGCCCTCCGGCTTTTCTACCCTTCATTGCTTTTATCGCTTCCTCAACTTCCTTCTCAGTTATCTTCTCTGCCGGTCCTAAAACTGGGTTAATCTCTATGTTGCCATCCCATTCATTCTCTGTATTCAACAGCATTTCCATATATCTTTTCCATCTTCCTTTAATTCCATCTGGGTCGACAACGATTTGTCCCACTTCATCCTTCAAGCAACTCACCCCCATCACATCACACCTCTCTTTCGCTATCTGCTTTGCAATCCGGAATACTGCTCTTTGACCCTCTTCCAAATCCAAGCGTTCTCCGAACATTTTCCTACATGCCTCCTGCGCCTTTGCTACCTCTTTCTTTGCAGCTTTCCTGGCTGCCTTATAACTTTCATGCTCTGCTGTTTCTGCTCCCGTACCCTTCACCTTCTGCCACTCCTTGAACTTCTTCCTCTTCTCATCAATCCTCTTTCCAACTTCATCATCCCACCACCATGTTTCCGAGTGCCTCGGTGGTCCTTTTGTCCATCCACATACCTCACCAACGGCTCCCAACAGACTAGCTTTCATTGACATCCAACCACTTTCAAGCTCAACCACATCATCCTCGACCCTACTCAGCCTCTCTTTAATGCCTCCCTTACTGTCACCTCTTTCAACCTCCACACCTTCATTCTCGGTTGGTACTTCACCCGCCGAGCTCTCCTCGCACCTTTCACCCTTATGTCGCAGACAACCAAGTGGTGCTGTGAAGCAGCCTCCTCCCCCGGGATCACCTTTGTGTCCCGGAGGTGCCCCCTATCTCGCCTACGCACCATCAGGTAATCAACGGTTGACTAGTCTTGTACATACGTCTTGTAAATGGGGCTTCACCAAACATGTGTGTGAAAATTCTATACATGTAGGCCTACTCGTCATTTTGCCTTGATATTTTGGCATGACAGCTTGGGCTAGCGTACAGATGGCGGGCGATGATTTACAGTATTTGTGTACAGTTGCAATGCAGATTATGCTTGAAGATTCAATGCAGATTATGCTGTACATAATAAATACAGCAGTATTAGAAGAAACATGTGCGTGTTTGTTTCCCATAAATTCCAATTAAAATCAGTGGTGGTCACAACTTATTTGCTCGGAAAAAAAGTGAAAAATACACAATATTGGTAAGGTGCTAAAAAAATAATTGGCACTCGGCCAATAACTCTTATGGTACTTTTATTTACTTTACTTGTCCAACATCATGCTTGAAAAAAACCTTGAAACCCTTGAAATTGATTCTGATTGTAAATTACTGGTTGGTATTTTTTGCGAAATTTTCTAGATTTCCTGGCATGAAAAGTTGAAAAACTTGACATTTTGGGGAACACATGAATATTTAAATTTTTGTTTTAATGAATTTGTAATTGCCCAATTTGACCAACCCTGCTATTTTATGAAGGTACAGGGTTGGTACTTTAATGCTGCAGGTATAACTCGAAATCCATAATTTGAGCATCTGGTACAAGAATCTGGTTGCGTGACACACACATATATATATATCTATATATATACTAGCAGAAGTACCCGGCATTGCCAGGCGGGGGAGGGGAGGGGAGGGGAACGGGGGGGGGAGGGGAGGAGAGAGGAACCGGGGGGAGGGGAGAAGAGTGGGAGGGGGAGGGGGAGAGGGGAGAAGAGGGGGGGATGGGGAGGGTGAGGGATGGGAGGGGGTGGGAGGGGGAGGGTGGGAGGGGGGAGAGGGGGGAGAGGGGGAGGGGGGAGGGGAGGAGGGGGAGGAGGAAGGGGGAGGGGAGGTGGGAGGGGGGAGGAGGGGAGGGGAGGGGGGGAGGAGGGGAGGGGAGGGGGGGAGGAGGGGAGGGGAGGGGGGGAAGGGGGGAGGGGGGAGGGGGGGAGGGGGAAGGGGGGAGGGGGGAGGGGGGAGGGGGGAGGGGGGAAGGGGGGAGGGGGGAAGGGGGGGGAGGGGGGAGGGGGAGGGGAGAAGGGGAGGGGTAGGGTGGAGGGGGTAGGGTGGAGGAGGAAGGGAAGGGGGGGACGGAGGGGGGAGGGGGAAGGGGGGAGGGAAGGGGATGGACAGTCAACAATGACGTTGCAGTTCTCATGGTCAGAGAGCAGCACAACAATCGGACATCGTCCTGCATATTCGCAACAGCACGAAGCGGATTTTGGAGACTCACCAATCCTGTGACGTCCTCCAGTACCGGCGTTGCCGGGCGGGGGGAGACCCGTACATTCCCAACCCGTACATTCGCCCTCTCGACTCAAGCTCACTCGGACAAAAGCCTCGCACAAATTACACCGTGAAGGCCCAATGGTCATGTCTATGCCACAAATCACGGGCGCAATGAATTGAAAATATATAGAACGCTCATACTCCGTGAAAAGTGAAGCCGCCGTGTCGCCATCTTTGTCAGCACGACTCGACCAACTCGCTTCGCGGATCTCGTTTTGTGCGGCAATAAACTGCTCCAATCGGTTACGGAAGGGTTGTGGAAATACGTTTCACAGCTGTTTCAAAGACATTTAATTCATATCGCACAAAATCAATACAAAACACGATCGCATAAAAGGTGAAAAAACGTGCGACGTGTGACGGGATGGAACATCACGTGATCGCTCTGAGCGAAACGGCTCGACCAACTCGCTTCGCGGATCTCGTTTTGTGCGGCAATAAACTGCTCCAATCGGTTACGGAAGGGTTGTGGAAAGACGTTTCACAGCTGTTTCAAAGACATTTAATTCATATCGCACAAAATCGATACAAAACACGATCGCATAAAAGGTGAAAAAACGTGTGACGTGTGATGGGATGGAACATCACGTGATCGCTCTGAGCGAATCAGTCTGGCGGCGGAAATGGACCATCACGTGATCGCTCTGAGCGAATCAGCGAGCTGCTCTGGAACCGGCTGAGATTAGCAGGTACTTCGCTGAAATGCGCTGAGGTAAATATGAATAAAAAATATGGATCGTCAAATATTTTGAGTTCGGCCATGTTCGTCCCACGCTCAATGGCCATGTCTATGTCAAATATCAAGCACGTAAGCCTCTCCGTTTAGGAGTCTATCGGTAACATCACACACACACACACACAAACTGTGTTTTATAGATACATACATATATATATATATATATATATATATATATATATATATATATATATATATATATATATATATATACTGTATATATATATATACTGTATATATATATATATATATATATATATATATATATATATATATATATATATATATATATATATATATATATATATATATATTGTTGTGGTGTCTGCCGCCGGCCTTCTCCCCTTAAAAAGGGGGGATTAGTCCCCTTGTCTTGACTCACCTGGTGCGACCCGGGACCTATTACGTCCCTTCCGGACAGCGCTAAATAGGGTTGCAGGACCAAGTTCGCTGTTACCTAAGTACTAGCGCTGCCCTGGAAGCGAGGAAATAAGCCCCGCACGAACCACGTGTGTCGATGATACGCCGAGCGGTTTGCGTACATGTGATTCATGCTATTATTAATTACTAGACCCCGATTCAAGCGGTTCTTATTCGTACCAAGCTTAGTCCATGGAGAAATCACAGGTACGATCGAATCAGAAGGAAGAACAGAATTTATTTACACCATACAATGGTAGAAGAAAAGGGGACACAGAGCAGCCTTATACAGTCTTACTTAATACCCAGGACAAACGGGCCCGTCTCACACACACGCTCACACGGGGATTGCTGGTGGGCAGGTTGATGTTCACCAGCGCGTCCAGGGATGGCTTCCGTGCAGCTCTCACTCCGGTCCCCGGCACGTCCCTTGGAGATGGAAGTAGGTGAAGGCAGGAGCTCGCCGGGTGTCGTCTGAACGGAGCGGCTTATCACGGGGCGAATGGTAGGGAGCAGACTTTGGCGTGGCTGGCGGTTATTCAATTGCGGCTATGGCCGCGCTTACTCACGTGGCTGGAAATGCGCTATATGCGTTACCGGCGCGTCTGGCTGCGCCCGCGTACTTTGTACAGTTCAACGCCTATTCTTCTCTCTCTCTGCGCAAGTCCTCAAACAACGCGCGTATCCTCTACGAGTCCTTCCCATTCAAGTGTTTCTGCGCTAGTCCTTTACGAGCAAGTCCCTCCCAACAAGTCCTCTTGCAAAAACCCTTCAAGTCCTGTCGAGGGCTTTTCACATGGGCTTTTATAGACCCGCCCCGCGAACCCTCTGGAACTCACCAGATGCGCTTCACCACGCCATTCCGCTCGAGCTCTGATTGGCTGGTGGCTCTTACCGTCATCGCTCTGCCGCTCCCGACCTCAACGCCGCCCCCACCTTTTTAGGCCTACCTCGTGTTACTCGACTAGTGGGCAGCCAAATGGGGCGTGGGATGGATTACGCCCATAGAGGTAGAATTGGAGGGTGGACGCAAAATGAATGTAATGGCCTATTCTCCGGTCTTTACACAACGCAGGCACTAAGAGGGGAAATGGCCTATTCTTACACATACTAAGACATAACTATTCTACAAATGGGTCTTTATGTTGCTCGTGTGACTAACTATGGGGGGCAACCCTTTAACCTTTAATGACTTCAATGTGCCAATCTCAAAACCGCAGCACTGCCCCCCTCCCTTGCCAGACTCATCCCCGAGTCGAACGCACACAAGTGAGAACGACCGGTTTTGAGAAAGGTTTTGGACTAGTTTTTAAATTATGTGTGACACTTAGATGTGGTTTCCCTCTAACATTTAATCTAACTCCCTGTATGTGACAGTTTTACAACACTAGATATGTCCCACCTACTGCGTTGTGTAACTAACTCGAACCGACTCACACCCACAGCTAACCGAATTGCGGAATGGTTTTGAAACTAAACATAAAGCCTGTGGGTAGCATCTTATTTACAACACTAAACCTAATTACAGACTTGGCATTTAATATGGAATATATATTTTTTCTTGACTTGGGTTTACTTTCTGACCTCAGTATATCAATCTGGTGAGTTTCTTTTACCCTCCGGTGATGTCTTTGTTGAAAGAACCATGTCACTGATTGTCTTTCGCAGCAAGAAGTCAATAACAGGATTATATCACAGGTGGCGTGACAAAATGTAAGGACAGGTACATTTGACGATTGGCTTCACAATCGGGTATATAAGGGTTGTTGCGTTCTGTATTCGTGGAAAACAACTGCTGCACGTCTACAAAAGTTATTGCCGCTTCCTCTGGAGATGGTCCATCAACTTGACAATGCTGTTTGTCATGGAGTGGTGGCTTTACGAAATTCTGGCATGAAACAGCATGCTATTGCTCGGCAGTATGGCATCACTCAAGGTCAGGTGTCAAATATCATGAAACGAAATGCTCAGAGGGGTGTCCCTACTCCAATACCGAGGCCAGGACGTCCATGCAGAACCACAAGGAGAGATGATCGCCAGCTGCACCGGTTAGTCTGCAATGGCCGTACCAAGTCAGCTAATCGGCTTATGGCTGAGTGGCAGCAACTGACAAATGTGCCTGTATCCAGAAGGCTAGTCAACCAACGACTGGTTCAAGCAGGCTATCATGCAAGGCGTCCCCTGAGAAAGCCACGCCTGACCAGACAACACAGCCAGCGCCAATTGCAGTGGGCCAGAGAGCACCGTCAATGGCAGCCAGGACACTGGAATCACGTGACCTTCAGTGACGGGTCTAGATTTCTGGTCTATCGTCAAGATGGCCGCGTCCGAGTGCACAGACAAGTGCATGTAGCCCACAACGAAGATTGTATAGTGCCAAGAGTCCAAGCTGGAAGTGGTGGGGTGACCGTTTGGGCTGCTTTTCATGCAGGGGGCAAAACTGACCTGGATGTTCTGAATGGAAACCTGAACCAGTTCAAGTACAGGGTCATTCTGGAAGAAACATTGCTTCCATTTGCTCGTGCAGCCTTTCGAGGAAACTTTGTCGTCCAAGATGACAATGCACGGCCTCATCATGCTCGCTTGATCCAACACTTTCTTGCTGACCGTGGTGTAGAGCATATGGAGTGGCCTGCCATGTCCCCGGATATTAAATCCGATAGAGAACTTGTGGGCAGAATTAACGTGTCAAATCGACAACTTGGACCAGCAGCCTGCCTCTGTGCGTGAATTGCAGCAGGCTATTGTGACTGCATGGCAAGCGATTCCTGTCCAAACCTTGGCAAATCTCGTGAACAGCATGCCTCAACGTGTACGTGCTCTCCTGAATGCTCGTGGGGGTTACACGAAGTACTGAACTGTAATTTTACTGTCCGTAATCCCAGTCGTAATTTAACTTTTGTAAAAAAATTTGCCTAATGTGCAAAATAAAGAGATACTTCTGGAAAACGCACATAAGTTTAACACAGTACTGTCCGTGAATTGAGTTCGATATCAGTTTACTTCACTTTCAAGGATAAATTTATTTGCTTCGAAATGTCAAATGTGGTTTTTGTTTCTTTTAAAGGTCACATTAACAAAATCTTGAATAATTTCAACATAATTCCAATGAACTTTTGGTTCTAAATCATCTTGAAAAGTAAGTTCACCCCCACAAAAAAAATATTCCATATTAAATGCCAAGTCTGTGTGTGTGTGTGTGTGTGTGTGTGTGTGTGTGTGTGTGTGTGTGTGTGTGTGTGTGTGTGTGTGTGTATATATATATATATATTTATATATATATATATATATATATATATATATATATATATATATATATATATATATATATGTATATATATATATATATATATATGTATATATATATACAGCAATACCCCGTTTTACGCCATTTCAACCTACGTCAAATCTGACTTTACGCCACTCTTCCCGAGTAAATTTCAGTTCAGCGAACGTCATTATGTGCAACTTTACGTCACTCCTACATCATAATAGGACGTGAAAAAAATTAATTTTTCCTGAAAAATATATTTAAAATAAATAAAATAGTACATAAATCAACAATAAAAGAAGCTAAAAAACAATTTAAAATACAATATAAAGCACATTCAAAATATTTTAAAATGTACGTACAGTATACTGTACGTACGCGTAGCTGCTGGTTCTCATTCAAAACAAAGGCGACGCCATATGCATTTTGTCCTGTGCTGCGGTCGCGTGCTTGCTTTGCATTTCATTGGCATTTTTGTGATTATTCCTTTACTGTGTAAAACAACCAACGTAACGTGGCAACGGCGAAACATGACGACGATGCTGACTCGGACGACCGTCCGTGGCAGACGTCACGTCATGTCACCGTGCAGAGAGTGCAATGTCTGCGACGAGGTCAGGCCCCATGGCCGATGGTCCATGTGAAACGAACGACCATGTCATGCCTCGAGCCGGGGTGCCTCGTCGGGCACCTCGCTGGCATCCGGCGTCGACGAACCGATCGACGTGTGCATGTGCACATGTGCATGGATTTGCAAATGCCTGCCTGTGCATCGTCGTTTCTGCGCATATCGCATCGTCCAAAAAAAAGAAGCACGCAACTTCGGCCGCTCGAGGAAAGACGAGGCACGCCTACGATTCCGAAGCGAGCGTCGATCCCCGGGGCCGCCGGGTTCACGGAACCCTGAGCTCGTTCGTTCGTCACAGACGACACGACACGACCACCGGTGAAACTGCTCGGACACGTTGGGTAAAGCACGCCGTGGTGAAGGGGGCCGTGGAGCCACTCGGCACACAAGCCAGCTCACGGTCGACATGTCCGTGCCGGTCACCCCGTTCGAGGAGAAGACCCGACCAATAGAAAACAATGGAGGGACTCCCGACAGGGAGCGGCAAAGATTCAGGGTGAAGCCGCAGCCTCCTCCAGTTATTTACTCCAGTTTTACGGTGTTTGTCTTCATTTTAAGGCATTTTAAAGACATTACGCCCGGTTTACGTCAAAAACTGAGTTACGTCACGGCTAATGGAACCAATTAATGACGTATATTGCTGTATATATGTGTGTGTATACATATATATATATATATATATATATATACAGAGTTGGCATTTAATATGGAATATTTTTTTTGTGGGGGTGAACTTACTTTTCAAGATGTCTTAGAACCAAAAGTTCATTGGAATTATGTCGAAATTATTCCAGATTTTGTTAATGTGACCTTATAAAGAAACAAAAACCACATTTGACATTTCGAAACAAATAAATTGATCCTTGAAAGTGATGAAACTGATATCGAACTCAATTCATGGACAGTACTGTGTTAAACGTATGTACGTTTTCCAGAAGTATCTCTTTATTTTGCACATTAGCCAAAAATTTTTTTTGACAAAAACAAAAGTTAAATTACGACTGGGATTACGGGC
>NC_136262.1:70160583-70175583 GCF_964187855.1 Myxine glutinosa
GATATGAATCCCATAGAGAACTTGTGGGCAGAATTAACGCGTCAAATCAACCACTTGGACCAGCAGCTGACCTCTGTCCGTGAATTGCAGCAGGCTATTGTCACTGCATGGCAAGCGATTCCTGTCCAAACCTTGGCAAATCTCGTGAACAGCATGCCTCAACGTCTACGTGCTCTCCTGAATGCTCGTGGGGGTTACACGAAGTACTGAACTGTAATTTTACTGTCCGTAATCCCAGTCGTAATTTAACTTTTGTTTTTGTTAAAAAAAATTTTGGCTAATGTGCAAAATAAAGAGATACTTCTGGAAAACGTACAGAAGTTTAACACAGTACTGTCCATGAATTGAGTTCGATATCAGTTTACATCACTTTCAAGGATCAATTTATTTGTTTCGAAATGTCAAATGTGGTTTTTGTTTCTTTTAAAGGTCACATTAACAAAATCTAGAATAATTTCAACATAATTCCAATGAACTTTTGGTTCTAAGACATCTTGAAAAGTAAGTTCACCCCCACAAAAAAAATATTCCATATTAAATGCCAAGTCTGTATATACACATATATAGTTACGGTTTTCCGCCACCCTTTTTCCCCTTACCAAGGGGGGATTAAGCCCCTTGTTCTTTCTGTGCTTGGCGGAACCGAGAGACTTGAAACGCCTCTTCCGGGCAAATGCAAGGTAGGGTTTCAGGACCAAGTCTCGCTCGTACCTAAATCCCTGCACCGCCACGGAAGCGGGGAAGCAAGCCTCGCACGAGCCACGTGTGATTTGGGTACACCGAGCGGATTGAGTACCACGTGGTCCGTGCAGTTTTCTAGTAGTGGAACCCGATTTGAGCGATTCAACTCATACCACGCTTTGTAAATGAGGAAATCACAAGAACGATCGAATGGAAGGATGAACACAGGTTTAATTATTATTCCCACAAGTATGTACAATGATCGGTAGACGCAGAGACACAGAGCAGCACTTAAACAGTCTTATTCTCAACTCCCAGACCCGGGCCCGTCACACTCACACAGGGAATTGCAGGCAGGTTGATGTTCAGAGCCAAACGCGCCGACGTGGTCGTCCAGGAACGGCCCCGTCCGGCTCTCCACGGTCCCAGCACGTCCCGCGAGGAAGGCAAGCAGGCGGTGGAAGGATCCTCGTAGCGCGTCTCCCGAACAAAAGCAGACAATGAGGTAGGAAGGAAAAGTACGCGTCTCTCAGCACGGCTGGCGGTTACACAGCGCGTTATCACTCGGGTAACTCAATGCACTATAATGGCTCAGCTTCAAGCTCAACCGAGCCTCACTTTCATATGAGCGCGTATCCTGGTTCATGCGAGTCTTTCTCCACTCAATGCCAACTCAGTCCTCGTACCTCAATTGCTGCTCGGACTCCACTGCTCACCGCGCGCTCTCTCCAACTGCTCGCGAGTCCTCCTGGGGGCTTTGCGCAACCGCTTATATTCATACGCCCCAAACCTTCTCGAACCTTCCAACCATGCCCTGTGACACAGTGCTGCCGCCACACCCTTTGAGCCCTGATTGGCGGCTCGCGCTTACCGTCAGCTCCTCTGCTGCCCTCATTCGGTCCCGCCCCGACCCTCCTAGGCCTGCCTCGTGTTAATTCGCGCCAAAAGAACCAAAGACAGCACGAAGAGGCATGAGGCTCGGGAGGCGGGATAAGGCAATGGAAGTAGGAGAAGGACCTATTCTCCTTACTCTACTCAACGCAGAACTAACATAGGAAAAGGACTATTCTCACAAATACAAAGAGATAACTACACTATCGCGAGGCTTCATGTTGTTTGTATGACTAACTATGAGGGGGAAATTTAACCTTTATTATACTGACTGTTACCAAAACTCAAAACCGCAACAATATATATATACCTATATATATATGTACATACATACATACATACATACATACATACATATACACACACACACACACACACACACACACACACACACACACACACACACACACACACACACACACACACACACACACACCATGGTCGATACAATGAGACCTGGGAAGGCTCCTTTCCACCTTCTGAAACCCGCATTTGGAGATAACAACCAACAACACACACACACACACAGCCATGAGCTGAAGGTGTATTACGGTATGATGTACGAGTGCGCAATGAAATTAAAGTGTCACATTTCATTTCATTGCCATCTCTGCCTTGTGATGAAATTCGCTGGTACCCGTAAGATAAGTGTTGGCTGGTAATGACTACGATTCTATTCACCCACCTGACAACTGCCAATCCAAAGAGTGTTCGTTAGCTGCTCCCTGCTGTTCTCGTCTAATTTGCAGATTTCTCCTCATCTCAGAAACTTACCGCTACAGCCTTAAATAAAGTTCATGCTGAGTGACAAGGAAAGACCTTCAATCCAATTGGAAAGCCAATGTTCATTTTGGCTCTTCAGAGCTAAAAGGTGATACATGACTGAGAAAATAGCTTTACATCACTCAGTTTGTACAATCTGCCATTCACGAAAATTTTAAATCATACATCACTGTTCTGGAGGGCACAACACAATGCTTGCCACCATATTGGTTATGCCCACAATGCATTCATTGTGTGACGGCTTGCTGGGGTGGGGTTGCCACTGCACGGAACATTGTTTTAGCCGTTTCCTCTAATGAAAGGGAATAATATGATTAAATGTGAAGGTATACCTTGCATCAGCCTTCTATTACTGTATACCTAAGGCACTTACAAACTGGAGAGTTCAGAGAACACCTTTCCCCACATAGTCTTGAGAAAAGGACATGGGAAGGATCTTTTCAACACTTGCTTTGCATTTCCCAGCAGGACCTATATTAGCTACGTTCAGGAAATTTGAATAGCAGGCACGATGGCAACAATACGTAGCTGATGGGTCAAACTGAACAGTCCAGAGCTGAAACTTCTGTCAACTATTCTCGGAGAAACTGACAATTTTGGAACAATCTTTGAGAAAAATTATGCACAAAACAAACAGATCGTTGCATCACTAGGTGCCACCATTTTGGCTGAATCTCACCATAACTCCGCCGAGAGATAGCACGGCAAATTTGATTGGTCGAGATGGCGTACAATTTTGCCCAAGTACTGCTAAACCAAAGCTTTTTGGAAATGCAAAGAAGGCAATTTGTATTCTGCAGTGTTAATATATACAGTATAAATCAATTGAAATAAAATAAAAGTTTAAAAGGCTGTAAAAAACATAGGGGCAATACCCCTGGCGCTCACCTGGTAAATAAACAGTATATTGCACTGACTAAAAGGTATTTTAAAATAATTTCAATGGTTGCTAGAAGACAGGGCAGCATGTAGAATCATACGAACATAATCCTAAGACTTTAAAACAAACAAGCAAACAAACAAACAAAATACCTATCTTGGGGCAAACCCCCGCCCCCCCCCCCCCCACTCCCACCTCGTGTACCTCCTCAGACGCCAATTTTTCTAATGCCTTGAACAAACATTGGTACATCATGGGTGATGAAGTTTGTGGTAACGTTTCATCGAAAATGCGTGTGTAGTTTCTGAGAAGAAAGCAAATACCTATTTTGGGGGGCAATCCCCCCGTAGTCCCCCAAAGGGGCGGATTATTTTTTAATGTCGTGAATAAACTTTGATACAGCACAGGTGGTGAAGGTTGTGGTCAAGTTTCATTAAAATCGTGTGTGTAGTTTCAGAGGAAAAAGCAAATTCCTATTCTGTGGGGTCAAACCCGGATGCACTTTGACCCCGGTAAACCCCCTTAGACCCCGACTTTTTTTTAATGCCGTGAACAAACTTTAGCCGCAGCACAACAAATATGATCTGTGCCAAGTTTGGTCATAATCCCTTCAGCGGTTTCGGAGAAGAAGTTGCAAGTGTTTATGGACGGACTGACGGACGGACGGACAACGTACCATCGCATAAGCTCCCCTGAACTTAGTTCCAGTTGAGCTAAAAACAAAACAAAGCTTTGAATCGGAAGTTTACCGCCACTGGTGTCCGCCACTCTTTAATACAACCTTATTTAACATGTAAAATTAATTGTTCGTGTCTGTTGTTTGTGTACTTCATGACATTCTTACAAACAGTAAGATTCCTGTTTGGAATGATTTTCAATTGTGTCTGATTATGTCTGCCAGGCAGACATACTGAAGTAATTATCTTACTCCTCTCTGTGCATGCACGATCGGGACGAGATCGGGACGTACAATTTGCCAAATTCAGAGCCAAAATCCTGCTAAACTGTGGGTTCGTGTTCCGAATCATGTTCCGATTCATGTTCTACAGTGCTCAAAAAGGAATTCAATTGAAGTTGTTCCTCGATCATAGAAACAGAATGATGGACAGACAGAGTGAACCAATTGCTTAACCCCGCTTGCACCACACGCACTGAGTGATAAGGAACAAGGGTCATTCCAAACCAACTCATCCAGAGGTGTTGCTCGACCCTCTCAGATTTTGCAAGAACAATTCACCTGGGGATTTTCGGGTCCGCCAAGTTTAAGAAATGCCAGTGATTCTTTAAAAAAAAGTTTTTTCCCCTTTGACCTGTGACCTGGCAAAGGTCAAGGAAAAGTGAAAAAGTGGCCTTGACCAGAAAAATCACCCGAGCCCAACTTGCATGCTATAACCATGCGTAGCACCTCATTCGACAAACAATCAATAAAGTTTTCAAGGAAAAACATCAGTGGCCTCTAACTCACTTTTGGCAAGTGTCAGACAAGGGCAAGTTTTGGCAAGTTGATTTTGGTCATTAACCCCTTCAGAATTGTTTTGTTTTTTTGCTATTTTAACATATTTTGGCCAAAATAACTCATGTGGGGCTCCATAAAAATCATCCACATCTATAAAAGTAGATCTTGATGAGATCTATAAGAATCAATCAAAATATTTTGCTATCCGTGGATTTTGCATCTTTCAAGTTGCATTTGTCATGGATTCAAGCATTGCTTATTGTCACTTTGGTGAGGTTAAAGAAGCACATAGTCCCAACTAAACTGGCGGTTCACTTCCATTTTGCATTGTCTGGGGTTAGATCTAAAATAAAAAGTGACAGTGCTTTTAGTGGCGAGATTAAAATGTTATTTTTAAAAGGGAAATTAAAAATAAAATTTATGATGATCATTCTTGAAATCAGCGTGCCCGAACACCTCCAGGTCAATATTTCCAGCATAATCTGATAGGGCCAGGTAATAAAAAATGCCCCTTTTCTGGTTGAGTTGGCTTGGAATGACCAACAACGACAAGTCGTTCTGATAATTGGCAAATTCTCCACTTAGCAATGTTGTATGAAAAATGATCCATGGAGTAGCAAATGAAACTTCTGTGACTGTGCCAGTAATTTATATGAAGGCCGCCATTTCTTGTGTCGTCTTGTCCACAATTGGTTGCAAAACACATGTGATGTTGCTCACAATCACACACTCACAAATACTTGGGTGTTCCCAAATGCGTGATGATCAGACACATTCAATAGTCACATGGTCATTCCATCCTCTATACCCCAATTAAAATGAGAAAATACAAGAAGATACAATTGACTTGAACACAGGAGGACATTTGGCCCATCATGCCTGTGGCTTTATCAACACCACATTAATCCATTACTTAATCTAACCAAGGAGGGGGGGGGGGGCGGAGGAGGGGGAGTTTCCGGGTAGGTGGTGGGAGGGGCAGAAGAGGAGTGGGGAAAAAACTGCAACAGGCAAAGGGGCATCACTAGGGTGTCTTATTAATCAATATGGGGGTTGAGGAAGCTGAAGACGGTTGTCGGTAGCGGAGGAACAAATATCAAGGCACTTTCACTTTCTGACAAGACTCCGTCGCAAACATTGTAACCAGTCATCCATACCTAAGCTCAGTGGTAGAAAAGGATGGGCCAGAGAAAGAGACGATTATATAGGCTAGGTTCTAACCCTCTTGGGATAAGTAAATCACACCATTGTTCAATATCCAAGGAAATGCCATGAAAGTAAGCACATTTTGGGTACTGAGACACATTGTACAGCATGGGTGAGTAAGAAGTGAATATGCATGAAAATGTTGCAGTGAAAAAGATTTATAAATATCTAAATATATTTGAAGGCATTCCTACCGGCCTCCTTGGTGGTGACTTGGGCAGTCATGCTCCACGTGCTGGATGTGCGACCCTTCGTGACCATGACAGAAAATTCATAAAACGTGCTGGGCTTCAAACCATCCACCAGGAAGGACAATGCCGTTGTGTTGGCCATCTTTGGGAATACGAGTCAATAAGCAGTAGAAAGATATGGACACGAAAGCCGACCAACGACAAGCATGTTATTCATAATGACCTCTTTAGGAGAGTTAGTGTGGCGGATATAACTAGAAAGCATCCCGAAATGCAAAGCCGGTCCACGTCCGCTTGACAAACTCAACAGCTAAAAAAAAAAAGGAAAAATTGATAAATATTAGTGTTCTCTTGAAAATGGGATGACAAAAGCTGAAATAAAAAAATAGATATGGCCTGGACAAACACACACACACACACACACAAACACACACACACACACACACACACACACACACACACACCTTATTGCGTAGGCGGATGGGCGAACAAACACCTGTACATAAGATCTGAGTAGTCTTTTTATAATATCCCATTTCAAGAGCTGCTTGCAACGAAAAATTCACGAATGCATTGTGACTCAAATCTAAAACTTGATAGGGGCCATGAAAAAAATTGCATATGTAACTACCAGGAGTGCATTTTTTGCACCCCCTTTAAAATCTCTGCATGTCAACTGAAGGAGAGTCAACAAGTCCCCTCCCCCCACCCCCCAATGGAAGAGGTCCTGCATCAGCAAAGCTCAACACGAGTGTCATTCCTTTTCCATGTATAGTTTCTTGCCATAGTCACATTTTCTCCATGCTAGTTTCCTGATGTCGTTGGATTAGACATATATTTTTCTGTTCTCAAATGTTTTCAAGGAGGAGGGGGGCTTTAACTTTTTTTTGATACTCCATCCTTGCATCCACCCTCTTAACTTACTCTTTCCACCCCCACCTCGACACCACCCTCCCTCATGTGCAGGAATACATCAATGAACCCCATATCAGAAAAGATAATCAATCATGAATCCTGACACATGTCCCATTTGAAAACTCAAAGCTGAAGGTCAATGATAATTAGGATACATCGAAACGTTTTTGAGATAAAATTATGGCAAACCTTGTACTTGACATTGGTGGAAAAATAGGTCTTCCAGCGGACTGTGTAGATGCGTGCATCTCCTGGGTGATGGCCCTTGGCCAACGAATTGTCAGCCCAGGTAACTTTGATGGCATCTGTTGACAAAACTGTAGCTTGGACTCCCACAGGAGGGAACATTGGAGATAATGGGTCAGGAGCAGCCGTGAAGGGATCAGGATACAACACAAAGAGATCTTCTTCCGAAGGATCTGCAGGATCTGAGGATCATCAAAAGCGGGGGAATTGGAATGAAGATTTGCCACATTTATTATCGCAAGTGGTAAGAAAGGTGAATGGTGTACAGGAAAAGAGTTGGATTAAAATAGGAGAGCTCATGTAATGAGATAGGGAATGTTTTAAGGAGGAGGAACATGGTGGATGTGGACACAGAGTGGAAGAAGATATTTCAGATTCGCATTTTGAAAACACACCTGAGATAAACAGTAATTTTGGAATCATCATACTATAATTTGAGAAGTCTGTTTGTTTGTGTATTTGTTTGTTTGGCATCTATTAGTCCGTCAGGTGGAGGGGTCCATCTGTACCAACTGGGTGGTCAAGATTCATTGGCATAATTTGATAGCACTGTGTGTCAGGATACCATTTATGCCTGGTAGGAGTTTCAAATGAGTAGCTGTCATTTCAAAATTAGTTGCTCAAAGGACCCTCTATCAGTTCGATGTCTAGTACAAATGTCCTTGGAAGTCATTTACACTCCAAAGGATTCTGGTCATATATGTGATGACTGAATATAAGATGCATATAAATAAGGTACCAAATGAAAGCTTACACCCCGCTGGTACCTCTAAATGCTATTCTTTAATTTCTAAAGTATAGAAAATAAAATATACATTTCTCACCAGTATACAATCACGTGAAAAAGTAAGTACACCCCATGTAAAGTTTTGACTTTTTCAACATATTTCAACATACAGCTATTTGATCTTCATTTCAACAATATTGATAGATAAAGGTGATATAATATAACAAATATCATGAAACATTTACATTTTGTAGTCCATTGTATAATTTAAATAAACATAAATGCAAATTTCGCATGTGGAAAAAGTAAGTACACCCTTGGCTCTAATAGGTGATATTTCCCCCTTTGGCAGAAACAACCTCAAGTAGGCGTTTCTTATAACTGTCTACCAGTCTCTGACATCGACTGGGAGAAATTTTTGCCCACTCCGTGCAGAATTATTTCAGCTGTGCGATGTTCGAGAGGTTTCTTGCATACACAGCTCGTTTCAAATCCCCACACAACATCTCGATGGGATTTAGATCCAGGCTATGACTTGGCCATTCCAGAACCCTCCATTTCTTTCTTTTCAGCCATTCCTTGGTGGATTTATTGCTATGTTTAGGGTCATTGTAATGTTGCAAGGTCCACCTTCGGTTGAGCTTCAACTTTCTGACAGATGGCCTCACATTGTCCTCAAGCACCCTCTGGTACAATTTAGAATTCATAGTGGATTATATGATGGTGAGCTGCCCAGGGCCTGATGCAGCAAAGCTGCCCCAAACCATAATGTTTCCACCACCATGCTTTTCAGTTGGTATCAGGTTCTTGTGGTCAAATGCTGTCTTTGGTTTTCGCCAAACATGTCTTCTGGTACTGTGGCCAAATAGCTCTACCTTTGACTCATATGTCCAGAGCACATTGTTCCAGAAGTGCTGTCTTTGCCTAGGTATTCATTGGCAAACTTTAGTCTTGCCCTGATGTTCTTTCTGGACAGCAACAGATTCCTCCTGGCACACCTCTCATGTAGATCAAATTTGTGCAGCCTCTTTCTAATGGTAGACTCGTGCACTTTGACATCAGCAGTGGCAAGAGCTACCTGTAGGTCCCGTGATGGCAACCTGGGTTTCTTCGAGACGTCTTTCAGCATCTTGCGGTCTGCTCTCAGGCTGAACTTGCTGGGGCGGCCTGGCCTGAACAAGTTGGCAGTTAAAAAGTTCTTTGGAATCTTCTCCACTTGTAGATGATCTTCCAGACAGTCGAATGATTGATTTCAAATTGTTTGGAGATCTTTTTAAATCCCTTCCCAGACTCGTAGGCATCTATAGCCTTCTTTCTGAAGGCATCAGAGAGCTCTTTTGATCTAGGCATGGTGACGCCGCACTCTTCAACAACAAAGAGCAAACCAAACTAAATGTCTGAGGTTTAAATAAGACAGGTTCCTCCAAGATCGTCTCTAAAGATGTTCTAATCATTTGCACCTGAGCTGGTGTACCTGATTCTAATTTTAGGTATTTTAAGTAGTGATAAATGTAGGGGTGTACTTACTTTTTCCACATGCGAAATTTGCATTTATGTTTATTTAAATTATACAATGGACTACAAAATGTAAATGTTTCATGATATTTGTTATATTATATCAGTGGCATATCACCTTTATCTATCAATATTGTTGAAATGAAGATTAAATAGCTATATGCTGAAATATGTTGAAAAAGTCAAAACTTTACATGGGGTGTACTTACTTTTTCACGTGACTGTATATTTTCATTACAGGATTCCTGACTTCTTTATTGCTTTTTGACACTTCCAAAATTGCTGTGATCATTTCTGCAATTTTATTTATTTTAGGTCAATTCAAAAATGGACAGCACGGAAACGATTTGCATTATTCACATGACTGGTGAGGATCCACATACTGGTCTCACTTCACCGATGGATCTGGAATCCTGGAATTCCCTCCTAAGAGCTACTAGGTTATGACAGCATTGTCCTTTGCTGGAAATTGCAGAAAATGCACAAGAAGGGCAGGTACCACAAGGACATTATCATCTGAAATGTCAGAAGCTCTTCACTATGAAACGGGACTTAGATAAACTTGAAGCAACAAAAAAAAGATGAAGTTGAGAAAAAGCGAATACGTTTGCGTCAGTCAACATCATCTTCAAGCTCAACTGTTATGGATAAAGTTAGCATATTTTGTCCACCTGAGAAAACTTCAAAGTACATTAAAGGAACACGAACAAGAGAACCACTGACAAAGTGTGTAGAGCTTCAAGCTGATGCTACGATTCGCAACATCGCTATGCAGAGACAGGACACACGTATTCTTGCTGTGGCAACAAGAGAACTAGTTGCTGCTGAGGCTTGGTACCATAAATCGTGCTACAGGCTCTACACCAATAGCAAAGACCTTCAGAACCCCGCTCATAAAGAAGACACAGCGGAAAGTGATATTGATGCTCAATACAAGCTAGCTGAAGTTACATCATATGATCAACTCTTCCAACACATAAGACGAGACTTGTTTCAGTCTCCACGGATTGTCCCACTCTGAGCTGACTCATCTTCTAGTAACATATATGCATGCTCATGAGGTGTCTGCACCTAAAGACTCTACTACGTCGAAGTACAGGCTGAAAGCACATACGTCGAAAACTACAGGCTGAAATTGGCAATACTCTTCACATATTTCCTGACAGCAAAGGAGAATTGCTAGTCTTTTCTGAGAACCTCAGCAAGTATGACTTTGCAGAAGAGAATGTGAGGCTGAAAACAGAACTTGACCTGAAACCTTACATAGTATGTCTACAGAAGTCAGCCATACACTGAAAAGAGCAGCCTTGCATCTCAGATCAGTGATAAAATCTCAAGTCAAGACCAGGCAGTGGCCATTCCTCCCCTCTGCCAGGGATGAATCTACCTCCAAAGTGCCAAAAGAGGTTCAGGGGTTCCTGTTTGCTTTATTGAGTGGAGCAATGAATCCAACGAATCCAACTACACGGATAAAAATGCATGTAGATTCTTATTCACAAGATCTAGTGTACGCTGTCAGTTGTGGGTCTCAAGTTCCACCCAGGCATATGTTACTTCCATGTGCAGTGAAGGCCTTGACAGGAAATACAGATTACAGAAGTTATACAGATGTTAAATCGACTTGGACATGGTGTGTCATACACAGTCATTGAAGAAAATGAGACTGTTCTTTGCCTCAGGAAAATTGCTGCCACTAATGAAATTGTTTGTCTGCCTGAAAACATTCAGCCTGGTGTTTTTACCACTTTGGCATGGGACAACATTAACAGACTAGAAGAGACTTTGACTTGGGAAGGGACATCACATCGGGTCAATGGCATACCAGTTCAGCCCAAGGTTTTTAGACCCTTTCCACTGAAAAAAACCTTTGCCCAAGATTGAGAAGTCAAAGAAGCGGAGCCTCAGTGTCGAAGATGTTTCTTTACCCATCTATATTTCTGGTGAAAGAATTGGACCTCGCAGCTTGAAAACGATTGATGCTGATTATACAGAGGTCACACAAACATCTTTGAATAGGAATCTTATTTGGTTTCTTTCAAAACAGGTCAATAGCGATGATCAGTCATGGGATGGACTGGATTCAACATTTTAACCAGGGGGGACATACAGGTCTCACAGGACAACATGGGATATCTTCCAATGATCAATGCACCAGCCACAAACATGTCTACTGTGTATGAAATACTCAACCAGTCAGTCAGTCAGTATCAGAAACCAGCTCAGCCTTGATGAGATTGTTCTTGTATTTGATCAAGCACCATATGCAAAGGCTACTGAGATCACTTGGAAACATGCCGAGAAATACGAGAATGTGATATTGAGAATGGGCACATTCCACACCATTCTAAGCTCCCCTCAGTCATTGATAAAATATTCCAAGACAGTGGTCTTAAAAACATTGTTCTAGAAGCAGGTGTTGTTGCTGATGGCTGGGTTTCCAGTGTGATGGAAGGTCGTCATTATAACAGGGCAGTAAGAACCCACAAGTACATTTATGAAGCACTGCTATGCCTGGCTTGGAAACAGTTGATTTTGTGGATGCAGGACAATTGCCCCAATCTCATGGCATCCTTGGAAGCAGGACTAGAAGTGGTACGTGATCTGCATGATGATATCACACAGACAACTTTTGAAGAAACCCTGGAAAATGAGCAGGTAAAGACACTGCTGCATCACTTCTTGAGCTATCTTGATGAATTGAGACAACGGCCCATTGTCTGAATACTGGATGAGCAATGTCGACATGGTGAGTGTTTTACTTGGCTTGATCCGTGCATTGAGGGAAGGAAACTGGCAGTTGCACATGGCATGCATTCGTGAATGTATTCCTTGGTGTTTTGCCTTTGATAAAACTAACTACGCTCGTTACCTGACAGCTTACTATGCAGAAATGTCTCAGTTGCCAAAGAGGCATCCAGCTGTGTATGAGCGGTTTATGGAAGGAATGTTTTTTGTACCGAATGGACCAAAAACACCTTTGGCAGAATACCTGTTGACCAAACAATTGAGCAGACTGTCAACAAAGACACCAAGACCCCTGGAGGAACTTGTAGATCCAGCCTGAATACGAGGGCAGTCTCTCGTTACTATCTCATTGCAGAGTATAGAAGCGGCTATGTCAGGCTTTTAAGAGACATTCTTTCCATGAATCACATTGATGTACAACATGCTGAGTTGCATCAATCACGTATTTCAAAGGATGAACAAGCTGTTTCATCACGAGTGGATGCCATCAGTAATCTCACAAATCCCTTCACAGAATCGCAAGACCTCATCAACATAAGCAATGCTACTGTAGCCCAGGAGCCTGTTACCACAGATCTTTCAACAGCAAACGCGCATGGTCTAACAGCATACAATGCCTTCTAGGAAGTGATCCTGCTTGAGTGAATTTTTATGACCGGCTTCCAAAGCTGAAGCTTAAAACCTTCACTGATGTAAATAAAACAACAAGATTAAAGTCTGGCAGTGGAAAGGAAATCATTGTATGATCAACTAGCAAATTGTTTGGCAATATTCTAGTGATGGAACAGACAAGACAGCTTGACATGCGAAAGATTCCAAAGCATCCCTTGGGTCCACTTCCAAGGTCCCGAGCCACTGCAGGTGGCATACCAAGGAAAACCAACAAATCAGCTCTCGCCAAGAAACTCAGGAAAAACATCTCACCCGTGGAATTCATACAACCAAAGTCGGCCTGTCTCATTAATGGAATGGCACTTGTGCACAAGACAAAAAGTGAGTACAAGACGTTTGGTGACATCGCCTCTCTCATACTCTCAAAGTCTGTCAACGAAGCTTCTCAGTCCTCTCATGTTGATATGGTCTTTGACACGTACAGAGAGAATTCCATCAAATAAGTGGAAAGAGGAGGCAGACAATCAAACACTGAATCTATGCAGTTGAAGAACATCACAGCAAAGCAGACAGCAGTCCAGTGGAGGAAATTTCTCCGAGCAACTCCAAACAAAACCAGTCTCATTGAATTTCTTGTACAAGAGTGGAAGCAGCTAAAATACACAGAACAACTAAGAGGTAAAGGTTCTCTATATAACCTCTGGAGAGAACTGCTTCAAAATCACACACGAAGGAAGTGTTCTGGCCCAGAGCTCTGCTCTTCCCAAGAAGAGGCAGATACGCTACTCATTTTACATGCATCACATGCAGCAGTTCAGGGCTTCCAGTCTATTGTACTCGTAGCTGATGACACTGATGTGTTTCTGCTCCTGATGGCCTTCACGGAAGACATCAGTGCAACACTGTATCTGAAATATAGATCCCAGGCAAAGTCACATTACATGGACATATAAAAAATCGCGTCTATGCTAGGATCGTCTCTCTGCAAAGCATTAATAGGAATGCATGCGTTCACTGGAACTGGATTCACTGGATTCACTGGATGTGACAGTGTCACCACACTAGCTGGACGTGGCAAGATTGCTTCCTGGAACATGTTGACAAAAAACTCTGACCTTCAGTGCATATTCACAGAGATTGGAAAAGACTGGACAGTATCTCCATCACTCCTTGAGAGGTTAGAGGCTTTTACCTGCCGACTATATGCTACCAAGTCCAGTGTGAAGAATGTAAATGAGCTGCGTTATCACTTGTTCACCAGCAAAAATGGCCAAGCCGATCCTCACCAGTTGCCACCTTGTATGGATGCCCTCCACAAGCACATCCTTCGAGCAAATTCCCAAACTGCCATATTGAGAAGGAGCCTCAAAGCCAGACCTAACATCCCATCACCAAATGGTCATGGTTGGAAATATGAAGAACATGATGGCAAGCAGAAACTTAAAGTTGACTGGTTAGACAGTTCACCCCAGCTCCAGAAGCTGTAATATAACTCCTTTCTTGTGACTGTTCCAGGTCATGCCGACTGCCTGGGTGCACTTGCTTGATGAATAACCTCAGGTGCTCCGAGCTCTGCAAACTAAAGATATGTGACATCCAGCCATCTGAGGAGGGAGAGGACACGGTTGTGCAGGATGATGCTGATGATGTGGATGAACTTGATCTTTATTAATTATTCTTCTGCAATTGATGATGCTAATGATTTTCATGATTATGTTCATTTATTTTGATGAAAAGTCAAGTTATTTTCATTTTGATGATGATGATTTCAGTGTAATGTATGGTGGGTGTAAATGCAAAATAAACTGTTTGCAAGAGCTTACATGTGATCTTTTGAAGCCTAGTATGTCTGTACAACATATACATATTGCTAAAAATTTAACCAATAGGGGGTATTTTGAACATCATATTTCAGGGTGAAAGCTATTACTTACAGACTGCTACCAGGCAGAAATGTGTTCCTGAATAGCAGAGAGTACCCATGAACCTTGGCCACCCCGAGTGGTACTGTTGGCTCAATTTTGGGGTCGTACATGACAGACTATATGCACTCCTGAACCACTGTACAGAATGAGTTGAAAACTGGTACTTGAAGTGCTGCACTGGAAGGTTTTAGGCGATATTTTTTATTTTATAGCCCTGAGTGTTCAGA